>NC_042633.1:39539522-39882212 GCF_901001135.1 Rhinatrema bivittatum
ATTATGCAGATGGGATTCTCTCTTTGGATAGATTTGGGTTTCTCTTTCTGAAGAAAGGCTAAACAGGTCAGGGCCCCTTCAGCTTTGGGAAGAGATGAATGACAGAGGATAAGATCCATTGCCACCTCTTGCATCTGGGAATGAGCAACAGGGAAGGGGTCTCCCCATTTGGATCTTCCAGGTACTTCCAAAAGCCAGCTTGGCCACTGTCAGAGGCAAGATGTTGGTCTTCATGGACCACTGGCTCTTCGTATTTTATTTATTTATTTATTTGACGTGTTTTGTAGCCCACTATCTCCAGGCAAGATCAGTGCATACACAATCAATGAAAACAATAATTCAGAATAAAATATCAACAATAAGCAATATTAAAATAAAATGGCCCCTCGTTCTAGAGCCTCATGAGATGAGGGTGAAAGGGAGTAGACTCAGGAGTCATCTTAGGAAATATTTCTTTACAGAGAGGTGGTGGATGTGTGGAACAGCCCCACAGTGGAATTGGTGGAGACAAAAACAGTATTTATTTATTTTATTTATTTAAAAATTTTTCTATACCGTCGCTAAGTTATATACCATCGCAACGGTTTACAAATAGGCACATAGACTAAGGTAAGTAAATGTAGGATATCGTACATTCTAACAGGTGCCAATAAAGTTCGGTTACAATTTCATAAATAATCATTATTTGAGTAATGTTGGTCAAGTCCAGGTATATTATTGAGTTACTATCGCTTTGAAATATTACTTCTTAAATGTAGGATTGAGTAAATTCATTCTCATCTGCATTACCCTGTACTTTCATTCTCTACCCTCCACACTCTTTAGTGAAAGCTTTTTTAAAGAGCCATGTTTTTAGATTTTTCTTAAAAGTTTTGAGATTATTCTGTAATCTGAGTTCGGGGGGCATTGTGTTCCATAGTATGGGCCCAGCCAATGATAAAGCCCTTTCTCTCACTTGGGTTAATTTTGCTGACTTTACTGAAGGGATTGTTAGTAGTGCTTTGTTTGCTGAGCGGAGGTTTCTTTGTGGAACGTGTACTCGTAAGGCTGTGTTTAGCCAGTCTGCTTCTTTATCATATATTAGTTTGTGTATGGTGCATAAGGCTTTGTATTTTATCCTGTATTCGATGGGTAACCAATGTAAGTCTGCTAGGGTTTCTGAATTCAAGAAAGCAGGGGATAAATACAGGGCATCTCTGAGGGAGTGATGGGACTTGTAGTCCTGGTTTGGTTGGATGGATGGGCAGACTGGATTGGCCATATGGTCTTTTTCTGTCATGATGTTTCTATGTCTATGAGGGCTCTTCAATGTGTCCAGAATTCGGCAGCTCATATCGTGACGGATACTACCTTGGGGAAGGCCAAGCTATAAAACATCACAGTAGTCTTAAGTTTGACAAAACAAGTGAATGCATAACTGTCATTAGATCAAGCTCTGTCATGGTGGACTGGAATCCCCTCTCATGGTGTGTTGGACTTCTCTGTTGGGTTCGTGTGCCTTCCATGGTTTAAGTTTTTGAGTGAAGGCGCATGGGAAATTTTTCACTTTGTTCACTTCTGACCCTCCCCAGCCTCCCTCACCGAGATACAACACCTGCCCCCAACCCTTTTACTGCTCAGGTCCTGGGTCCATCAATATCAGCCGAGTACTGAGGTGAGACCTTCCACCAGCCACCAAAGCAAACATTCAGGGCAAACCCGATCCCCGGAATCTGGAACAGAAGAGTTTGCAAAACCTCTCCTAGGCCAAGGACTTACTTTTTCACCAGGCAGTCCAATGGGCCCCTGAGGACCAGGGAGACCCTGAAACCAAATTTAAAAAAAACAGTAAGATATAAAAGGTGCATCAGTTATCCTACCCCTGGAGGATATCTACTGCCCTAGACCAAAAAATTAACCTCTTCTGAGACAGACATGTAGCAAGAAAGACATCGATCTTTTGGAGAAAGGCAAGAGCAGGACAGTCAAATGATGGAAGGTTTGGATAGTTTGACCTATGAGGAAAGGTTGAAGGAGTTGGAATTATTTTGCCCAGAGAAGGCAGGACCAAGGTAAGCAGGGTGACTCAACAGCAGCCTTCAGATAGGCCACAGAGGTTTCTGAAGAGGCTGGGAGCTGGTTGTTCTTCCAGGAGGAGACACAAGTCAGACATTAGGTAGAACTTCCAGCTGCAAGGTCTGCTGCGTGCTGGAACTTGTTACCCGGGAAAGATGGTGGATTCTCTCCCATTGGAGATTATGAATGTTAAACCCACATCTGTCTGAGATGAGTTAGCTATGGCAGATTCTACCTGGAGGGAAGGGATAGACTAAATTACTTCTGAGGTCCCTTCCAGCCCCATCTTTCTATAAGTCCTCCAGAAGTTCTTCTCAGCCTCAACTTTCTATGACTCTAAAAGACCTCCAGAAGTCCCTTCCAAGCCCCTCTTTCCCCCTCACGTCCCTTCCAGCTCTATGATATTAATCTTTGAGCACACTCTGTGTTTTGTTCATAAACGTTTCTGTAGGGTAAATCAGAAAGAGACAAAGCTTAAAGGTGGAACATATCATATAAACATTCAGAGAGTTCTTACTTGAGCTCCTGGGTTCCCTTGTTGGCCCGGAGGCCCTGACTCCCCTTGAATACCCTACAACACAAACAACAACATTGTGCCTTATACCAAAAGTCAGTAGGGATCTTCCAGTTGAACCTACACTGAGTGACAAAGAGAAATGTGGCCACTCTTTGGTGAAAGAAGAAGTGGCTTCATAGCCAATCCTGCCCCAGTTATTCTGAGTGGTTACGAAGGAAGATGGACAACCATCTGGGCCCAGTAAGCACCTGCTTCGAGTTCTTCAGAAAACAAACAGGATGAATTAAATGCCAGGAACATTCTCAGCAAGGCGAGACTTTATCTTCCACTGCTCTTTGCCTGACAGGCTTTTCCATGGCAGATGAGGTAGCCTGTTAAACAATTTCACTATTAAGCATGGCCTACTGGGACTCCTGTCAGCCAAATAATGAGGGGAGGACTGCCATGGGAGGAATAAGCCCAGTTCCGACCAAGCCAATATCTCACCTGGTTTCCTTTGGCACCTGGGGGGCCATCAAGACCGCTGACTCCCTACATGAAGAACAGAAAAGGGAAAGCAATGCAATGGTCACATTACGGTGTGGTCAAAATTCGAAGGGATTTTTATTATGGGGGAGGGGGCAGGTTTTTTTTCCCATACCATCTGTCCTGGTGAACCAGGGGGGCCTCTCGAGCCAACCATACCCCGTTCTCCCTGTGAAGAGAAGATCAGACTTATAAGGAAGACAAAGGATTCAATAACGACTCAGTCAATATGAAATAATAAGAAAACACATAAATACGTTAATCATCTTGGATTAAATTTTCTAAAGTTTTAGTTAGTTCCTACGCAGGTAAAGAGTTCAATGGGTAGATTTACCCCTATGCACAAGTGTATTTTCGGTCGCCTAAAATGACGCATGTCCGCTCATAATTTGCGTAAATTTGGCTGCATGAATAAAGAGGTCTATGGTGGAGACGGGGAAGGGCATTTCAGGGAAATGTTATGAATCTATCTGTACAATTTATGTTACATAAGAACATAAGAAGTTGCCATACTGGGTCAGACCAAGGGTCCATCAAGCCCAGCATCCTGTTTCCAAGCAACGTGCAACTCCCTCATGCCAATAATGCGTTCAATCTTCGTTGACATTTGGAAACAGGTAAAGTTGTGTGTCTGCATGTAGATGCAGAGCACCCCACCCCCCTTTTATCCAAACTCTCTTTTTGGAGGGATGTTGGAGGGATTACCTTGTGCTTGATAACCAGATCACGCCACATTTTCTTCACGCACTTTACAGTCGGGTGCTGTACCGCCGTCAAGAAAAGCGGTAAAGCCGTATCGGTCAACACGTGGAACTGCCTTAACCATGGCAGTAATTTAGGGGTTCAAGGCGCACCCCCTTCACTCGGAACAAGAGACTCTAAGCTACTGCGCACGGCCACCTCAGGGGTGGTTAAGGAATGACAACGGAGCGGTAACTTACAGGTTCTCCAGGCGAGCCTCTCGGTCCCACGGGGCCATCGGAGCCCTGAAACGGATAATTGGTTCTGTTAATCAAACCCTCCGTGCCAAAATATCGGGGCACCAGCAGCAGACCCCCACCTCCCCGACCCCTTTCCGATCGTTCCGGTTTGTTCGGCCCTGAGTACAGAAATGAAAGCTGGTTGCACCCCCTCCCACACCGCACCCCAGTTTTCTCTCCATCCCCACCGGGAGGCCCTTTTTTCGTGAAATGACCACGTCCCCATTCTAGAGCTGGACTCCACTGAATTCCATTGAGCAAAGTGGCACACTGTGGGTCGGTGGTAGGTCCTTACCTTCTGTCCATTTTCACCAGTCAGACCCGCTGGGCCCAGCTTGCCGGGTTCTCCCTAGGGCAGCAGAGAAAAAGAGCCATGACCAACGGTTACTGTACCGGTGCGATCTACAAAGGACGTCCGCGGGGGGGACGCACAGTCTGTCAGTGGCGCCCCGTCTTCTAGTGGGGTTAAGTTGAAGAGTCTGAACGCAATGGAAGAAATTTACCCGGGGCCAGCGGGATCCTGTTGGGTGGAATCAGGATGGCGGGTGGCACGCCCGTTCACCTCTGGAGACCCCCTTGGGTCACAAGTAGTATGCCCTTGCAAGCTTAACCCTCATCCCCCCCCCCCCCCAAGCTTCGGGCCACAACACCGTACTACTGCACATCTCGAATAACGTGGAGGCTGGGGGTGCACTGCAGGACCGGGTGTGGGGGAGGAGAAGGTCTTGGTCAGTGGCCTAGTCCTGCCCTGTGAACGTCAGAAGGACGGGGGTCTACCTCACCTTGTTCCCTTTATCTCCAGGCAGTCCAGGCAAGCCTTCGAACCCTCGGTCGCCCTGTTGGGTACAGAAAAGCCACGTCGGTTCTCTTCTCAACAGCTGCCTGCGCACGGCATCGACGTGGAAGCAGCCCACGGAGGGGCAGGGATAACTCAGCACAACTGACCTTCACTCCTGTGTCTCCGGGAAGTCCCCTGGCTCCATCAGCGCCAGCACGACCCTTTATAAAAGAAGGGGGGGGAGACGGGGAGGAGGGGGAGGAGGGGGGAAAAAGCATGAGTTAAGGGTGACTGGCCCACGACGGTGCCTCCTCCTCCTCAGCGCCCGCCACTGCTATTGTCGTGCACCGGAGGAGCCGTCAGCAAAGCTCCCGACTGGATTATCTATTCCCTTCCTGGCTCGCCATCCTACGGCTCTGGTCAAGAGGGACACGGAGCGAGCGGGCGGGTCCGTGCCAGGCATGGACGAATTCTCCCTTTCTCCTACTCACCCGTTTGCCTCTTTTTCCTGGAAGGCCGGACAGGCCCTGCACGCCTCGGGGACCCTACAAAGAGAAAGGTGGGGGGAGGAGGGGAGAGGAAGGATGAGGATGAGGCTAGGACAGCGGTTCTATAGCTCTCAGCCCGGGGGATAGCAGCGTACGGAACGCAGCACAGGTTGTGTACGTAGGGATGTGCGTGTAAGGGGGGGATGGGAAACTCCCTGGTCAGGGAGCGGGTGGCGCATGGAGGGATGCTCGTGGTGTGCAAGAGAGCCCACTGCGTCTGTAAGGATGCGCGCGTGAGCGGCGGCGTGCATGTGCATCCCAGGACTCACCAATGGCCCCATGTCCCCATATTCTCCTTTCGGACCCGTGTTCCCTGGAAGGCCCTGAATACGAGGGGAAAAAAACAGGAAAGGTCATGAGAAGTTAGGCAGGAAACGCTGTGTGGACAGGGCGACCTTCACCCTGTGATCAGGGTCACTGCACCGACCCGAAATCTCTGGCTCTTCCTCTCCCGGCTGACGGTGAGAGTGCGGGGTGCTGCGGCCCCAGAGTGGCTCCCGGTGCTGATCTGCAGGTGGCCGCCAGGTGTAGGGGCCACATTTTGCCGTCTCCAATCAGATGTCATGAGGGCTAGATCAGCAGCAAATCCAAGCCCAAGGCGGCAAGGACCAGACCCGAGAATGGAAGCCAGACTGGCATCTCTGAACCTTTGGAGGGCACCAGGAAAGGGGAGGGAGAGCTGGGGGGGGGGGGGGGGCAATACCTATTAAATTAACCTGATTCCGCTCTCTAAGAAGGTCAAACTGCAGCCCCCGTCCCTTTGCCCTCCGTCAGAGGCCCTGGCTCCGCAGTGCTGGCTCCAGCTGCGGGCAGCTTGGTGGGCGAGTGGTCTCTTGCTTGACCAGCACCCTGCACTTACCAGAGATCCTGCTCTCCCCGTCATGCCCGTGGGGCCCGGAGGTCCTTTCAACGCAAGCTGAAATGAAACAGAACCATGGGCGTACAGATAAGATGCAGCGAGCAACCTTCAGGATACTACAATGTGCGCCATGGAGGGGACAAACATCATTACCATCTCTCTCTCTCTCTCTCTCTCTGCTACAGCTCTCTGTCCACCTGATGCTGGCTGACATTCCCAGTCCACCCTCCCTCCCCATGTCTCCAGCCCCCTCCCACCATGTCCTAAGCCCCTCCTCCCCCAGGTCTCCAGCCCCCTCCCACCATTTCCTCAGCCCCCCCTCCCCACCCCCATATCCTCAGCCCCCTCCCCACCCCACAGGTCTCCAACCCCCTCCCACCATGTCCTCATCCCCCCTCCCCACCCCCCCATGTCTCCAACCCCCTCCCACCATGTCCTCATCCCCCCTCCCCACCCCCCCATGTCTCCAGCCCCCTCCCACCATGTCCTCATCCCCCCTCCCCACCCCCCCCATGTCTCCAGCCCCCTCCCCCTCCCCACCCCCATATCCTCAGCCCCCTCCCCACCCCCCAGGTCTCCAATCCCCTCCCACCATGTCCTCATCCCCCCTCCCCACCCCCCCATGTCTCCAGCCCCCTCCCACCATGTCCCAGCCCTCCTCCCCACCTTTCATGTCCTTAGCCCCTCTCCGCTCCCCCCCCCCCCCCCCATACCTTGGCCTGCTGCAGAATGGACTGGGCTTGGGCTTCCTGAAAGGAGACCGTGGGGCCCTTCTGGGAATCGCCCCCACCGAACTGGAACTGTGGGAGGGGGCCGGGATGGGGGGAGGAGAGAGGAGAGAAGATTAGACAGGCGGAGGAGCAGCTTCTTACGGGGTTTGCCTGCGCTTGTGGCCACCCAGGCGGCAGCGCTGAAGCCGCCCCTGTTAGGGCCCAGGAGCGGAGCCTCTGTTCCTGCTCCATGTCCATCCCAGAGGGTCGCAGGGTGACTTGTCAGAGGCCACGGTGTCCCCAGGTGCACTGAGACCTCAGCATCGGTCTGGATAGGAAGCGGGGAATGGAGGGGGGGGGGGGAGAGGGGCTTCTCAGATGCACAGAGATCTGCTGGAGTAAAGGAGGGGGGGGACGACTTACCGGCAACATGATCATGTTCCCTGGGGGGCCGCGAATCCCGTCAGCTCCCGGGAGACCGGGCCGGCCTGGGGGACCCTGCAGACGGGAACAGAGGGAGGAGGCAGGGAAGGAAGGGAGAGAGGGCGTTAGAAAGGGGTGGTGAGATGGGAGAGTGGAGAAAGGAAGAGAGGGTGACAGAGTGTGGGGGGGGGGGGGCAGAAAGAGAGACAAAATTCAGGGGGCAGGCAGAGAAAGAGGCAGGTGAGGAGAGGAACAGCCAAGCATAGGGAGACGGGCAGGAGGCAAGAAACAGGGGAAGGGGGAGCGCAAGGGTTGGGGGCAAGTTGGTTAGGGAGATAGAGAAGGGGAGGAGGGAGAGGAAGGAGAGAGGGGGAATTCACAGTAAGAAACCAGAGGGTCACTGAGATTTACAGACCTGACCCCCCCCCCCCCCCCCCCGGCACACAGCGGGCCATGCAGGATGATCCCCGCGGTCACCCACGATCCAGCAGCCGCACCTCACCTCTCCCCGAGCCCTTGCAGGGGGCGAGGAGATAGGATGGGGGGGGGGGGGGGGAGACCCGAGCAGGAGGCACCAGAAGCACCTACAGCCATTCCCGAGCTGGGGAGGGACAACTTTGGTGGGGGGCAAGGGGACAATTACAAAGCCCGTTGTCCCGCTCGGTCCTCACTGCTGGGAGAGCCCTCGGGGACGGGGAGTGGGGGACAGGTCTGGGACTACGGATCCCCCCAAAAGCTGAGAACCCCTGGCACAGAATGAACTCCCACCCACAACTATGGACAGAGCAGGGCAGGGATCTTGGCTTTAACGCAATCCTCATCGCGTACGGAGCTTTCTGCCAGGGATGCACTGACTGGCAGGGGAAGGGGGGGGGGGTCGAGTGTGCTGCACGGGGACCGCTCATCAGTCAGGGGTCCGTGCCACCGGTATCCGACCCGCCTCCACCAGCTCCTTACCCTGTCGCCCGGGTCCCCGGCGATGCCTGGCGGGCCCATGGAGCCGGGAGGTCCCGGTTCACCCTAATGACAACAACAACAACAAAAAAAACAAAACATTAACCGATTAAGAAAACCCAGAGAGATATCTGCACGTCTCTGCCCATGACCTTCGGCACGCCACGCAAGCCTCTCGCCACCTTAGCCTGCCAGATCCCTGGTGGAAGGCAGCCGGCTGCTGCCCATTACTGACGCTGCTCGCCCATAGCACGGCGAGACGGCGCAGCAACGTTCAGATGAAAAAAAAAACGTTCGCGCCCCGCGACCTTGTGAATGAGAGACTCGTGCCGTAGCAGCTGAGTTAGCCAGGCACACTGGTGGCACTTTTGTAAATATCGGCTGTGTTATCATCCTGCCCAGCAGAGTCTACCCGGGTTAAACCTTCACATCCTGTCCTGTGCAGGAGTCCCCAAGGATGCGAGATTTCTCCAGCGCATCCGAGTCTGTCAGGGAAAAAAAAAAACCCCTCGGGGACTGAGTTAGTGTAACATCTCCACCGTGGGTCTCAAAAGCCAATCTAGCCAGGGTTTGATCTTCTGTAACATGCCCGTCGTGGCACAGACCTTTACGAACTGTGACCACTAGAGGACAACAGAGAGCACTGGGAAAATCTATTAGCTCCACTTAGAAATATTTTCTGGAGATTGCTATGGAATATGGACTTTTCAAGAATGTATAATCTAGAGCTCCCTGCAAAACGCAGAGAGCGCAGGGGCTGGAAATACCAGAGGAGACTCCTGAGAAATGCAGAGAGCGCAGGGGCTGAAAATACCAGAGGAGACTCCTGAGAAATGCAGAGAGCGCAGGGGCTGCAAATACAAGAGGAGACTCCTGAGAAATGCAGAGAGCGCAGGGGCTGGAAATACAAGAGGAAACTCCTGAGAAATGCAGAGAGCGCAGGGGCTGAAAATACCGGAGGAGACTCTTGAGAAATGCAGAGAGCGCAGGGGCTGCAAATACCAGAGGAGACTCCTGAGAAATGCAGAGAGCGCAGGGGCTGGAAATACCAGAGGAGACTCCTGAGAAATGCAGAGAGCGCAGGGGCTGGAAATACCAGAGGAGACTCCTGAGAAATGCAGAGAGCGCAGGGGCTGGAAATACCAGAGGAGACTCCTGAGAAACGCAGAGAGCGCAGGGGCTGGAAATACCAGAGGAGACTCCTGAGAAACGCAGAGAGCGCAGGGGCTGAAAATACCAGAGGAGACTCCAGCAAAATGCAGAAAGCGCGGGGACTGAAAATACCAGAGGAGACTCCAGCAAAATGCAGAGAGAGCAGGTGCTGAAAATACCAGTGGAGGCTCCTGAGAAATGTAGAGAGCGCAGGGGCTGAAAATACCAGAGGAGACTCCTGAGAAATGCAGAGAATGCAGGGACTGGAAATACCAGAGGAGACTCCTGAGAAATGCAGAGAGCGCAGGGGCTGGAAATACCAGAGGAAGTGCCATGTTATTTGGCACTCGAATGGATGGCAAACCCACCTTGGTCTGGCTGTCACTTTCCTCATGGGAGACTGGGTCAGTCTCTCCAAAATCAGCATTTTATTTTTAGGAAAAAAAAAGAAAACCCTTTCATAGTTATAAAGGATTTCCTTACCGGGTATCCTGGAGGTCCTGCGGGTCCCTCGAACACTGTCCCCTGTAACGAGACGGACACGTGTGGCACGGCGTGACAGCTTCTTTGCCCCCCTCCCTCCCACTGCTTCCCAGGGAGCGCGCTACCGCAGTCTGAAAGTGCACCCATAGGCAGGACTGGTGGAGGGAGTCCCCCTGGAGATCGGAGCGTGGGCAGGAGGGGTGGCCAGGGTGCCACGGCAGCGCTGGCGCACATCCCTTCAGCAAGCAGAAGCCCTCACCTGTGTCTAAATCCAGGCTCGGACAAATGTAGTGGTGACCCAGCCCCCTTCCCACCCCCCCACCCCCACCCCCGGTTACCGGTAGGGATACCAAATCCACGGCCATACTCACCCGCTCAATGATGCCGGGCTCCCCTTTCTCCCCCTTCTCCGGCTGCGTGGCCTGAAACACAATACCGAGGCATTAGGTGGATGGTGGGGAGTGGAGGGGCAGAGCGTGCTGGGAATATCAAGAGCGCAGCCGAAGGCCTCGATGGCTGGGGGGGGTTGCCTCCGTTACTGGTGCGACACGTCCCATCCTTATCCCTCTTCCTCCACCCCGCCCTCTTTTTCCCCTGTGGCTGCCTCCTCTCTCTCTCCCCCCCCCCCCCTTGCCCCCCCCTCCTTCGACAGAGTGGACTGGCACACGGGGGCCGTGCACAGGAGCCGGCTTCAATCCGTGGCGGTCCCAATACTCTGCGGTCACGCAGGAAGAGAGACGGCAGCGCTCGCGGGCCGGGCAGGAGAGGGTGAAACCAGCCTGGGGAGGGCAAAGAGTACCCCGGACATTTCTCTGCATCCCGAGTACCTCTCTGTGCTGGGTTTCGACGTCTCCTCGCTCGACGGTTCCAAACCTCTCCGAGCCGCGGTCGGCGTCAGGGCCCACGGAGCCCCTGTCATAGTACTCCTCGTACTCCTGGATCTCGTATTCCTCGCCTCGTCTCCTGGGATCTCCTCCCCTGCCCGGCAAGTACTCCTCCACCACCTCCTGCAACGCAGATGAAACCCAGCATCACCCGGACAGCATGGCAGCAGAGAAAACCCGAAGGATATGTAGAAACCAGGATGCTCAGGGACCGGGTGGCACACTAGGGACAGTGAGTGTGGGGACCTATCAGTCTGTGGTACTGGAGAGGGCTCGGCTCGGGAGCACCGAATGTGGGACCCGAGAGGCTGGGAGGTGCCAGGAAGATTCAGCTCAGGGGCAGCAAGTGTGGACCCCACGAGGATGTAGTACCATGGAGGGTCAGCTGGGGGGGGCAGTGAGTGTGTGACCCGAGAGGCTGTGGTACTGGGGAGGGCTCAGCTCAGGGACAGTGAGTGTGGAGCACCTCACATAGGCAGCTGGGGACTGGGCGTAACGTATCACATGAGTGCCCGGCAGGCTGGGCTAACACTTGTGAATTCAGCCTATCCCAATTATTGGCTGTCAGTCAAACACAAGTGAAGAAAATGCCAGCGAGGCAAGAGAAAACACCAGAGGCTACAGCAAATTAATAACACTGTGAAAGAACAAAGAACAAAATATATGATAAGCCAAAGAGAGGGAAAAGCCCAGGATAGAATGATTAATGACCTGACACATTCATCCAATGCCAACTTAATCATCAGGTGGCCCTTGAGGATTTTTTTCTCCCTGGCCACACCGTGGCTTCAGAGCTCTTGGATCTTTTTACAAGACCATGCTTCTTCATAGCCAGGCTGCAAGCCCAGACACCTCTGCTAAGCCTGAGTCTTGGGGGATGTTGGTACTTTCAGCTGAGTGGGAGGTGAGCAGAAGAACATTAGAGGTGCCCATCACACTGATCCTCCCCACAGAGCATTCACAGGATTGTGGATGGACAGGGCTGGAGAGGTTTCCAATTCTAGAGTCACAGAAACGTAGACATGGAAGGGATCTCAAGAGGTCGTCAAGAATCACAGTAAGATAGACCTGGAAGGGACCTCAAGAGGTTGTTAACAATTACAGGAAGATAGACCTGGAAGGGACCTCAAGAGGTTGTTAAGAACCACAGGAAGATAGACCTGGAAGGGATCTCAAGAAGTCGTCAAGAATTACAGGAAGATAGACCTGGAAGGGATGTCAAGACATTGTTAAGAATCACAGAAATGTAGACCTGTAAGGGACCTCAAGAGGTTGTTAAGAATCACAGAAATGTAGGCCTGGAAGGGACTTCAAGAGGTTGTTAAGAATCACAGAAAGATAGACCTGGAAGGGACCTCAAGAGGTTGTTAAGAATCACAGAAAGAGAGACCTGGAAAGGATCTCAAGAAGTCATCATGAATCACAGGAAGATAGACTTGGAAAGGACCTCAAGAGGTTGTTAAGAATCACAGGAAGATAGACCTGGAAGGGACCTCAAGTGGTTGTTAAGAATCACAGAAAGATAGACCTGGAAGGGACCTCAAGAGGTTGTTAAGAATCACAGAAATGTAGGCCTGGAAGGGACCTCAAGAGGTTGTTAAGAATCACAGAAAGATAGACCTGGAAGGGACCTCAAGAGGTTGTTAAAAATCACAGAATTGTAGGCCTGGAAGGGACCTCAAGAGGTTGTTAAGAATCACAGAAAGAGAGACCTGGAATGGATCTCAAGAAGTCATCATGAATCACAGGAAGATAGACCTGGAAGGGATCTCAAGATGTCATCATGAATCTCAGAAAGATAGATCTGGAAGGGACCTCAAGAGGTTGTTAAGAATCACAGAAATGTAGGCCTGGAAGGGACCTCAAGAGGTTGTTAAGAATCACAGAAAGATAGACCTGGAAGGGACCTCAAGAGGTTGTTAAAAATCACAAAATTGTAGGCCTGGAAGGGACCTCAAGAGGTTGTTAAGAATCACAGAAAGAGAGACCTGGAAGGGATCTCAAGATGTCATCATGAATCACAGGAAGATAGACCTGGAAGGGATCTCAAGATGTCATCATGAATCTCAGAAAGATAGATCTGGAAGGGACCTCAAGAGGTTGTTAAGAATCACAGAAAGAGAGACCTGGAAGGGATCTCAAGAAGTCATCATGAATCACAGGAAGATAGACCTGGAAGGGTTCTCAAAGGGTTGTAAAGAATCACAGAAAGATATACTTGGAAGGGATCTCAAGAGGTTATTAAGAATCATAGAAAGATAGACCTGGAAGTGATCTCGTCAAAAATTACAGAAAGAAAAACCTGGAAGAGACCTCAAGAGGTCACCTAGAATTAAATAGATGCTGCTTGCTTAGAGCTGGTTAGAACCTCTGGATGTAATCAGAGAAAGGAACAAAGGGATATCAAGAGATTAACTAGTCAGTCCCCTGCCTCCAATCAGACAGATGGTTCTCACCTGCTCTTAAACTTATCTAGTGACAGAGATTCCTCTCCCCACCCCTATACAAACCCCCCCCCCATTAAATTGTTCTAATACTTGACTATTCTCATAGTTATAAGGTTCTCCATGATGCCAAACTTAAATTTCCATTGCTGTAATACTGGCCCTTGACGTCTTACCTTGTCCCGAGTGGTGATGGGGGATACTGATTGCCATCTTCCCTGTAACAACCCCCACCACCATCACCACCACGGGCAATAAGGGGACTTGAGATACAGAGTAGGTGTGAGACCCAGAAACCTTCTCTAGGCCACGAGACAGACATAGGAGTCTTGTCCCCTCAGTTCTGTAATGGGGACTTGGGAGTGACATGGTGGCCGGACTCCAGTGGCGGAGGAATATATGCAACCCCCTCCCCACTAGTAGCCTCCCAAAAGGGTCCCTCTACTCATCAAGACTTCTCCGTCTACCCCATCCGACCTCCCCGAGGCTCCAGGCGGCACTGGTCGTCCATACACAATACCTCATAGTCAGTGATGTTTGGCTCTATTGTCACTGTGGCAACCAGGATGTCCTCCGATGGAGCGGGGTAGTAGTCCTCCTCGGCGAACTCTTCCTCCGTTGGGGTGGCCTTGGTGGGGCGCTCTGCCTTCATGGGGCAACGGGAAAGAAGAAACAAGCGTCACTGTCCGTCAAGGAGGCTGCCGTGCTCTGGGAATAACCAGAAACCCCCCCTCCAGCTCGGTCAGTTTTGTCCCAGGACAGGCCGAGCTGGTCATGGGGGAGGGGGGGTGGTGTCTGTCTTTCTTTCTGCCCACTGCATGCGGCAGAGTCACAGAGCTGAGGTTCCCATGCCAAATCCGGGATAGGAGCGGGGAAACGGGGAAGAGGGGGGGGGGGGAGGGTACGGGACGAGAGAGGATGCCCAGGACGCGGGGCTGTTAACCGATGCATGGTGGGGGGTAGGGCGCGTTAGGTGCCACAACGCCAGGAGCGTTAATGCTTGCGAGCGAGGCTGTGCCGGCGCGTAACGGAAGGGAAGGAAAAAAACAAACAGCAAACAATAAATAAATCTATCAAAACAAGACAAAATGTTATTCAGAATATTCAAGCAGGTCCGATGCTTATTGGGGGAGAGGCGTTAATCTGAAGCAAGGATCGCTTTGTGACCCGCTCGCTGTGGTCAGGCTGCACGGCCGGGGATTATTCTGCCAGGAATCGGTGCCGGCCAGGGCTCTGGCCCAGGTGAGGAATGCCAGGTTAGGAAGCGCGCCCGGTTCGGCCGCGGGCAGGGTCGAGGCCCGGCCCGGGGACCGCCTTCTACCTTCTCCCCGGCCGTGGCGGGCGGAACCGGCTCCTCGTGCTCGGAAAGGTCCTTTCTCCGCTTCTTCTTCCCCTTCCCGCCCTTCTTCTTCCCCTTCCTGCTTTTCTTCTTTCCCGTTTTGCCCGGGCCGGGGTCAGGCCTGCCCTGTAAGGGGGGGGGGGGGGAGAGGGGGAGAGGAGATTCACAGAACAGTGAACAAGGAGAGGCCAGGGAGGGTTGGGAGGGAACCGGGCAAGGAAAGAGAGAGGAAGAGAAAGCAAAGTAGGACATCGTTTGGAAAGAAGGCGGGGGTAAGGGGGGGGGGGGTCAACGTCATCACACGGGGGTGGGGGGTGGAAGACCAGTCACACTCCCAGCTAAACTCAGGGGGGCTAAGGTCACCCCGGTTTTCTCCGCTGCACCCCGGTCAGCATCGGAAGGCTCCTAAGAGACAGAAAGCAGCATCCCTAGGGGTAACTGCTGCAGCAGGAGATCCTTCGCCAAAATTCCCTACCGAGAAGGAGTCTCCCTGATAAAGCAGCAATGCTACCTGTCCCGAGCACCTTAACATTCTCACGCCACCTACGGATCTTACTCCTGGGGCACTTTCTTTAGGTTTCTCTCTTTAATATACTAATTTTCTTATGTTCACCTGTCTGTGCTGTATTCATGCTTTACGTGTATCAGCGTGACTCCTGCATGGGGCTCTGACGAAGATCTGCTCTTCAGCTGTCTGTGCTGTATTCATGCTTTATGTGTATCAGTGTGACGCCTGCACGGGGCTCTGATGAAGATCTGCTCTTCAGCTGTCCGTGCTGTATTCATGCTTTATGTGTATCAGTGTGACGCCTGCATGGGGCTCTGATGAAGATCTGCTCTTCAGCTGTCAGTGCTGTACTCCTGCTTTACGTGTATCAGTGTGACGCCTGCATGGGGCTCTGATGAAGATCTGCTCTTCAGCCGTCTGTGCTGTATTCATGCTTTATGTGTATCAGTTGCGGCCTGCATGGGGCTCTGATGACAGGGGCCGTGAGATTCTTTAAAAACACCACAAGTCGGAAGGGAGGGAAGAGCTGATGGCAATGAACTTTAACTGTTTCAGCTTCTCACCGACTTGTCTGCTGCTTCACGTAAAAGTGAAACGGGTAGAAAGGGCCCTGAGCTGCGTCAGAGGTAAGGCCTTGAATTAAAATTGTAGCGCGACCTTAGCAGAAACACCCTTGAACCCTTCTCCCTCACAGAGCACCGAAAACACCAGCTCCTTTCCAAGAGTTCCAATCCCCACCTCTCTGAAGGCGGCCAGAGGGATCCAGAAATATTACTCGGTCATATCTTGAGATTCTGGAAACGGGAAAACAATCCAAGGCAGAGACAGTCAGACAGGCCAAGACGCACGTCCCTCGGTGACCTTCCCCATTGCTCGCGCCAGCGGTAGCACTAAGGAGTAAAACCAATTTAGTGACCCTCCCTCCCCCCCCTCCGGTCCGGAGGGGGGGTTCACGCCACCAGGGATGCACTGCATGGCCTCTGCTGGGGTCACGACGCGGCGAGACCCCTCCCGTTAACTCAGATGGGCAGGCAGGAGAGTTAATGGCAGCTCTCTGTAAGAGAGGCGGACAAAGAAAGCATAAAAGGGGAAACCCCTCCAGTAAAAGTCAAAGGGAATCAATGGTCTCTCGCTTCCTCCAGCTGCGGCCGACTTCCTGCGGAATAAATGTGTTTCTTATTCCCTTAGAGATGGCGCTGGGAGTGAAAGGCGTGAAGACATGCGAAACAGATTGCCTTATGAGGAAATCTCTTATCAAAATAGTAACAGGGGACTGTTCTGAAGAACTGAATGCCCCGTAACACATCCTAACCCTGAGACAGCAGGGACTGTGTTGAAGGGATGAGCGTTCCTCTCCCATGCCTACCTAAACCTGCAGTAACATATTTAGCCATGAGTCAGCGGGGACTGTGTTGAAGGGATGAGCGTTCCTGTCCCATGCCTACCTAAACCTGCAGTAACATATTTAGCCATGAGACAGCGGGGACTGTGTTGAAGGGATGAGCGTTCCTGTCCCATGCCTACCTAAACCAGCAGTAACATATTTAGCCATGAGACAGCGGGGACTGTGTTGAAGGGATGAGCGTTCCTGTCCCATGCCTACCTAAACCTGCAGTAACATATTTAGCCGCGAGACAGCGGGGTCTGTGTTGAAGGGATGAGCGTTCCTGTCCCATGCCTACCTAAACCTGCAGTAACATATTTAGCCATGAGACAGCGGGGACTGTGTTGAAGGGATGAGCGTTCCTGTCCCATTCCTACCTAAACCTGCAGTAACATATTTAGCTATGAGACAGAGGGGACTGTGTTGAAGGGATGAGCGTTCCTCTCCCATGCCTACCTAAACCTGCAGTAACATATTTAGCCGTGAGACAGCGGGGACTGTGTTGAAGGGATGAGCGTTCCTGTCCCATGCCTACCTAAACCAGCAGTAACATATTTAGCCGCGAGACAGCAGGGACTGTGTTGAAGGGATGAGCGTTCCTCTCCCATGCCTACCTAAACCTGCAGTAACATATTTAGCCATGAGTCAGCGGGGACTGTGTTGAAGGGATGAGCGTTCCTGTCCCATGCCTACCTAAACCTGCAGTAACATATTTAGCCATGAGACAGCGGGGACTGTGTTGAAGGGATGAGCGTTCCTGTCCCATGCCTACCTAAACCAGCAGTAACATATTTAGCCATGAGACAGCGGGGACTGTGTTGAAGGGATGAGCGTTCCTGTCCCATGCCTACCTAAACCTGCAGTAACATATTTAGCCGCGAGACAGCGGGGTCTGTGTTGAAGGGATGAGCGTTCCTGTCCCATGCCTACCTAAACCTGCAGTAACATATTTAGCCATGAGACAGCGGGGACTGTGTTGAAGGGATGAGCGTTCCTGTCCCATTCCTACCTAAACCTGCAGTAACATATTTAGCTATGAGACAGAGGGGACTGTGTTGAAGGGATGAGCGTTCCTCTCCCATGCCTACCTAAACCTGCAGTAACATATTTAGCCGTGAGACAGCGGGGACTGTGTTGAAGGGATGAGCGTTCCTGTCCCATTCCTACCTAAACCTGCAGTAACATATTTAGCTATGAGACAGAGGGGACTGTGTTGAAGGGATGAGCGTTCCTCTCCCATGCCTACCTAAACCTGCAGTAACATATTTAGCCATGAGACAGCGGGGACTGTGTTGAAGGGATGAGCGTTCCTGTCCCATGCCTACCTAAACCAGCAGTAACATATTTAGCCGTGAGACAGCGGGGACTGTGTTGAAGGGATGAGCGTTCCTGTCCCATGCCTACCTAAACCAGCAGTAACATATTTAGCCGCGAGACAGCGGGGACTGTGTTGAAGGGATGAGCGTTCCTGTTTCTTGTCTACCTAAACCAGCAGTAACATATTTAGCCGCGAGACAGCGGGGACTGTGTTGAAGGGATGAGCGTTCCTGTTTCTTGTCTACCTAAACCTGCAGTAACATATTTAGCCGCGAGACAGCGGGGACTGTGTTGAAGGGATGAGCGTTCCTGTTTCTTGTCTACCTAAACCAGCAGTAACATATTTAGCCGCGAGACAGCGGGGACTGTGTTGAAGGGATGAGCGTTCCTGTCCCATGCCTACCTAAACCAGCAGTAACATATTTAGCCGCGAGACAGCGGGGACTGTGTTGAAGGGATGAGCGTTCCTGTTTCTTGTCTACCTAAACCAGCAGTAACATATTTAGCCGCGAGACAGCGGGGACTGTGTTGAAGGGATGAGCGTTCCTGTTTCTTGTCTACCAAAATGTAGCAGGGGCTTTTCCCCAGTAACCCCTGGGACCTCCTTTTGACACACGATCTGGCTTTCATAAGGCACTCGTCCCCCCGTCGAGGTGCTACCCAATCTGCGAGGGTTTGCCTCAGCCTTGCTCACCCTGACCAACTCTGCCTTGTGTGCGAGGCATCCTGCGACGGACGCTGCCAAAAAAGCAACCCCCCCCCCCCCTCCAAGCCATGACCGAACAGGGAATGCGGGGAACGTCTTCGGCCGAGGGCCAAGAGCAGCTGCTGGGAACGGACCGTCTCCTGTTCCCACGGGTCCAGGCGGGGCGGGGGCCATTCTGAGCCTCCCCCACCCACCCTTTACGGCGCCCGCTGCTACCGTCCCACTGCCCGAGTCCTGGCTCGGGGGAGGAAAGGAAGATGAGCCCGAACAGCCGCAAAAGGGGGATCGGGGCTGGCAATGGGGTGCTGGAGACCTGGCGGCCCGGGCTGGCAGCCGGATGGCAGCAGCGGTGGGGGGGGGGGGGGGGGGGACCCTGACGGATTTGCCTTCCCTTCCATGACCAGGGGTGGGAATCGCAAATGACTCACCAGCCAGACAGCTGTGGGGAGGCGGGGGTTCCAGGGCATCCTACCTGCAGCTGGAGGAACATCTGGGGCGTCTCCTTACAGCTGTTCTGTAACCCCCCCCCCCCCCCTGCCAGTAGGGACCTGTGAGGTCTTTCCCGTCGATCTTTCAAAAGATCTCAGGAATCTCATTTATTTATTTAAGGATTTTTTATATGCCGACATTCGTGGGACGCATCAATGCCGGCTTACATCGAACAAATAATTACAGTAAACCGAAAAGTTACACTGAACAGGGCAGGGGCCACTGTGGGAACTACGAGAAAGAGAGGGCTTTACATCTATCTTAAGATATAATACATACATCGTTTACGAAAGTAATACATAAATAGATTAACATATCCAGCATATACAGAGAATAATATATAGGAAAATGTAAAAGTAACTAGCTAACCGCTAATATATCCAGCAAATACAATCTGTGAAATATTCAAAAAATAACAGTAACTAGTTAACTAGTAACTACTAACTAGCTAACCGCTAATATATCCAGCATATACAGAACATAATATATAGAAAAATGGAAAAGTAACTAGCTAACCGCTAATATATCCAGCAAATACAATCTGTGAAATATTCAAAAAATAACAGTAACTAGTTAACTAGTAACTACTAACTAGCTAACCGCTAATATATCCAGCATATACAGAACATAATATATAGAAAAATGGAAAAGTAACTAGCTAACCGCTAATATATCCAGCAAATACAATCTGTGAAATATTCAAAAAAATAACAGTAACTAGTTAACTAGTAACTACTAACTAGCTAACCGCTAATATATCCAGCATATACAGAACATAATATATAGAAAAATGGAAAAGTAACTAGCTAACCGCTAATATATCCAGCAAATACAATCTGTGAAATATTCAAAAAATAACAGTAACTAGTTAACTAGTAACTACTAACTAGCTAACCGCTAATATATCCAGCATATACAGAACATAATATATAGAAAAATGTAAAAGTAACTAGCTAACCGCTAATATATCCAGCAAATACAATCTGTGAAATATTCAAAAAATAACAGTAACTAGTTAACTAGTAACTACTAACTAGCTAACCGCTAATATATCCAGCATATACAGAGAATAATATATAGAAAAATGTAAAAGTAACTAGTTAACCGCTAATATATCCAGCAAATACAATCTGTGAAATATTCAAAAAATAACAGTAACTAGTTAACTAGTAACTAGTAACTAGCTAACCGCTAACATATCCAGCATATACAGAGAATAATATATAGAAAAATGTAAAAGTAACTAGTTAACCGCTAATATATCCAGCAAATACAATCTGTGAAATATTCAAAAAATAACAGTAACTAGTTAACTCGGAACTAGTAACTAGCTAACCGCTAATATATCCAGCATGTACAGAATATAATATCTACAAAAATATCACCTGACCTTTACTGACCCCCCCGGGCAGGACCTATACAGGCTGCCGGTACCTCACTTTATCACCACACATGTGGGTGGTCCCTGCTCCGCAGCTTGTTTCTCATGGCACCCACCTAACTGCTGAGGGTTTGGGTATAGTCCTCGGTGGTCCCTAACTACCAGAGTCCTTAGCCTTCATAATCAGTGTCGTTTACTCAGGATCTCTACAATGCTATTGAGAAGTAACAGGCTTCTGTTTACTTTTTGCTCTGTAAAGCAATCCCTTGTTTGCTTAGTTTTTCTGTAAAGTAACTGCTTTCCTTGGGCTTTTTTTTTTCTACAAAGCCATGTTTTGTTCGCTTAATTTCTCTGTAATTAGTTTAAATTCACTTTTCTGTCTGTGAAGCCATCTGTTTTGACCACTTAAGTTTCATTGTAATCAGTTTTTTGTTTTTTTTTGTTTTTTTTTACTTAGAAAATCTCATCCGGCTAACTTTGCAGGAATATTCAAGCAGCGTGGTCATGCCGCACGCTCGGTATCCCCAGCTGTGTCAGCTTAACGTTATAGCCAGACGAGTTTACCCGGCTTACGTCAGGGCAGCGCTGACGATATCTGGCCACGTATCTGGCACTTATCCGGTTAGCTTAGCTGGACAGCCGGCTCCGCCCCAGAACTGCCCCTGCTCCGCTCCTGAGTTTCGCCGGATAAGCTATCCGTCTTCCTTGGGTCCGCTCAGCGCAGTGGGGATTTTCAAACCCTGCCATTTGTCCAGCTAATTCTGAACTTAGCCAGACAGAAGGTGCTCAATACGGACCTCTTAGCACCTCCGTGAAGCAATTCCTTCGTTTTTTACAGTGCTCCTCTGTAAAGTCTTATTTTGTTCGCTTTATTTGTCTACAAAGTAATCCCTTTTGTTACTTTATCTCTCTCTCTGCCATATCCTCTTTACTCTTTTTTTTTCTGTAATACGACCTGTTCTGTTTGCATAAGTTTCTCTGTAATCGGTTTACTTTGATTTTCGATCTGTGTAGTGAGAAGGTAACTTTAAGACGAGCATGCCGGTGCCCGTGCATGCGCGTTCCGGCGCGCGAGCGCCCGTACGCGGGAATTTTAAGTCGCGCCCGCGACTACTGCGCGCGCGCGTGGCTTAAAATACTCCCACCGCGCGCGCGTGAGCCTCCGATTTTAAGCCGCTCCCCGAGCAAATACAGCTCGCGTGTCTTCCCTGGGGCTTTGTCGGCCCCAGCGCACGCTCGTCAGCGGAATCATTAACGTGCGCGTGAAGGACACTCCCAGGTTTACCCATCAGCCCGCCAGTTTTTTGGCCCAGCCAATGTCACCCACACCCCTCTGCTCAGCGGCAGATTCCCAATGAAGACCGGCCCGGGGATTCGCCGCCCAGGAGATACCACGTGGTCTGCCGAGCGCGGCTCCGTCACGGCCGCGCTCGGCAGACCACGTGACTAGCGCGACCGGCCCACCGTGGGATGCCCGATCCCCCGATAGGCCAATCCGCCACTGCCTCTGCTTCTTCGGCCTGCAAACTCCCCTCCCCTTGTGGCTTTTAATTACTGCAGACCTACGCCTCATCGGCAGCAGAAATAAACATGCGCGCGGCTGCCGGGTTTAAAATGCGGATTTGCGCGCGGAACTGTTCGGCCCCGCCCCGGAATGCCTCCCACACTCCCTAGCTCCTCCCACTTCCCCGCGCACATGCCTGTGAGCGCGTGATAGGGCCGTTCTAAGATACGAGTCGCTGGCGCTCGGCCCGGATTCTCGCGCATACGGGGGCGAGCGACGCTGTTGAAGCTCACCCTTTAGGTTTTCCTACCTCTTCCAGGATTTCGGGGTCCTGAGCGACGAGCGGGTACAGGAGCCGGGCGTGGCAGTCTGGCATGTAGTGCTCGCAGTACTCAAAGGCAGCTCTGGGGTCTGGGACAATCATTAACTGCTGGATATCCCCCTGCAGAAAACGAGGAGAGGAAAATGCCGAGTATTTGTCAGTTTTTAATAGCAGCAGAACACACTTATGCTTCCCATCTCAGAGTTTCATGGCTTCGTTGGGGAAAAAAGTCGAATAATGGAAGGGACTCTCTGCTTTTCTGTCCCAGGGAGGCCTCTAATCACTCAGGAATTCTTCAGGGCTTTGTTTGGCAAAGCCCGGTCATAACTGCATCCTGTAATAAGGATATGCAAGACTGAAAGACTGGAATAGCAGGTGGTGCTGCAGGGCAGGAGTGAGGTGCATTGGTAGAGCTGTGTGTTAGGGCCTCAGTACTGGAATAGCAGGAGGTGCTGCAGGGCAGGAGAGAGGTGCATTGGCAGAGCTGTGTGTGAGGGTCTCAGTACTGGAATAGCAGGAGGTGCTGCAGGGCAGGAGTGAGGTGCATTGGTAGAGCTGTGTGTGAGGGTCTCAGTACTGGAATAGCAGGAGGTGCTGCAGGGCAGGAGTGAGGTGCATGGGCAGAGCTGTGTGTGAGGGTCTCAGTACTGGAATAGCAGGGGGTGCTGCAGGGCAGGAGTGAGGTGCATTGGCAGAGCTGTATGTGAGGGCCTCAGTACTGGAATAGCAGGGGGTGCTGCAGGGCAGGAGTGAGGTGCATTGGTAGAGCTGTATGTGAGGGTCTCAGTACTGGAATAGCAGGGGGTGCTGCAGGGCAGGAGTGAGGTGCATTGGCAGAGCTGTGTGTGAGGGTCTCAGTGCTGGAATAGCAGGAGGTGCTGCAGGGCAGGAGTGAGGTGCATTGGCAGAGCTGTGTGTGTGAGGGTCTCAGTACTGGAATAGCAGGGGGTGCTGCAGGGCAGGAGTGAGGTGCATTGGCAGAGCTGTGTGTGAGGGTCTCAGTACTGGAATAGCAGGAGGTGCTGCAGGGCAGGAGTGAGGTGCATTGGCAGAGCTGTGTGTGAGGGTCTCAGTACTGGAATAGCAGGAGGTGCTGCAGGGAAGGAGTGAGGTGCATTGGCAGAGCTGTGTGTGTGAGGGTCTCAGTACTGGAATAGCAGGGGGTGCTGCAGGGCAGGAGTGAGGTGCATTGGCAGAGCTGTGTGTGAGGGTCTCAGTACTGCAATAGCAGGGGGTGCTGCAGGGCAGGAGTGAGGTACATTGGCAGAGCTGTGTGTGAGGGTCTCAGTACTGGAATAGCAGGGGGTGCTGCAGGGCAGGAGTGAGGTGCATTGGCAGAGCTGTGTGTGTGTGAGGGTCTCAGTACTGGAATAGCAGGAGGTGCTGCAGGGCAGGAGTGAGGTGCATTGGCAGAGCTGTGTGCTGGGGAGTTAGTGTTTCAGTCCATGACTGAGGTAACAGCCCTGTTTGCCACAGACATTTATTCCTTCAGTGATGTGCTACTTCCCTTACATGAGAAATGAAGAATATACACTGCCCCACCACAGAACAGGCAGCAGCAGTGTAAGCTTGCACAGCAGTGATTCAGTGGCCAAGTGCTCAGTGCTGACCTAGTTTCCACCAGTGTTTTCCCAAGAAATGTCAGAAGAATCTGTGTCAGAAATTAATTAGGTAGCCACACTGTCACCCTAAATCCTGACTTGGAACTATCAAAATATCCAGAGTCATCTGACATTAATCAGAAGAGCTCAGGAGGGAGCCAGCTGTCGGCAGTGAAAGGCCACCAAGTTTCTCGTGGCTGCTTCGGTGGATGCCGCACCGGGCAACCAGTTTCCTCTGTGGCTTCCCCGTGTCCAACCAGGTCCCTTTCTTTTCTCAGACCAGCACCTGGGGGAAACCATGGCCAGAATCTCGCACCACCACGCATTCCAAGCCAAAGGCCCAGTGCCAGCACGGCTTAATGGCCGAAAAATCATCCAAAACAAATTACAGTGCTGCACAATAACCTCGAGGTGCAATCCCCCCCGACACACACAGAGTGAACCAAGCTGCTGGCAGAGTTCTCCTTTCTCAGGGGTAGCAGGTGGCAAGGTGGAAAAGGTTTTAGCCATGACTCATCCCATGGTGGACACCAGCACTTGCATTATGTGGCAGAAATTGGAAGGGGGAGGGGAGGAAGGAGATGACAGAAGACGAAGACAGCCCGCCCTGCCCTCATTAGTGCTGTCAAAAGGAAGGGCCCCCCTGAACTGTGTGGTAAATTGCAGGAGGACCTTGTGAGACTGGAAGATTGGGCATCCAAATGGCAGATGAAATTTAATGTGGACAAGTGCAAGGTGATGCATATAGGGAAAAATAACCCTTGCTGTAGTTACATGATGTTGGGTTCCACATTAGGTGCTACAACCCAAGAAAGAGATCTAGGTGTCATAGTGGATAACACATTGAAATCTTCGGTACAGTGTGCTGCGGCAGTCAAAAAAGCAAACAGAATGTTGGGAATTATTAGAAAGGGAATGATGAATAAAACGGAAAATGTCATAATGCCTCTGTATCGCTCCATGGTGAGACCGCACCTTGAATACTGTGTACAATTCTGGTCGCCACATCTCAAAAAAGATATAATTGCGATGGAGAAGGTACAGAGAAGGGCAACCAAAATGATAAAGGGAATGGAACAGCTCCCCTATGAGGAAAGACTGAAGAGGTTAGGACTTTTCAGCTTGGAGAAGAGACGACTGAGGGGGGATATGATAGAGGTGTTTAAAATCATGAGAGGTCTAGAACGGGTAGATGTGAATCGGTTATTTACTCTTTCAGATAATAGAAGGACTAGGGGGCACTCCATGAAGTTAGCATGGGGCACATTTAAGACTAATCAGAGAAAGTTCTTTTTTACTCAATGCACAATAAAGCTCTGGAATTTGTTGCCAGAGGATGTGATTAGTGCAGTTAGTGTAGCTGGGTTTAAAAAACATTTGGATAACTTCCTAGAGCAGAAGTCCATAAACTGCTATTAATTAATAAACAATAATAGCTTGACATTTATTTAATGTTTGGGTAATTGCCAGGTTCTTGTGGCCTGGATTGGCCGCTGTTGGAAACAGGATGCTGGGCTTGTTGGACCCTTGGTCTGACCCAGTATGGCAAGTTCTTATGTTCTTATGTTATCCCAGAACTCAAGTCCCTCCTAATAGTCACAGAGGGCTCTTTTATCAAGGAGGTGATCGGCAGCCCTTCCACATGCCTTCTGTCTCTGATAGAGCAGAGAGACTCGCCGTCTCGATCCCCAGCCCTGCATAACTCCCGTCAGTTTCTGAAAACGGCCCTGGAGGGCAGACAGAAATGAATTCTCCCTCTAGGGAAGAGCAAGCTGGAACTTGGCAGACAATGTTCCTGCCCCGGAATGTTTCCACCGCAGTGCCTGCTTCCCTAATGCGGCAGGAGTAACTGGAAGAGACCTTCTGACAGGGGTGATGGTGTGGGATATTCTTCCAACTCTTCATTGACCTTACCAGCTACATTTTCCGAAATGTGCAAGAATAAGTAGTTAGGCGTGCACACTGGCCAGAGGCGCGTGGTGCAGACATTTCAATCGCCCTAAGGAATTTCTTGTCTCAAATTTCTTTCCTTGTCGACTCTGCATGCCAAAAACAAGATAAAAAGGGGGCAAGGGGGGGGGGGTTGCGGGGGCAGCTTCCGGCTTATGGGTGTAACAGAGAATCTCCAGGAAACGGGAAACTTTGGGCCACATCCTGAAATGTACAGAGTTACCCGCAGTTATCATAAGACGTGTATCCACCCAACGTCAACCTGGGCGTTCCAACATCAAGTTGGGCATTTCAACGTCAACTTGAGTGTTTCAACGTCAACCTGGGCATGAGTGTTTCAACGTCAACTTGGTGTAAGGGGTCACTCTCCCCTCTAAGCCCGCACTGACTGAGCACTGGAGATATAAACTTTGGATAAGCTTTGACCTCTCTAGCCGGAAGAAGGACCTTACCTCAAAGACTTCCTCATCCAGTAACCTGGTTCCGAAGATGGTCACCCCCTCAGTGCTGATCACAGGGTGCTCCCCACGAGCCAGTTCCTGTTGCTGCCGTTTGTCACAGTCAACAATCAATGTCACGTTCCTGGCTTCCACGCTGATGGCCACCCGATGCCACCTGCAAGATTAAGGCGGGCCTTAAAATGAGAAGACTGCCAGCCAATAACACCCCAAGGCAAATGCCCCCCCCCCCCCAGATTCACCCGTCGGGGCTGATCCAGGCCTACTGCACGCAGGAACTGTTAATCTTGCTTTTCTTAGGGAATGCAATAGGAAGATCAGAAGTCCCCGCACACAACAGGGGGTACATCCAGGACCGAATCAACCCTGTCAGGCAAATCTGGAATCAGTTGGCAGCCCTAGGCACTGGCTGCTGGTGCATCTATCTGAGATCTACCAGCAGATGCCCCCAGCCACATGGATCCCATATGGCAGTAGAGCGGTGGCAGGTGACTGGAAGAAGACTGCATCTGCTGGGACAGCCCGTGGTTTGCTCTCTCCGTAACCGCACAGGGTCACCCCAGAAGGAGGGACCTGCCTGGTCTCGGCAGCTCATGCGTCTTATCGCCATCGGACGGTTCCGAGCACAGCCCATGGATATGTATCATGGCCAGGAAAGAATCCAGGTTGCCCTATTCTTCCCAGGGTGGCCGTAACAAGCTGCTTCCAATCCCAGGAGGGAACGGGGACGGTTCAGATTTGTATCCGTGCCTCCCCAATTTGTGAAGGGTGACAGGAAGGCCTCCACAAGGACCTGAAAGGTTAATTTCCATCCCCTCCCTCTCTCCCCCCACCCCCACCGCTTCCCCTCTAAAACCGGTCAACGGAGGTGGTCAGAGTCCTTGGCCAACGCCAACTTCCCTCCTTGCCTTGGCGGAGAAGGACACAACTTACTTGCCATCAGCGAGGTTGATCTTCTTGAAGAAAGGATAGTTCTCTGGCGTAGGATTCCCGTCCTGGTCCTCGTAGAGGAAGACGGGGGAGCGCCCGATCTCGACGCCCAGCTGCTGGCCGCCCTGCTCATCGTAGATGGAGAGCAGGAAGAACTGAGAGCCCTTCCTGGCCCGGAGGGTGGTCAGGATGGAGAAGTCCTGGGGAAACCGTCCGTCTGCAAAGGAACCAAGACTTTCGACTCCCTTCCCCAAATCCTCCAGTGATGTGACTCACTTCTGAAAGCAGGCACAGGTCTGACTATTGGAAGGAGTTACCCCTGGGGCGGCGGAGGACTGTGTAAATATTTCAGGGGTGTCTCTGGCCTGCTGGGTGGGTGAGGGGAGGGGAAACGGTGGGATCGCGCAGGGCAAGAAGCTACTGCTGATGGGGGGGGGAGGATGTGCCACCGAGTCAGGGAGAGCAGAGGATGTCGCCAACAGTGGGAGCTGCAGTTCTGACTTGCCACCACTAGAGGCCGCACATGGATCCGTCATGGCAGGCAGCTTGCAAATGGCCCAGGCCCGCCGGAAGAGTGATTATTCCTTTTGAAAACGTGGCCTCCCCGATGCTCAGACGCTGTTGCCCACCAAAGATCACCCGTGGCATTTGTTTTCCTCTTAGCTAATCAAGTGCCCTGATAATTTACAGTTTTATATCAAGCAGGCCAGGGTAGGCCTCAAAGTTTGCTCGTTCCGCCAAAGACGGCCAGCGGGGTCATCAGTTGATAAAGGCTGACATTGTCAACCACAACCATGACAGGATGCTTCCCACCTCCATGAGCATCTTCCTCGAGGCAGCAACTGGATCCACCTCGCATTAGTGCACCGCCTGCCTTACTCCTGACCTTACCCCCCTCTCCGTACTCCTAGGCTGGTAATGCTGGTTCCAGACTCCCCCATTACCCACAGCCCGGGCGACGACCGTGCGCAGGGGCCGCGCCTGCCGGCAGCGCGCTACTGCCATCGCGACGGGGAAACAGCGGGCGGCACCCACCTGGGAAGAGCTGCCTGGTGGGCGCGCTGAGCTGGGTCCTGTTCTCCAGGCGGAAGGCGATGTCCGACTCCTCCGTGTCTTTCCTCTGCGTGCAGAATCCCGAAGCCAGGCTCATCCCTTCCCGGCCCTCCCTCAGCTCCAGAGCCCGGAGCACATCGAGGGGAACCTCTGGAAGGCAAAGAGAGCGGGTGGAGGCGGAAGAACGCAGGAGAGACCAGCAGAACCCTCCCAGGTGCAGGTTCACCCTGAGAGAGGACGGAGGCGACCCTCACAGAGGCCCAGGCTGCTTTTGTGCCCTCAGCCGGCCGGTCCCAGGTCTGAGGGTAACCTCCATGCATGCCCCTCCCCCTCCCCTCCCTCCAGCAGAAAAGGATGCGGTGACGGCTGAGGTTTAACAGATAAGGCAGGAGAGCTTTAAATGGGGCGATAACCCCCGGCTACCACCAGGAAAGACTCACGGGGCTTCCCCTTCGAATTTCCTGCCCCCCCCCCCCCCCCCTCGCCGGATCTTGCGAATTCTGAGGGTCAGCCTAAGGATAAAGCAGGGCGAGTCTCTTAACACCATGTGCAGATTCCAGCCCGAGGAAGGGACAGGTCTCCTTTACTATACTCCCTGAGGAAAGGGCAGGTCTCCTTTAACACTGTACACCCTGATTTCAGTCTGAGGAAAGGGCAGGTCTCCTTTAACACTGTACACCCTGATTTCAGTCTGAGGAAAGGGCAGGTCTCCTTTAACACTGTACACCCTGATTCCAGCCCGAGGGAAAAGGCAGGTCTCCTTTATATTTATTTATTTATTTAATTTCTTTTACTATACCGATGCTCAAGACTAGGTCTTATCGTACCGGTTTACAATGTAACTGAGGGGAAACCAATTAACATCAAGGTAGAAAGTAAAGTTACATTAAACAGGGAGCGTAAAACCTGGGCAATGGAAGACAGTACAGAATTTAAACTAAGAAACAATTAGAGAGAGATAAATATATATACACCCTGATTCCAGCCTGAGGGAAAGGGCAGGTCTCCTTTAAACACTATACACCTTGATTCCAGCCCGAGGGAAAGGGCAGGTCTCCTTTAAACACTGTACACCCTGATTCCAGCCTGAGGGAAAGGGCAGGTCTCCTTTAAACACTACACACCCTGATTCCAGCCCGAGGGAAAGGGCAGGTCTCCTTTAAGCACTATACACCCTGATTCCAGCCCGAGGGAAAAGGCAGGTCTCCTTTATACACCCTGATTCCAGCCTGAGGGAAAGGGCAGGTCTCCTTTATACACCCTGATTCCAGCCTGAGGGAAAGGGCAGGTCTCCTTTATACACTATACACCCTGATTCCAGCCCGAGGGAAAGGGCAGGTCTCCTTTAAACACTATACACCCTGATTCCAGCCCGAGGGAAAGGGCAGGTCTCCTTTAACACTATACACCCTGATTCCAGCCCGAGGGAAAGGGCAGGTCTCCTTTAAACACTGTACACCCTGATTCCAGCCCAAGGGAAAGTGCAGGTCTCCCTTTCACGCCCGCTACACACACTGGGCTCTTCAGCGTACACACGTGGTCATGCGTCGATGTAAAGTTTAGCTCTGTCACCAGTGGCAGCTCGCCGCGCTTCAGCTCTCCCTGACTGCGTGAACCTCGGGAGGCTTTTTCTTCTCTCTCCCCTTACTCATTCCATCTGACCCTCCTCTCCTCCCCATCGCCATCTCACCCTGTGCCGCACGCAGCCCCAGAGATGAAGCTCATTTGGTAGGGGGTAGGTGGGAGAGCTGGAAGCTCGGCCCCAGTAGGGGAGGGGGAGCTGTGGGGGAGGGTGCGGAGGAGAGGGGAAGGGTATGTGTGAAAGAGGAACCTGCGCCTGGGGGGACCCCAGGTGTTCAGGATTAAAGGAGGGAGGAGAGTCCCATTCAGGTTCATATTTCCAGGAGAGTGGCATGAGAGAGGGGGGGGGGGGGATGGAAAGTGGGAGAGAAGGGAAGGGGATGATCCGAGAGCTGCAGCGGTGACATTAGGGCACACCCCCGCCTCACCCAGGTTAGACCTGATGGGTTCGGCAAGTCACAGGTGAGGGGAGGGGAGGGGAGTGGTGGGAGAACCAACCGGGTCTGGACCGGCCTTTCAGAGCTGCGACCCTGGGTTATGGCCCCAGGTAGTCCAGATCCTCAGATTGCTCCAGCCTGGGGACGTAATAGCGAATTATCCCGGTGGAATTCCGATTTTATCTCTATCCGCGGTGACTGTGTATGGGAACTCCTTACCAAGACCGGATGCAACTCACAGAAATGCCCAGATCAGCTTAATAACTCTGGGGTTTCTTGGAGCCTGCCTTTCCAGCCCTTGGGTATCGTCACCAATGTCCCGTATTTATTCTCTCTGATAGCCTGCAGGGAGGGCCATAATCCCCAAACACCAGGTATTCTTCCATCTAGTGAATGATTCTATTACAGGCAGTGATCAGTGCGTTTCTCATGGTGTCTGTGCTGTAGAATAGAATAGTGGATTACTCTATTACAGCCAGTGATATCAGTGTGTTTCTCATGATGTCTGTGCTGTAGAATAGAATAGTGGATTATTCTTTTATAGGCTGTGATCAGTGTGTTTCTCATGGTGTCTGTGCTGTAGAATAGAATAGTGGATTATTCTTTTATAGGCTGTGATCTGTGCGATTCTCATGGTGTCTGAGCTGTAGAATAGAATAGTGGATTATTCTTTTATAGGCTGTGTTTAGTGCGATTCTCATGGTGTCTGAGCTGTAGAATAGAATAGTGGATTATTCTTTTATAGGCTGTGTTTAGTGCGATTCTCATGGTGTGTGTGCTGTAGAATAGAATAGTTGATTACTCTATTACAGCCAGTGATCAGTGTGATTCTTGTGGTGTCTGTGCTGTAGAATAGAATAGTGGATTACTTTATTACGGGCAGTGATATCAGTGTGTTTCCCATGGTGTCTGTGCTGTAGAATAGAATAATGGATTATTCTTTTATAGGCTGTGATCAGTGTGTTTTTCATGGTGTCTGTGCTGTAGAATAGAATAATAGATTATTCTTTTATAAACTGATCAGTCCAATTCTCATGGTGTCTGAGCTGTAGAATAGAATAGTGGATTATTGTTTTATAGGCTGTGATCAGTGCGATTCTCATGGTGTCTGAGCTGTAGAATAGAATAGTGGATTATTCTATCACTGACATTGATAAGTGCATTTCTCATGGCATCTGTGCTGCAAAATAGAATAGTGGCTTAGTTTAGCTATGCTGTCCGGGGGCTGAGTGGGGGGTGAGGGAGGGTTGAGGAGTTAAGGGTGAAAGCAAGACCTCGTTGTATTAAGTTAGCCCTGTCCAGTAATTGGATATTTATTTCGTCTCTAGCTCTTTGGGACACTGTTTCTAACGCAGCCCCAGTGTTAGCATTCTAAACGTGTCAGGAATCAGACGAGCCAGCTCCAGACTGGCTGCTAATGAACAAACCTACAAAATGTCTGGCACGGGGCCAAGCCGCCTGGGCCTTTTATCTTGTCAGAAAGAGAAAGAGAGCGAACCCGCGCTCGGCTCGATTTATACCCTGCAGCATTCAGATCTGCCTCCCGCGTTGGAGCAGACAAAGGAATCTGTCTCCGAGATAAATCACAAAGGGGGGCGCACACCTGTCAGACCTCAGAGGCACAGGCTCGCATGCACGAGGACCCGGGGAACAGGACCGCACCCGGACCAGAGGGTGCATGAAACGCAAGGTGGCGCCACCGTGATGGGTCGCTAGCCCGGGTCACCGGGGGGGTGGGGGGGGGGGAAGGATGTGCTGGGAGGGGTAAATCCAGGACTCGCTCCAGGCAGCGCAGAGCCGGCCGTGACGCCTGCGCCGCCCTCTCGGCTCCTCCTGCCCCGGCTGCCAGCTTTCCCCCACAGCCCGTCAGCTCTCCCGCCCCGGGAGGCTCGGGACGGCAAGGGGCAAGATCCCATTCTGGATCCTCCGGGAGTGAACGGCTGCCAGCCTCCTGCCCCCTCTCTGCAAGGTAGCAGTGGGAGTAAATTGTCCTTGGGAGCCCCATTGAATCCGTCAGGCGATAGCTGGCAACTCCTCCGCTGCCCTGCCAGCTCGGGCTTCCCATGGATTTCCATCACACTGAACGAATGGCGTTGTCAGCATCACAGGACGTTGTGTTCCAGTCTAAGGTTTAATATTTGCCTGGTACAGGGTACAAAGCTGGCACCCTGCAGGCCAGGAACTGAGAAGAGAGGATAGCCAGTGTTGGCATCGATAAACCAGAAGCAGACATTTTCCTGTAGAAGACACTGGCATCCCCTACGCTGGGACTGAGGAGACCCAAAGGGTTAGCAGACTGTGGGCTATGATTAATGAGATGTCCTAAGGCGTATCAGCTTATCCCCGCAGGCTCTGTATCCCTGCTCCAATCCCCTGATCCCTCCAGTCCTAGAGGTGACAGGCTCTGTATCCCTGTTCCCATCCCCTGATCCCTCCAGTCCCAGAGGTGACAGGCTCTGTATCCCTGCTCCCATCCCCTGATCCCTCCAGTCCTAGAGGTGACAGGCTCTGTATCCCTGTTCCCATCCCCTGCTCCCTCCAGTCCTAGAGGTGACGGGCTCTGTATTCCTGCACCCATCCCCTGATCCCTCCAGTCCTAGAGGTGACAGGCTCTGTATCCCTGTACCCATCCCCTGATCCCTCCAGTCCTAGAGGTGACAGGCTCTGTATCCCTGCTCCCGTCCCCTGATCCCTCCAGTCCTAGAGGTGACAGGCTCTGTATCCCTGCTCCCGTCCCCTGATCCCTCCAGTTCTAGAGGTGACAGGCTCTGTATCCCTGCTCCCATCCCCTGATCCCTCCAGTCCTAGAGGTGACAGGCTCTGTATCCCTGCTCCCGTCCCCTGAACCCTCCAGTCCTAGAGGTGACAGGCTCTGTATCCCTGTTCCCATCCCCTGATCCCTCCAGTCCTAGAGGTGACAGGCTCTGTATCCCTGCTCCCATCCTCTGATCCCTCCAGTCCTAGAGGTGACGGGCTCTGTATCCCTGCTCCCATCCCCTGATCCCTCCAGTCCTAGAGGTGACGGGCTCTGTATCCCTGCACCCATCCCCTGCTCCCTCCAGTCCTAGAGGTGACGGGCTCTGTATTCCTGCACCCATCCCCTGATCCCTCCAGTCCTAGAGGTGACAGGCTCTGTATCCCTGCTCCCGTCCCCTGAGCCCTCCAGTCCTAGAGGTGACAGGCTCTGTATCCCTGCTCCCATCCCCTGATCCCTCCAGTTCTAGAGGTGACAGGCTCTGTATCCCTGCTCCCATCCCCTGATCCCTCCAGTCCTAGAGGTGACGGGCTCTGTATCCCTGCTCCCATCCCCTGATCCCTCCAGTCCTTGAGGTGACAGGCTCTGTATCCCTGCTCCCATCCCCTGATCCCTCCAGTCCTAGAGGTGCCAGGCTCTGTATCCCTGCTCCCATCCCCTGATCCCTCCAGTCCTAGAGGTGACAGGCTCTGTATCCCTGCTCCCATCCCCTGATCCCTCCAGTCCTAGAGGTGCCAGGCTCTGTATCCCTGCTCCCATCCCCTGATCCCTCCAGTCCTAGAGGCGACAGGCTCTGTATCCCTGCTCCCGTCCCCTGATCCCTCCAGTCCTAGAGGCGACAGGCTCTGTATCCCTGCACCCGTCCCCTGATCCCTCCAGTCCTAGAGGTGACAGGGTCTGTATCCCTGCACCCGTCCCCTGATCCCTCCAGTCCTAGAGGTGACAGGCTCTGTATCCCTGCTCCCGTCCCCTGATCCCTCCAGTCCTAGAGGCGACAGGCTCTGTATCCCTGCTCCCATCCCCTGATCCCTCCAGTCCTAGAGGCGACAGGCTCCGTATCCCTGCTCCCGTCCCCTGATCCCTCCAGTCCTAGAGGTGACGGGCTCCGTATCCCTGCACCCATCCCCTGCTCCCTCCAGTCCTAGAGGTGACGGGCTCTGTATCCCTGCACCCATCCCCTGCTCCCTCCAGTCCTAGAGGTGACGGGCTCTGTATCCCTGCACCCATCCCCTGATCCCTCCAGTCCTAGAGGTGACAGGCTCTGTATCCCTGTACCCATCCCCTGATCCCTCCAGTCCTAGAGGTGACAGGCTCTGTATCCCTGCTCCCGTCCCCTGATCCCTCCAGTCCTAGAGGTGCCAGGCTCTGTATCCCTGCACCCGTCCCCTGATCCCTCCAGTCCTAGAGGTGACGGGCTCCGTATCCCTGCACCCATCCCCTGCTCCCTCCAGTCCTAGAGGTGACGGGCTCTGTATCCCTGCACCCATCCCCTGCTCCCTCCAGTCCTAGAGGTGACGGGCTCTGTATTCCTGCACCCATCCCCTGATCCCTCCAGGCCTAGAGGTGACAGGCTCTGTATCCCTGTACCCATCCCCTGATCCCTCCAGTCCTAGAGGTGACAGGCTCTGTATCCCTGCTCCCGTCCCCTGATCCCTCCAGTCCTAGAGGTGACAGGCTCTGTATCCCTGCTCCCATCCCCTGATCCCTCCAGTTCTAGAGGTGACAGGCTCTGTATCCCTGCTCCCGTCCCCTGAGCCCTCCAGTCCTAGAGGTGACAGGCTCTGTATCCCTGCTCCCGTCCCCTGATCCCTCCAGTCCTAGAGGTGACAGGCTCTGTATCCCTGCTCCCGTCCCCTGAGCCCTCCAGTCCTAGAGGTGACAGGCTCTGTATCCCTGCTCCCATCCCCTGATCCCTCCAGTTCTAGAGGTGACAGGCTCTGTATCCCTGCTCCCATCCCCTGATCCCTCCAGTCCTAGAGGTGACGGGCTCTGTATCCCTGCTCCCATCCCCTGATCCCTCCAGTCCTTGAGGTGACAGGCTCTGTATCCCTGCTCCCATCCCCTGATCCCTCCAGTCCTAGAGGTGCCAGGCTCTGTATCCCTGCTCCCATCCCCTGATCCCTCCAGTCCTAGAGGTGACAGGCTCTGTATCCCTGCTCCCATCCCCTGATCCCTCCAGTCCTAGAGGTGCCAGGCTCTGTATCCCTGCTCCCATCCCCTGATCCCTCCAGTCCTAGAGGCGACAGGCTCTGTATCCCTGCTCCCGTCCCCTGATCCCTCCAGTCCTAGAGGCGACAGGCTCTGTATCCCTGCACCCGTCCCCTGATCCCTCCAGTCCTAGAGGCGACAGGCTCTGTATCCCTGCACCCGTCCCCTGATCCCTCCAGTCCTAGAGGCGACAGGCTCTGTATCCCTGCACCCGTCCCCTGATCCCTCCAGTCCTAGAGGTGACAGGGTCTGTATCCCTGCACCCGTCCCCTGATCCCTCCAGTTCTAGAGGTGACAGGCTCTGTATCCCTGCTCCCATCCCCTGATCCCTCCAGTCCTAGAGGTGACGGGCTCTGTATTCCTGCACCCATCCCCTGATCCCTCCAGGCCTAGAGGTGACAGGCTCTGTATCCCTGTACCCATCCCCTGATCCCTCCAGTCCTAGAGGTGACAGGCTCTGTATCCCTGCTCCCGTCCCCTGATCCCTCCAGTCCTAGAGGTGACAGGCTCTGTATCCCTGCTCCCATCCCCTGATCCCTCCAGTTCTAGAGGTGACAGGCTCTGTATCCCTGCTCCCATCCCCTGATCCCTCCAGTCCTAGAGGTGACAGGCTCTGTATCCCTGCACCCATCCCCTGCTCCCTCCAGTCCTAGAGGTGACGGGCTCTGTATTCCTGCACCCATCCCCTGATCCCTCCAGTCCTAGAGGTGACAGGCTCTGTATCCCTGTACCCGTCCCCTGATCCCTCCAGTCCTAGAGGTGACAGGCTCTGTATCCCTGCTCCTGTCCCCTGAGCCCTCCAGTCCTAGAGGTGACAGGCTCTGTATCCCTGCTCCCATCCCCTGATCCCTCCAGTTCTAGAGGTGACAGGCTCTGTATCCCTGCTCCCATCCCCTGATCCCTCCAGTCCTAGAGGTGACGGGCTCTGTATCCCTGCTCCCATCCCCTGATCCCTCCAGTCCTAGAGGTGAAGGGCTCTGTATCCCTGCTCCCATCCCCTGATCCCTCCAGTCCTTGAGGTGACAGGCTCTGTATCCCTGCTCCCGTCCCCTGATCCCTCCAGTCCTAGAGGTGACAGGCTCTGTATCCCTGCTCCCATCCCCTGATCCCTCCAGTCCTAGAGGTGACAGGCTCTGTATCCCTGCTCCCATCCCCTGATCCATACAGTCCTAGAGGTGACAGGCTCTGTATCCCTGCTCCCATCCCCTGATCCCTCCAGTCCTAGAGGTGACGGGCTCTGTATCCCTGCTCCCAGCCCCTGATCCCTCCTGTCCTAGAGGTGACGGGCTCTGTATCCCTGCTCCCAATCCCCTGATCCCTCCAGTCCTAGAGGTGACAGGCTCTGTATCCCTGCTCCCGTCCCCTGATCCCTCCTGTCCTAGAGGTGACAGGCTCTGTATCCCTGCTCCCGTCCCCTGATCCCTCCTGTCCTAGAGGTGACAGGCTCTGTATCCCTGCTCCCATCCCCTGCTTCCTCCAGTCCTAGAGGTGACGGGCTCTGTATCCCTGCTCCCAGCCCCTGATCCCTCCTGTCCTAGAGGTGACAGGCTCTGTATCCCTGCTCCCAACCCCTGATCCCTCCAGTCCTAGAGGTAACAGGCTCTGTATCCCTGCTCCCGTCCCCTGATCCCTCCTGTCCTAGAGGTGACAGGCTCTGTATCCCTGCTCCCGTCCCCTGATCCCTCCTGTCCTAGAGGTGACAGGCTCTGTATCCCTGCTTCCCATCCCCTGCTTCCTCCAGTCCTAGAGGTGACGGGCTCTGTATCCCTGCCCCCGTCCCCTGCTCCCTCCTGTCCTAGAGGTGACAGGCTCTGTATCCCTGCTCCCAACCCCTGCTCCCTCCTGTCCTAGAGGTGACAGGCTCTGTATCCCTGCTCCCAACCCCTGATCCCTCCAGTCCTAGAGGTAACAGGCTCTGTATCCCTGCTCCCGTCCCCTGATCCCTCCTGTCCTAGAGGTGACAGGCTCTGTATCCCTGCTCCCGTCCCCTGATCCCTCCTGTCCTAGAGGTGACAGGCTCTGTATCCCTGTTCCCATCCCCTGCTTCCTCCAGTCCTAGAGGTGACGGGCTCTGTATCCCTGCCCCCGTCCCCTGCTCCCTCCTGTCCTAGAGGTGACAGGCTCTGTATCCCTGCTCCCGTCCCCTGCTCCCTCCAGTCCTAGAGGTGACAGGCTCTGTATCCCTGCTCCCATCCCCTGATCCCTCCAGTCCTAGAGGTGACAGGCTCTGTATCCCTGCTCCCATCCCCTGATCCCTCCAGTCCTAGAGGCGACAGGCTCTGTATCCCTGCCCCCATCCCCTGATCCCTCCAGTCCTAGAGGTGACAGGCTCTGTATCCCTGCTCCCATCCCCTGATCCCTCCAGTCCTAGAGGCGACAGGCTCTGCCTCCCTGGCTCACCATTTCCCACCATTACATTGTTTTAGTTAAGTTGCTTACATCAGTGGAAAGACACTTCAGTACAGTACTGGGTGGATAATGAGAATGAGTCCTTAGCCCTGAATTCTTTCCATGGGCTGCTGTTTCCAAGCTGCCCCCCCCCCCCCTCGCCTTGCCCTCTGCCACTGAAAGTCCCGGGAGCGTTTTTTCTCTGCCTCTGTAATAGTAGTTGGAGCAGGAATGCAGAGCTGTCCCGCTGCTCCCGGCTGCTCACTGCCCCTGTGTTCCCCTGCTTGCAAGCACAGACTGTGACTTCCAGTGTCCTTTCAGGGTTTCTCAGGCCTTGCTTGCCCCTCTTCTCCTCTCCTCTGCGCGCCCACCTCCGGGATGTGGGGGGGAGGGGAGTGTATGGAAGGGATTTGGGGGGGGGGGGGTTTGCTTGACAGCTTTCGTATCGTGGCGGCGGAGGGGGGGTGTTGGGATGCTGGGGAGGGGGGGGGTAACAATGTGTGCAGGGTCCGCTGAACAATCTGGGTGTGCGCATCCCTGAAATTGCTTCCCTGGGCAGGGTCGCCGCCTCGGGACGCAGAGAAGATGTTTTGGAAAATGGAATATTCTTTGAAGATGGAGGCAGGGACAGGGCGGTGGCAGGGGCTGTCCCCGCGTGTTCAGCTGGGGTGGGAGGTTGTGAGCCGGCTCTTTTATAGGTGAGGAGCAGGGCAGAGGGGAGGAACCGGAAACGAGAAAAGCATAGTCCAGACGCTATTTCTTTTGTTATTTCCATTTAAGATTCACTGCAATGTCTCGTAACGTGTGCCAATAAATAAATATTTAAAAAAAAACCAAAAGAAACCGTCCCGGAGAGACCGCTCTGCTTGCACCTCCCGCGCGTCGCGGTGGACGCGGGAGAAAGTCGCCCCGTTGGATGCGCAAACATTGCCCTGGGGATGCAGGTTCTCCGTCAGGCACAGAGGATCCCCTGCAACAAACTGCAGAATGTGCTGAGCCCTCCGGGGCTGTGCCATGAGGACCCGAGGTCCATTTCTGGGCCTGGACCTGTCCCAAGGGTGAATCGGCCACCGAGAGGGAAAATACCGCAGAAATCGTCCAATGCCCACTGCCCCCCCCCCCCCGCACCCCCCCTCGACAGCCAGCACAGCAGGGAACGTGGAAGGCTGAAGGATAGGCCAGGGAGGAGAAGGACGGACGTTCTCCAGGCAGGGGGGGTAGAAGTAAAAAACCTCACCAGAGCTTTCCATGCATCAAACACTCGTTGCCACCAATGAGGGAAAATCCATCCATCCCTGTTCCTCCCTCTTCCAATTCTGCTTTCAGCTCCCCCCCCCCCCCCCCCCCAAGAATCAACAGGGGGTTTGAACTCCAGCCTCCAGCACCAGCTTAGCCAGTGAGGGGTTTCCAGGATCTCCCTGATGAATCTGCAGGAGACTGATTTGTGTGCACAGATTCCACTCTTCCTGGAGATCCCGGAAACCCCTCACCAGCTGGAGGGGGTAGTCGGGGACCAGCTGGAGAAACCTTGCCCTGGCCGTACACTAGGTTAGACGCCAAGCTATTTTGTCGCCCTCACGGCTTTCTTAGAGAGCCTACCCTCCTGTTTTATCGGTCCTAGCCGTACACTGTACAGGTTCATCCGCAAAGACCGGGCCAGCCCACTCTGAGCGGTACTGCAAGCCGGACCTGACACATTCAATTCCTGGTCTGCCCCTGGAGTCCAGTCTGGACCTGGGGTCAGCAGGGGTCAGGCATCTTGTGAAAGGCCAGCCACGTGGTAGCTGACACAGCCATGCTCTTCCCTCTCTCTCCTTCACATTATCTGGGATTCTCTCTCTCTCTCTCACACACCCCTCTGCCTTTCAGTGGGATATTAAAGAGATCCATAGAGCTGGCCCTGTGCCAGTCACCTAATAACAGCACCAGAATCTCCCCACCATGAAACTGGATTCTGCCCAGTGACACAGAGAGGGGGTTTCCCTTATGACAGTAACAGATTCTTTCCTCTGACAGCAGATGAAGGCTCCCCCCCCCCCCCCCTTCCATGACAACTCCACCGGAGCCTGCTCTGTGACGGTGATGCGGGGTGAGAGGAAGCATCAGGGTCTCCCCTTGGGACAGTGAAAATTTCAAACCAGATCCGCGCGTTCTCGGGAACCCCTGTGTGAATCTGTCTGCGGGGTCCAATTCGTTGCTGGCATCCAAACCGAATGAGCGACGTGAAACGAATGCACATGTCGAAGCTTCCTTACCATGAAGCCCATGGGTATCAGACCTGCTGTTCTCACAGGGGCTGGGCTGGGGGGTGTCCCTTGGGCAATGCGGAGCGTGGCACAAATGGCGTTCCGGGGGTCTCTCTCAAGTTAGCACCTTGGGACGCCTCTCGGCCTCAGCTGTTCTTTTTTTTTTTTTTTTGGCTGGACAGGCTCTGGCCCTGGCTGCGGTTATCTGTGTCCCCTAAAACGGGGATCCCAGAAGCTGACTCTTAAATCAGACGGCTCCGTTCAGTCAAAGACCTTGTCCGATTGGCCTTAGTGGAGTAAGGGGGTTGGAGCGGGGGCGAGGGGACAACAGGGGTTGGAAGGGAGTTTCTTAAGCCTCCTTTGAAGGCGTTAATAAACATGTGGATGAAGGTGAACCGGTAGATAGTAGTATACTTGGATTTTCAGAAGGCGTTTGACAAAGTTCCTCATGAGAGGCTTCTAGGAAAAGTAAAAAGTCATGGGATAGGTGGCGATGTCCTTTCGTGGATTGCAAACTGGCTAAAAGGCAGGAAACAGAGAGTAGGATTAAATGGACAATTTTCTCAGTGGAAGGGAGTGGGCAGTGGAGGCCTCAGGGATCTGTATTGGGACCCTTACTGTTCAATATATTTATAAATGATCTGGAAAGAAATACGATGAGTGAGATAATCAAATTTGCAGATGACACAAAATTGTTCAGAGTAGTTAAATCACAAGCAGATTGTGATACATTGCAGGAAGACCTTGTGAGACTGGAAAATTGGGCATCCAAATGGCAGATGACATTTAATGTGGATAAGTGCAAGGTGATGCATATAGGGAAAAATAACCCATGCTATAATTACACAATGTTGGGTTCCATATTAGGTGCAACAACCCAAGAAAGAGATCCAGGTGTCATAGTGGATAACACATTGAAATCGTCGGCTCAGTGTGCTGCGGCAGTCAAAAAAGCAAACAGAATGTTGGGAATTATTAGAAAGGGAATGATGAATAAAACGGAAAATGTCATAATGCCTCTGTATCGCTCCATGGTGAGACCGCACCTTGAATACTGTGTACAATTCTGGTCGCCGCATCTCAAGAATGATATAATTGTGATGGAGAAGGTACAGAGAAGGGCAACCAAAATGATGAAGGGGATGGAACAACTCCCCTATGAGGAAAGACTAAAGATGTTAGGACTTTTCAGCTTGGAGAAGAGACGGCTGAGGGGGGATATGATAGAGGTGTTTAAAATCATGAGAGGTCTAGAACGAGTAGATGTGACTCGGTTATTTACTCTTTCGGATAATAGAAAGACTAGAGGGCACTCCATGAAGTTAGTAAGTAGCACATTTAAGACTAATCGGAGAAAGTTCTTTTTCACTCAATGCACAATAAAGCTCTGGAATTTGTTGCCAGAGGATGTGGTTAGTGCAGTTAGTGTAGCTGCGTTTAAAAAAGGTTTGGATAAGTTCTTGGAGGAGAAGTCCATTAATGGCTATTAATCAAGTTTACTTAGGGGTAGATTTTAAAAGAAGCGCGATCAGCCTACTTTTGCTTGCGCATCAGACTCAAGCAAAAGTATGCTGGATTTTAGTAGATACGCGCGGAGCCGCGCGTATCCACGAAAATCCTGGATCGGCGCGCGCAAGGCTATCGATTTTGTATAGCCTGCGCGCGCCGAGCCGCGCTGCCTCCCCCCGTTCCCTCCAAGGCCGCTCCGAAATCGGAGCGGCCTTGGAGGGAACTTTCCTTTGCCCTCCCCTCACCTTCCCCTCCCTTCCCCTACCTAACCCACCCGCCCGGCCCTGTCTACACCCCCCCCTTACCTTTGTCGGGGGATTTACGCCTCCCGGAGGGAGACGCAAATCCCCGCGCGCCAGCGGGCCTGCTGCGCGCCGGGCCGCGACCTGGGGGCGGGTACGGAGGGCGCGGCCACGCCCCCGGGCCGTAGCCACGCCCCGTACCCGCCCCCAAAACGCTGCCGACACGCCCCCGGAACGCCGCGACGACCGGGCCCGCCCCCCGACACGCCCCCCTCCGAGAACCCCGGGACTTACGCGAGTCCCGGGGCTCTGCGCGCGCCGGGAGGCCTATGTAAAATAGGCTTCCCGGCGCGCAGGGCCCTGCTCGCCTAAATCCGCCCGGTTTTGGGCGGATTTAGGCGAGCAGGGCTCTGAAAATCTACCCCTTAGGGAATAGCCACTGCTATCTCGCTTCCAGGCTGCAAATGCGCTCCCCCCACCCCGCCCTACCTCTAAGTACCCGAGCTCGGAGACGCCGCCTTCTTTGTCTCATTGGCTCATGCCCAGGTTTGAACTGGCCCCTAATCCCATTGTCCGCCCCTCTCCGCACTTAGGCTGTGCCCCCCTCCCCCCCTCCCTCTTGCCTGCCGCACGTCTGCCCAGTTATACGGCCCATGCCTCAAGAGGCGGGCCTCCTTAATTGCATCAGTAGCCTGGGATCTTCTTAGTGTTTGGGTACTTGCCAGGTTCTTATGGCCTGGATTGGCCACTGTTGGAAACAGGATGCTGGGCTTGATGGACCCTTGGTCTGACCCAGTATGGCATGTTCTTATGTTCTTATGCACCAAGCTGCCCTCGTTCACGGCAGTCTGAGGCCCCCCCCCCCCCCCCCAATATCACCCCCCCCCCCTCCATGCACACCCTCTCTCCTACCTACTGCAGTGGGGGGGGGAGAGGGGGTCACTAATTTAGGACAGAGGAGGAGGAGGAGGGCGCAGAGCAGCTCCTCCGGGGGAGGAGGGGGGTCCATCCTGCCCCTAACCTTGTTCTGACTTGCTCCTCCACCGTTTTTGGTTTTTTTGTCTCCTCTAACCGCTTCTGCAGGTTTTCTAGAAAGTTAAACTTCTGCGTGGAGGAATCTGGGGAATGCGGGAGGCGGCGCAGAGAAAGTATGAAATAAGACAAAACCCTGAAACGCCCGGTCTCGCTGGTAACGACCCAGCTTCTGCCCCCCCCCCCCCCGCCAGCTCTTAGTAATAACATTCACAACACTTCTCAGTGCTGTAGGAAAGCTGGGCCATTGTGGAGCTTTGCAATGGCGATAGGTCCCCTCCCCGAAGGGCTTACAATCCGAGTGGGTTACTGGCAGCACCGGGGGTGGGGGTGGGGGGCTGAAGTGATTCCCCTGGGACCATGAGGAATGATGGGGGCGGGGGCAAGGGGAGGAATTGGCGTTTCCGGCTGAATCAGACACGGACATTGAGATTCTGGCACGGGGGGGGGGGGGGGGAGTTCGCTCTTCCCGGGCAGGCCTGAGCTCCGTGAAAGCTGCGCGCGTCCCGTGGGCTTTTCGCGCGCGGGTTGTGAGTCGCGATCCTGGGGGGGGGGGAGGGGGGTTTAGCCAGCTAAAAGTGGGTAGAGACCCCCTCCCCGCCCTGAGTTTCGTGAGCCCCTGGCGGGCCGCGCAGCCCGGGGTCAAGCAGGAGGTCCAGGCTGACCCGCTTTATAAACAGGGCCATCCTCCTTCTTCTCTGCGCCCCCCCCCCCTCCCGTGACCCGTTTTCAAGGCTGCCCTGGAAGAATGGAGGAGGTGGGGGGGGGGGTGTGTGGGGGGGGGGTTACACAACGGGAGCGGTCAGTATCGGTGCCAGATAGAAAGAGAAGCGCCGATCCCAGGGCTGGGGTCCACCTTCCTGGCCACCCACTGTCTCCAAGAAAACCCCCGCAGGCCCCTCTCCTCCCAGGCGTAACGGGCCGGGCTCCGGCTCTCATCAGGGAGGCGGGGGTGGGGAGCCTTATCCCCAATCATCCCTCCCTCACTCAGCCACGGCTCGTGGCCTCTTTTGCCTCTCGTCAGGGAGCCCTCACAAGCAGCCACTCCTCTCCGGCTCCCATCAGGCGGGCCTCTCCCCTGCCTCCTCCCCCACGCGGTGCAGTCAAGCCTGGGCTACGAAACCGTTTAATGTTCCAATCAATTATCTCGCTATTACGATCAAATTGAAGAACATTTGTCCTGGAAATCAAAATTTCCGTGCCACCAAAGAGGAAACACAAGCAAACAGTGCCGGGATCCCGGAGGGGGAAAAACACACCTTCTCTTCTTCCAGAAATTATCCAAACAGCAGAAGACGAACTTCTGTCCCACAGATTATTAAATTACAAATTCCAGAGCCTGCGTTCCTCAGCGCAACATAAACAGGATCCCAGCCCAAGAACAGGGCAGGTCTCCTTAATACAATATACACAGAAACAAACCCCCAGCACAGGGCAGGTCTCCTTAATACAATATACACAGAAACCAACCCCCAGCACAGGGCAGGTCTCCTTAATACAATATACACAGAATCCCAGACCCAGCAAAGGGCAGGTCTCCTTAATACAATATACACAGGATCCCAGACCCAGCACAGGGCAGGTCTCCTTAATACAATATACACAGAAACCAACCCCCAGCACAGGGCAGGTCTCCTTAATACAATATACACAGGATCCCAGACCCAGCACAGGGCAGGTCTCCTTAATACAATATACACAGAAACCAACCCCCAGCACAGGGCAGGTCTCCTTAATACAATATACACAGAATCCCAGACCCAGCAAAGGGCAGGTCTCCTTAATACAATATACACAGAATCCCAGACCCAGCACAGGGCAGGTCTCCTTAATACAATATACACAGAATCCCAGACCCAGCAAAGGGCAGGTCTCCTTAATACAATATACACAGGATCCCAGACCCAGCACAGGGCAGGTCTCCTTAATACAATATACACAGAAACCACCCCCAGCACAGGGCAGGTCTCCTTAATACAATATACACAGAATCCCAACCCCAGGACAGGGCAGGTCTCCTTAATACAATATACACAGAATCCCAGACCCAGCAAAGGGCAGGTCTCCTTAATACAATATACACAGGATCCCAGACCCAGCACAGGGCAGGTCTCCTTAATACAATATACACAGAAACCAACCCCCAGCACAGGGCAGGTCTCCTTAATACAATATACACAGAATCCCAGACCCAGCAAAGGGCAGGTCTCCTTAATACAATATACACAGGATCCCAGACCCAGCACAGGGCAGGTCTCCTTAATACAATATACACAGAAACCAACCCCCAGCACAGGGCAGGTCTCCTTAATACAATATACACAGAATCCCAGACCCAGCAAAGGGCAGGTCTCCTTAATACAATATACACAGGATCCCAGACCCAGCACAGGGCAGGTCTCCTTAATACAATATACACAGAAACCAACCCCCAGCACAGGGCAGGTCTCCTTAATACAATATACACAGAATCCCAGACCCAGCACAGGGCAGGTCTCCTTAATACAATATACACAGGATGCATGCCCCAGCACAGGGCAGGTCTCCTTAATACAATATACACAGGATCCCAGACCCAGCACAGGGCAGGTCTCCTTAATACAATATACACAGGATCCCAGACCCAGCACAGGGCAGGTCTCCTTAATACAATATACACAGGATCCCAGACCCAGCACAGGGCAGGTCTCCTTAATACAATATACACAGGATCCCAGACCCAGCACAGGGCAGGTCTCCTTAATACAATATACACAGAATCCCAGACCCAGCACAGGGCAGGTCTCCTTAATACAATATACACAGGATCCCAGACCCAGCACAGGGCAGGTCTCCTTAATACAATATACACAGAAACCAACCCCCAGCACAGGGCAGGTCTCCTTAATACAATATACACAGGATCCCAGACCCAGCACAGGGCAGGTCTCCTTAATACAATATACACAGAAACCAACCCCCCAGCACAGGGCAGGTCTCCTTAATACAATATACACAGGATCCCAGACCCAGCACAGGGCAGGTCTCCTTAATACAATATACACAGAAACCAACCCCCAGCACAGGGCAGGTCTCCTTAATACAATATACACAGGATCCCAGACCCAGCACAGGGCAGGTCTCCTTAATACAATATACACAGAATCCCAGACCCAGCACAGGGCAGGTCTCCTTAATACCATATACACAGGATCCCAGCCTCAGCACAGGGCAGGTTTCCTTAATACAATATACACAGGATCCCAGACCCAGCACAGGGCAGGTCTCCTTAATACAATATACACAGAAACCAACCCCCAGCACAGGGCAGGTCTCCTTAATACAATATACACAGAATCCCAGACCCAGCAAAGGGCAGGTCTCCTTAATACAATATACACAGGATCCCAGACCCAGCACAGGGCAGGTCTCCTTAATACAATATACACAGAATCCCAGACCCAGCACAGGGCAGGTCTCCTTAATACAATATACACAGAAACCAACCCCCAGCACAGGGCAGGTCTCCTTAATACAATATACACAGAATCCCAGACCCAGCAAAGGGCAGGTCTCCTTAATACAATATACACAGGATCCCAGACCCAGCACAGGGCAGGTCTCCTTAATACAATATACACAGAATCCCAGACCCAGCACAGGGCAGGTCTCCTTAATACAATATACACAGAATCCCAGACCCAGCACAGGGCAGGTTTCCTTAATACAATATACACAGGATCCCAGACCCAGCACAGGGCAGGTCTCCTTAATACAATATACACAGAAACCAACCCCCAGCACAGGGCAGGTCTCCTTAATACAATATACACAGGATCCCAGACCCAGCACAGGGCAGGTCTCCTTAATACCATATACACAGGATCCCAGACCCAGCACAGGGCAGGTCTCCTTAATACAATATACACAGAATCCCAGACCCAGCACAGGGCAGGTCTCCTTAATACAATATACACAGGATGCCAGACCCAGCACAGGGCAGGTCTCCTTAATACAATATACACAGAAACCAACCCCCAGCACAGGGCAGGTCTCCTTAATACAATATACACAGAAACCAACCCCCAGCACAGGGCAGGTCTCCTTAATACAACATACACAGAAACCAACCCCCAGCACAGGGCAGGTCTCCTTAATACAACATACACAGAAACCAACCCCCAGCACAGGGCAGGTGTCCTTAATACAATATACACAGAAACCAACCCCCAGCACAGGGCAGGTGTCCTTAATACAATATACACAGAAACCAACCCCCAGCACAGGGCAGGTCTCCTTAATACAATATACACAGAAACCAACCCCCAGCACAGGGCAGGTGTCCTTAATACAATATACACAGAAACCAACCCCCAGCACAGGGCAGGTCTCCTTAATACAATATACACAGAAACCAACCCCCAGCACAGGGCAGGTCTCCTTAATACAATATACACAGAATCCCAGACCCAGCACAGGGCAGGTCTCCTTAATACAATATACACAGAATCCCAGACCCAGCACAGGGCAGGTCTCCTTAATACAATATACACAGAAACCAACCCCCAGCACAGGGCAGGTGTCCTTAATACAATATACACAGAAACCAACCCCCAGCACAGGGCAGGTCTCCTTAATACAATATACACAGAATCCCAGACCCAGCAAAGGGCAGGTCTCCTTAATACAATATACACAGAAACCAACCCCCAGCACAGGGCAGGTCTCCTTAATACAATATACACAGGATGCATGCCCCAGCACAGGGCAGGTCTCCTTAATACAATATACACAGGATCCAAGCCCCAGCACAGGGCAGGTCTCCTTAATACAATATACACAGAAACCAACCCCCAGCACAGGGCAGGTCTCCTTAATACAACATACACAGAAACCAACCCCCAGCACAGGGCAGGTCTCCTTAATACAATATACATAGAAACCAACCCCCAGCACAGGGCAGGTCTCCTTAATACAATATACACAGGATCCCAGACCCAGCACAGGGCAGGTCTCCTTAATACAATATACACAGGATCCCAGACCCAGCACAGGGCAGGTCTCCTTAATACAATATACACAGGATCCCAGACCCAGCACAGGGCAGGTCTCCTTAATACAATATACACAGAATCCCAGACCCAGCACAGGGCAGGTCTCCTTAATACAATATACACAGAAACCAACCCCCAGCACAGGGCAGGTCTCCTTAATACAATATACACAGAATCCCAGACCCAGCACAGGGCAGGTCTCCTTAATACAATATACACAGAAACCAACCCCCAGCACAGGGCAGGTCTCCTTAATACAATATACACAGGATCCCAGACCCAGCACAGGGCAGGTCTCCTTAATACAATATACACAGGATCCCAGACCCAGCACAGGGCAGGTCTCCTTAATACAATATACACAGAATCCCAGACCCAGCACAGGGCAGGTCTCCTTAATACAATATACACAGAATCCCAGACCCAGCACAGGGCAGGTCTCCTTAATACAATATACACAGAATCCCAGACCCAGCACAGGGCAGGTCTCCTTAATACAATATACACAGGATGCATGCCCCAGCACAGGGCAGGTCTCCTTAATACAATATACACAGAATCCCAGACCCAGCACAGGGCAGGTCTCCTTAATACAATATACACAGGATCCCAGACCCAGCACAGGGCAGGTCTCCTTAATACAATATACACAGGATGCATGCCCCAGCACAGGGCAGGTCTCCTTAATACAATATACACAGAATCCCAGACCCAGCACAGGGAAGGTCTCCTTAATACAATATACACAGGATCCCAGCCTCAGCACAGGGCAGGTCTCCTTAATACAATATACACAGGATCCCAGACCCAGCACAGGGCAGGTCTCCTTAATACAATATACACAGAATCCCAGACCCAGCACAGGGCAGGTCTCCTTAATACAATATACACAGAAACCAACCCCCAGCACAGGGCAGGTCTCCTTAATACAATATACACAGAATCCCAGACCCAGCACAGGGCAGGTCTCCTTAATACAATATACACAGAAACCAACCCCCAGCACAGGGCAGGTCTCCTTAATACAATATACACAGAATCCCAGACCCAGCACAGGGCAGGTCTCCTTAATACAATATACACAGGATCCCAGACCCAGCACAGGGCAGGTCTCCTTAATACAATATACACAGAATCCCAGACCCAGCACAGGGCAGGTCTCCTTAATACAATATACACAGAATCCCAGACCCAGCACAGGGCAGGTCTCCTTAATACAATATACACAGAATCCCAGACCCAGCACAGGGCAGGTCTCCTTAATACAATATACACAGGATGCATGCCCCAGCACAGGGCAGGTCTCCTTAATACAATATACACAGAATCCCAGACCCAGCACAGGGCAGGTCTCCTTAATACAATATACACAGAATCCCAGACCCAGCACAGGGCAGGTCTCCTTAATACAATATACACAGGAACCAACCCCCAGCACAGGGCAGGTCTCCTTAATACAATATACACAGGAACCAACCCCCAGCACAGGGCAGGTCTCCTTAATACAATATACACAGAAACCAACCCCCAGCACAGGGCAGGTCTCCTTAATACAATATACACAGAAACCAACCCCCAGCACAGGGCAGGTCTCCTTAATACAATATACACAGGATCCCAACCCCAGCACAGGGCAGGTCTCCTTAATACAATATACACAGAATCCCAGACCCAGCACAGGGCAGGTCTCCTTAATACAATATACACAGAATCCCAGACCCAGCACAGGGCAGGTCTCCTTAATACAATATACACAGGATGCATGCCCCAGCACAGGGCAGGTCTCCTTAATACAATATACACAGGATCCAAGCCCCAGCACAGGGCAGGTCTCCTTAATACAATATACACAGGATCCCAGACCCAGCACAGGGCAGGTCTCCTTAATACCATATACACAGAATCCCAGACCCAGCACAGGGCAGGTCTCCTTAATACAATATACACAGGATCCCAGACCCAGCACAGGGCAGGTCTCCTTAATACAATATACACAGAAACCAACCCCCAGCACAGGGCAGGTCTCCTTAATACAATATACACAGAAACCAACCCCCAGCACAGGGCAGGTCTCCTTAATACAATATACACAGAATCCCAGACCCAGCACAGGGCAGGTCTCCTTAATACAATATACACAGAAACCAACCCCCAGCACAGGGCAGGTCTCCTTAATACAATATACACAGGATCCAAGCCCCAGCACAGGGCAGGTCTCCTTTATAACTTGCACAGGATGCCAGACCCAGCACAGGGCAGGTCTCCTTAATACAATATACACAGGATGCATGCCCCAGCACAGGGCAGGTCTCCTTAATACAATATACACAGGATCCAACCCCCAGCACAGGGCAGGTCTCCTTAATACAATATACACAGGATGCATGCCCCAGCACAGGGCAGGTCTCCTTAATACAATATACACAGGATCCAAGCCCCAGCACAGGGCAGGTCTCCTTAATACAATATACACAGAAACCAACCCCCAGCACAGGGCAGGTCTCCTTAATACAATATACACAGGATCCAAGCCCAAGCACAGGGCAGGTCTCCTTTATACCTTGCACAGGATGCATGCCCCAGCACAGGGCAGGTCTCCTTAATACAATATACACAGGATGCATGCCCCAGCACAGGGCAGGTCTCCTTAATACAATATACACAGGATGCATGCCCCAGCACAGGGCAGGTCTCCTTAATACAATATACACAGGATCCAACCCCCAGCACAGGGCAGGTCTCCTTAATACAATATACACAGGATCCAAGCCCCAGCACAGGGCAGGTCTCCTTAATACAATATACACAGGATCCCAGACCCAGCACAGGGCAGGTCTCCTTAATACAATATACACAGGATCCCAGACCCAGCACAGGGCAGGTCTCCGTAATACAATATACACAGAATCCCAGACCCAGCACAGGGCAGGTCTCCTTAATACAATATACACAGAATCCCAGACCCAGCACAGGGCAGGTCTCCTTAATACAATATACACAGGATCCCAACCCCAGCACAGGGCAGGTCTCCTTAATACAATATACCCAGAAACCAACCCTCAGCACAGGGCAGGTCTCCTTAATACAATATACACAGGAACCAACCCCCAGCACAGGGCAGGTCTCCTTAATACAATATACACAGGAACCAACCCCCTGCACAGGGCAGGTCTCCTTAATACAATATACACAGGATTCCAGACCCAGCACAGGGCAGGTCTCTTTAATACAATATACACAGGATCCAAGCCTCAGCACAGGGCAGGTCTCCTTAATACAATATACACAGGATCCAAGCCCCAGCACAGGGCAGGTCTCCTTTATACCTTGCACAGGATGCCAGACCCAGCACAGGGCAGGTCTCCTTAATACAATATACACAGGATGCATGCCCCAGCACAGGGCAGGTCTCCTTAATACAATATACACAGGATCCAAGCCCCAGCACATGGCAGGTCTCCTTAATACAATATACACAGGATCCAAGCCCCAGCACAGGGCAGGTCTCCTTAATAGAATATACACAGGATCCCAGACCCAGCACAGGGCAGGTCTCCTTAATACAATATACACAGGATCCAAGCCTCAGCACAGGGCAGGTCTCCTTAATACAATATACACAGGAACCAACCCCCAGCACAGGGCAGGTCTCCTTAATACAATATACACAGAAACCAACCCCCAGCACAGGGCAGGTCTCCTTAATACAATATACACAGGATCCCAACCCCAGGACAGGGCAGGTCTCCTTAATACAATATACACAGAATCCCAGACCCAGCACAGGGCAGGTCTCCTTAATACAATATACACAGGATGCATGCCCCAGCACAGGGCAGGTCTCCTTAATACAATATACACAGGATCCCAGACCCAGCACAGGGCAGGTCTCCTTAATACAATATACACAGAATCCCAGACCCAGCACAGGGCAGGTCTCCTTAATACAATATACACAGAATCCCAGACCCAGCACAGGGCAGGTCTCCTTAATACAATATACACAGAATCCCAGACCCAGCACAGGGCAGGTCTCCTTAATACAATATACACAGGATCCCAGACCCAGCACAGGGCAGGTCTCCTTAATACAATATACACAGGATCCCAGACCCAGCACAGGGCAGGTCTCCTTAATACAATATACACAGGAACCAACCCCCTGCACAGGGCAGGTCTCCTTAATACAATATACACAGAAACCAACCCCCAGCACAGGGCAGGTCTCCTTAATACAATATACACAGGAACCAACCCCCAGCACAGGGCAGGTCTCCTTAATACAATATACACAGGATCCCAGCCCCAGCACAGGGCAGGTCTCCTTAATACAATATACACAGGATCCCAGCCTCAGCACAGGGCAGGTCTCCTTAATACAATATACACAGGAACCAACCCCCAGCACAGGGCAGGTCTCCTTAATACAATATACACAGAAACCAACCCCCTGCACAGGGCAGGTCTCCTTAATACAATATACACAGAATCCCAGACCCAGCACAGGGCAGGTCTCCTTAATACAATATACACAGGATCCCAGACCCAGCACAGGGCAGGTCTCCTTAATACAATATACACAGGATCCCAGACCCAGCACAGGGCAGGTCTCCTTAATACAATATACACAGGAACCAACCCCCTGCACAGGGCAGGTCTCCTTAATACAATATACACAGAAACCAACCCCCAGCACAGGGCAGGTCTCCTTAATACAATATACACAGGATCCCAGCCTCAGCACAGGGCAGGTCTCCTTAATACAATATACACAGGATGCATGCCCCAGCACAGGGCAGGTCTCCTTAATACAATATACACAGGATCCAAGCCCCAGCACAGGGCAGGTCTCCTTAATACAATATACACAGGATCCCAGACCCAGCACAGGGCAGGTCTCCTTAATACAATATACACAGAATCCCAGACCCAGCACAGGGCAGGTCTCCTTAATACAATATACACAGGATCCCAGACCCAGCACAGGGCAGGTCTCCTTAATACAATATACACAGAATCCCAGACCCAGCACAGGGCAGGTCTCCTTAATACAATATACACAGAATCCCAGACCCAGCACAGGGCAGGTCTCCTTAATACAATATACACAGAATCCCAGACCCAGCACAGGGCAGGTCTCCTTAATACAATATACACAGGATGCATGCCCCAGCACAGGGCAGGTCTCCTTAATACAATATACACAGAATCCCAGACCCAGCACAGGGCAGGTCTCCTTAATACAATATACACAGAATCCCAGACCCAGCACAGGGCAGGTCTCCTTAATACAATATACACAGGATGCATGCCCCAGCACAGGGCAGGTCTCCTTAATACAATATACACAGAATCCCAGACCCAGCACAGGGAAGGTCTCCTTAATACAATATACACAGGATCCCAGCCTCAGCACAGGGCAGGTCTCCTTAATACAATATACACAGGATCCCAGACCCAGCACAGGGCAGGTCTCCTTAATACAATATACACAGAATCCCAGACCCAGCACAGGGCAGGTCTCCTTAATACAATATACACAGAAACCAACCCCCAGCACAGGGCAGGTCTCCTTAATACAATATACACAGAATCCCAGACCCAGCACAGGGCAGGTCTCCTTAATACAATATACACAGAAACCAACCCCCAGCACAGGGCAGGTCTCCTTAATACAATATACACAGAATCCCAGACCCAGCACAGGGCAGGTCTCCTTAATACAATATACACAGAAACCAACCCCCAGCACAGGGCAGGTCTCCTTAATACAATATACACAGAATCCCAGACCCAGCACAGGGCAGGTCTCCTTAATACAATATACACAGGATCCCAGACCCAGCACAGGGCAGGTCTCCTTAATACAATATACACAGAATCCCAGACCCAGCACAGGGCAGGTCTCCTTAATACAATATACACAGAATCCCAGACCCAGCACAGGGCAGGTCTCCTTAATACAATATACACAGAATCCCAGACCCAGCACAGGGCAGGTCTCCTTAATACAATATACACAGGATGCATGCCCCAGCACAGGGCAGGTCTCCTTAATACAATATACACAGAATCCCAGACCCAGCACAGGGCAGGTCTCCTTAATACAATATACACAGAATCCCAGACCCAGCACAGGGCAGGTCTCCTTAATACAATATACACAGGATGCATGCCCCAGCACAGGGCAGGTCTCCTTAATACAATATACACAGAATCCCAGACCCAGCACAGGGCAGGTCTCCTTAATACAATATACACAGGATCCCAGCCTCAGCACAGGGCAGGTCTCCTTAATACAATATACACAGGATCCCAGACCCAGCACAGGGCAGGTCTCCTTAATACAATATACACAGAATCCCAGACCCAGCACAGGGCAGGTCTCCTTAATACAATATACACAGAAACCAACCCCCAGCACAGGGCAGGTCTCCTTAATACAATATACACAGAATCCCAGACCCAGCACAGGGCAGGTCTCCTTAATACAATATACACAGAAACCAACCCCCAGCACAGGGCAGGTCTCCTTAATACAATATACACAGAATCCCAGACCCAGCACAGGGCAGGTCTCCTTAATACAATATACACAGGATCCCAGACCCAGCACAGGGCAGGTCTCCTTAATACAATATACACAGAATCCCAGACCCAGCACAGGGCAGGTCTCCTTAATACAATATACACAGAATCCCAGACCCAGCACAGGGCAGGTCTCCTTAATACAATATACACAGAATCCCAGACCCAGCACAGGGCAGGTCTCCTTAATACAATATACACAGGATGCATGCCCCAGCACAGGGCAGGTCTCCTTAATACAATATACACAGAATCCCAGACCCAGCACAGGGCAGGTCTCCTTAATACAATATACACAGAATCCCAGACCCAGCACAGGGCAGGTCTCCTTAATACAATATACACAGGAACCAACCCCCAGCACAGGGCAGGTCTCCTTAATACAATATACACAGGAACCAACCCCCAGCACAGGGCAGGTCTCCTTAATACAATATACACAGAAACCAACCCCCAGCACAGGGCAGGTCTCCTTAATACAATATACACAGAAACCAACCCCCAGCACAGGGCAGGTCTCCTTAATACAATATACACAGGATCCCAACCCCAGCACAGGGCAGGTCTCCTTAATACAATATACACAGAATCCCAGACCCAGCACAGGGTAGGTCTCCTTAATACAATATACACAGAATCCCAGACCCAGCACAGGGCAGGTCTCCTTAATACAATATACACAGGATGCATGCCCCAGCACAGGGCAGGTCTCCTTAATACAATATACACAGGATCCAAGCCCCAGCACAGGGCAGGTCTCCTTAATACAATATACACAGGATCCCAGACCCAGCACAGGGCAGGTCTCCTTAATACCATATACACAGAATCCCAGACCCAGCACAGGGCAGGTCTCCTTAATACAATATACACAGGATCCCAGACCCAGCACAGGGCAGGTCTCCTTAATACAATATACACAGAAACCAACCCCCAGCACAGGGCAGGTCTCCTTAATACAATATACACAGAAACCAACCCCCAGCACAGGGCAGGTCTCCTTAATACAATATACACAGAATCCCAGACCCAGCACAGGGCAGGTCTCCTTAATACAATATACACAGAAACCAACCCCCAGCACAGGGCAGGTCTCCTTAATACAATATACACAGGATCCAAGCCCCAGCACAGGGCAGGTCTCCTTTATAACTTGCACAGGATGCCAGACCCAGCACAGGGCAGGTCTCCTTAATACAATATACACAGGATGCATGCCCCAGCACAGGGCAGGTCTCCTTAATACAATATACACAGGATCCAACCCCCAGCACAGGGCAGGTCTCCTTAATACAATATACACAGGATGCATGCCCCAGCACAGGGCAGGTCTCCTTAATACAATATACACAGGATCCAAGCCCCAGCACAGGGCAGGTCTCCTTAATACAATATACACAGAAACCAACCCCCAGCACAGGGCAGGTCTCCTTAATACAATATACACAGGATCCAAGCCCAAGCACAGGGCAGGTCTCCTTTATACCTTGCACAGGATGCATGCCCCAGCACAGGGCAGGTCTCCTTAATACAATATACACAGGATGCATGCCCCAGCACAGGGCAGGTCTCCTTAATACAATATACACAGGATGCATGCCCCAGCACAGGGCAGGTCTCCTTAATACAATATACACAGGATCCAACCCCCAGCACAGGGCAGGTCTCCTTAATACAATATACACAGGATCCAAGCCCCAGCACAGGGCAGGTCTCCTTTATACAATATACACAGGATCCCAGACCCAGCACAGGGCAGGTCTCCTTAATACAATATACACAGGATCCCAGACCCAGCACAGGGCAGGTCTCCGTAATACAATATACACAGAATCCCAGACCCAGCACAGGGCAGGTCTCCTTAATACAATATACACAGAATCCCAGACCCAGCACAGGGCAGGTCTCCTTAATACAATATACACAGGATCCCAACCCCAGCACAGGGCAGGTCTCCTTAATACAATATACCCAGAAACCAACCCTCAGCACAGGGCAGGTCTCCTTAATACAATATACACAGGAACCAACCCCCAGCACAGGGCAGGTCTCCTTAATACAATATACATAGGAACCAACCCCCTGCACAGGGCAGGTCTCCTTAATACAATATACACAGGATTCCAGACCCAGCACAGGGCAGGTCTCTTTAATACAATATACACAGGATCCAAGCCTCAGCACAGGGCAGGTCTCCTTAATACAATATACACAGGATCCAAGCCCCAGCACAGGGCAGGTCTCCTTTATACCTTGCACAGGATGCCAGACCCAGCACAGGGCAGGTCTCCTTAATACAATATACACAGGATGCATGCCCCAGCACAGGGCAGGTCTCCTTAATACAATATACACAGGATCCAAGCCCCAGCACAGGGCAGGTCTCCTTAATACAATATACACAGGATCCAAGCCCCAGCACAGGGCAGGTCTCCTTAATAGAATATACACAGGATCCCAGACCCAGCACAGGGCAGGTCTCCTTAATACAATATACACAGGATCCAAGCCTCAGCACAGGGCAGGTCTCCTTAATACAATATACACAGGAACCAACCCCCAGCACAGGGCAGGTCTCCTTAATACAATATACACAGAAACCAACCCCCAGCACAGGGCAGGTCTCCTTAATACAATATACACAGGATCCCAACCCCAGGACAGGGCAGGTCTCCTTAATACAATATACACAGAATCCCAGACCCAGCACAGGGCAGGTCTCCTTAATACAATATACACTGGATGCATGCCCCAGCACAGGGCAGGTCTCCTTAATACAATATACACAGGATCCCAGACCCAGCACAGGGCAGGTCTCCTTAATACAATATACACAGAATCCCAGACCCAGCACAGGGCAGGTCTCCTTAATACAATATACACAGGATCCCAGACCCAGCACAGGGCAGGTCTCCTTAATACAATATACACAGAATCCCAGACCCAGCACAGGGCAGGTCTCCTTAATACAATATACACAGGATCCCAGACCCAGCACAGGGCAGGTCTCCTTAATACAATATACACAGGATCCCAGACCCAGCACAGGGCAGGTCTCCTTAATACAATATACACAGGAACCAACCCCCTGCACAGGGCAGGTCTCCTTAATACAATATACACAGAAACCAACCCCCAGCACAGGGCAGGTCTCCTTAATACAATATACACAGGAACCAACCCCCAGCACAGGGCAGGTCTCCTTAATACAATATACACAGGATCCCAACCCCAGCACAGGGCAGGTCTCCTTAATACAATATACACAGGATCCCAGCCTCAGCACAGGGCAGGTCTCCTTAATACAATATACACAGGAACCAACCCCCAGCACAGGGCAGGTCTCCTTAATACAATATACACAGAAACCAACCCCCAGCACAGGGCAGGTCTCCTTAATACAATATACACAGAATCCCAGACCCAGCACAGGGCAGGTCTCCTTAATACAATATACACAGGATCCCAGACCCAGCACAGGGCAGGTCTCCTTAATACAATATACACAGGATCCCAGACCCAGCACAGGGCAGGTCTCCTTAATACAATATACACAGGAACCAACCCCCTGCACAGGGCAGGTCTCCTTAATACAATATACACAGAAACCAACCCCCAGCACAGGGCAGGTCTCCTTAATACAATATACACAGGATCCCAGCCTCAGCACAGGGCAGGTCTCCTTAATACAATATACACAGGATGCATGCCCCAGCACAGGGCAGGTCTCCTTAATACAATATACACAGGATCCAAGCCCCAGCACAGGGCAGGTCTCCTTAATACAATATACACAGGATGCATGCCCCAGCACAGGGCAGGTCTCCTTAATACAATATACACAGGATCCCAGACCCAGCACAGGGCAGGTCTCCTTAATACAATATACACAGGATTCCAGCCTCAGCACAGGGCAGGTCTCCTTAATACAATATACACAGGATCCCAGACCCAGCACAGGGCAGGTCTCCTTAATACAATATACACAGGATGCATGCCCCAGCACAGGGCAGGTCTCCTTAATACAATATACACAGGATCCCAGACCCAGCACAGGGCAGGTCTCCTTAATACAATATACACAGGAACCAACCCCCTGCACAGGGCAGGTCTCCTTAATACAATATACACAGAAACCAACCCCCAGCACAGGGCAGGTCTCCTTAATACAATATACACAGGATCCCAGCCTCAGCACAGGGCAGGTCTCCTTAATACAATATACACAGGATGCATGCCCCAGCACAGGGCAGGTCTCCTTAATACAATATACACAGGATCCAAGCCCCAGCACAGGGCAGGTCTCCTTAATACAATATACACAGGATGCATGCCCCAGCACAGGGCAGGTCTCCTTAATACAATATACACAGGATCCAAGCCCCAGTACAGGGCAGATCTCCTTAATACAATATACACAGAATCCCAGACCCAGCACAGGGAAGGTCTCCTTAATACAATATACACAGAATCCCAGACCCAGCAAAGGGCAGGTCTCCTTAATACAATATACACAGAATCCCAGACCCAGCACAGGGCAGGTCTCCTTAATACAATATACACAGAATCCCAGACCCAGCACAGGGCAGGTCTCCTTAATACAATATACACAGGAACCAACCCCCAGCACAGGGCAGGTCTCCTTAATACAATATACACAGGATCCCAGACCCAGCACAGGGAAGGTCTCCTTAATACAATATACACAGAATCCCAGACCCAGCACAGGGCAGGTCTCCTTAATACAATATACACAGAATCCCAGACCCAGCACAGGGAAGGTCTCCTTAATACAATATACACAGAAACCAACCCCCAGCACAGGGCAGGTCTCCTTAATACAATATACACAGAATCCCAGACCCAGCAAAGGGCAGGTCTCCTTAATACAATATACACAGAATCCCAGACCCAGCACAGGGCAGGTCTCCTTAATACAATATACACAGGATTCCAGCCTCAGCACAGGGCAGGTCTCCTTAATACAATATACACAGGATCCCAGACCCAGCACAGGGCAGGTCTCCTTAATACAATATACACAGGATGCATGCCCCAGCACAGGGCAGGTCTCCTTAATACAATATACACAGAATCCCAGACCCAGCACAGGGCAGGTCTCCTTAATACAATATACACAGAATCCCAGACCCAGCACAGGGCAGGTCTCCTTAATACAATATACACAGGATCCCAGCCTCAGCACAGGGCAGGTCTCCTTAATACAATATACACAGGATCCCAGACCCAGCACAGGGCAGGTCTCCTTAATACAATATACACAGAATCCCAGACCCAGCACAGGGCAGGTCTCCTTAATACAATATACACAGGATCCCAGCCTCAGCACAGGGCAGGTCTCCTTAATACAATATACACAGGATTCCAGCCTCAGCACAGGGCAGGTCTCCTTAATACAATATACACAGGATGCCAGACCCAGCAAAGGGCAGGTCTCCTTAATACAATATACACAGGATCCCAGACCCAGCACAGGGCAGGTCTCCTTAATACAATATACACAGGATGCATGCCCCAGCACAGGGCAGGTCTCCTTAATACAATATACACAGGATGCATGCCCCAGCACAGGGCAGGTCTCCTTAATACAATATACACAGGATGCATGCCCCAGCACAGGGCAGGTCTCCTTAATACAATATACACAGAATCCCAGACCCAGCACAGGGCAGGTCTCCTTAATACAATATACACAGGATCCCAGCCTCAGCACAGGGCAGGTCTCCTTAATACAATATACACAGGATCCCAGCCTCAGCACAGGGCAGGTCTCCTTAATACAATATACACAGAATCCCAGACCCAGCACAGGGCAGGTCTCCTTAATACAATATACACAGGATCCCAGCCTCAGCACAGGGCAGGTCTCCTTAATACAATATACATAGAATCCCAGACCCAGCACAGGGCAGGTCTCCTTAATACAATATACACAGGATCCCAGCCTCAGCACAGGGCAGGTCTCCTTAATACAATATACACAGAATCCCAGACCCAGCACAGGGCAGGTCTCCTTAATACAATATACACAGGATGCCAGACCCAGCACAGGGCAGGTCTCCTTAATACAATATACACAGGATCCCAGCCTCAGCACAGGGCAGGTCTCCTTAATACAATATGCACAGGATCCCAGACCCAGCACAGGGCAGGTCTCCTTAATACAATATACACAGAATTCAAGCAGAGAACAGGGCAGGTCTCCTTAATACAATATACACAGGATCCCAGACCCAGCACAGGGCAGGTCTCCTTTACACCTTGCACAGGATCCCCATCGCACTAGTACCCCGGTGTCACCACGCACGTTAGTCTCCATGTTTGGCCCCGGGAATCATCGCTGTCACTGTGCCTGCATTGTGGGTGGGGGGGAGGGGGGGGGGGTTGGCGAGTGTCGCCGACCAACTTCGCCCCGCTGAGATGTGCCAAGTTATTAAGCTTCCCTTTCCCATGACAGCGCTGGAAGACTAATTAGCGCAAAATGCCATAATGCAGCCCTGACATTCCCAGCTGCTTCCCCCGCTCTTCTGTCTCTCATCAGTGATTAACTCCCCCCCCCCACCCCCATAGCCTGCTCTGGAAATCCCCCGTGCTGGAAGGGAAGCGTCTCTCACCAGCTCACCGCCTCTGACTCAGGAGCTCTTCCTGTGTGAACTCCTCCCCCTCCCCCGGGACGGGGTTCCAATCCCCGGCTCTGCCTTGCCTAGGGCCCTAGTTAATAATGACAGAACCGCACGCCTTGCGCCCTTACCTTAAAGCTCTTTTAAGCCATTTAATCCCGCGCTGAGCACGATCTCATGACCAGGATCACTCACTAGGAGTATTTAGCACGCGGGCAGGGTGCTGCTCATCCTGTTTCCATGACAGGACCCCGAGAAAAGATTTGGTTTTTATAAGCCCAATCCCTTATTTTCATGCCTGCAGGCGAAACAGGGTCAAACCGGGTTCCAGGGCCGGCCGAATCCCCCACCCCCACCCCCCCCCCCTTCTCAATAACAAAGTCTCCACCAGATCCCTCGGAGCTCCCCGCAGCTTCCGGGGCAGAAGCCTGTCCCCAACGCCCTCTCAGCGGGTTCCCATCCTAAGGGGGTGACCCCCCCCCCCCCCCCCCAGTAAGAGCCTCGGTCAGGGCGCTGGGCTGGAGGGTGAATTCATGGGCTGGCAGGGAAGGACCGGGACTGTCACGTGCTCTTATGTTCCCATGGTACAGGGAGGGGGGGGGGTGATGTCCCGTTCCCTCCCCCCCCCCCCCCCCACCACACGCTTCTGGGAAACGGAAAGAAAACGTTATTTCTCACCCAAAACAAAAACCCACAAAACCGTGACCCTGTGGTCCTCCCAATGAGTGGGAAAGCCATTTCCCATGTTCACATCTGGTGCTGCTTTAATGTGGCCAGCTCAGCTAAGGGGGGGGGGTCTCCCCTTCTGAGATCCAGGGGCTGCCAAGCTGTCCCATACATGAAGGGGTTCACCCAGGGGTGGAACCTAGGGTCACTGGAGTCACCATTTGGGGCTGGAATAATGGCACGGCTAAAGAGTGATTGTCAACCAGCACTCCCTGTGATACCCCCACACTGAGATCCCCAATACCATACACTGCCAGCCAGCACTCCCTGTGATACCCCCACACTGAGATCCCCAATCCCATACACTGCCAGCCAGCACTCCCTGTGACACCTTCACACTGAGATCCCCAATCCCATACACTGCCAGCCAGCACTCCCTGTGACACCCTCACACTGAGAGCCCCAATCCTATACTCTGCCAGTCAGCACTCCCTGTGACACCCTCACACTGAGATCCCCAATCCTATACTCTGCCAGCCAGCACTCCCTGTGATACCCCCACACTGAGAACCCCAATCCCATACACTGCCAGCCAGCACTCCCTGTGACACCCTCACACTGAGAGCCCCAATCCTATACTCTGCCAGTCAGCACTCCCTGTGACACCCTCACACTGAGATCCCAAATCCTATACTCTGCCAGCCAGCACTCCCTGTGATACCCCCACACTGAGACCTCCAATCCTATACACTGCCAGCCAGAACTCCCTGTGATACCCCCACACTGAGATCCCCAATCCCATACACTGCCAGCCAGCACTGCCTGTGACACCCTCACACTGAGATCCCCAATCCCATACACTGCCAGCCAGCACTGCCTGTGACACCCTCAGAGTGAGACCCCCAATACCCTACACTGCCAGCCAGAACTCCCTGTGATACCCTCACACTGAGATCCCCAATACCCTACACAGCCAGCCAGAACTCCCTGTGATACCCCCACACTGAGATCCTCAATCCCATACACTGCCAGCCAGCACTCCCTGTGACACCCTCACACTGAGATGCCCAATCCTATACTCTGCCAGCCAGCACTCCCTGTGCCACCCTCACACTGAGACCTCCAATCCCATACACTGCCAGCCAGCACTGCCTGTGACACCCTCAGAGTGAGACCCCCAATCCCATACACTCCCAGCCAGCAGTCCCTGTGATACCCTCACACTGAGACCCCCAATCCTATACACTGCCCGCCAGCACTCCCTGTGACACCCTCACACTGAGACCCCCAATCCTATACACTGCCAGCCAGCACTCCCTGTGCCACCCTCACACTGAGACCCCCAATCCTGTACACTGCCAGCCTGCACTCCCTGTGACACCCTGACACTGAGACCCCCAATCCTATACACTGCCACCAGCACTCCCTGTGCCACCCTCACACTGAGACCCCCAATCCTATACACTGCCAGCCAGCACTCTCTGTGATACCCCACACTGAGACCCCCAATCCCACACCATGCCAGCCAGCACTCTCTGTGGTACCCCCACACTGAGACCCCCAATCCCACCTGGACAAAATGGTCAGACAGATGATGAAATGCTTACAGAAATCAGGGAAGCAAACCAATTTGGCAGTGCAATAATAATGGGAGACTTCAATTACCCCAATATTGACTGGGTAAATGAAACATCAGGACATGCTAGAGACATAAGTTCCTGGATGTAATAAATGATTGTTTCATGGAGCAATTGGTTCAGGAACCAACAAGAGAGGGAGCTATTTTAGATTTAATTCTTAGTGGAACGCAAGATTTGGTGAGAGAAGTAACGGTGGTGGGGCCACTTGGCAACAGTGATCATAACGTGATCAAATTTAAACTAATAACTGGAAGGGGAACAATAAGTAAATCTGCAGCTCTAACACTAAACTTTCAAAAGGGAAACTTTGATAAAATGAGGAAAATAGAAAAAAACTGAAAGGTGCAGCTGCAAAGGTTAAAAGTGTTCAACAGGCTTGGACATTGTTTAAAAATACAATCCTAGAGGCGCAGTCCATATGTATTCCACGCATTAAGAAAGGTGGAAGGAAGGCAAAACGATTACCGTCATGGTTAAAAGGTGAGGTGAGGTGAAAGAGGCTATTTTAGCCAAAAAAAACATCCTTCAAAAATTGGAAGAAGGATCCATCTGAAGAAAATAGGATAAAACATAAGCATTGTCAAGTTAAGTGTAAAACATTGATAAGACAGGAGAAGAGAGAATTTGAAATGAAGTTGACCATAGAGGCAAAAACTCATAATAAAAACTTTTTTAAATATATCCAAAGCAAGAAACCTGTGAGGGAGTGGGTTGGACCATTAGATGACCGAGGGGTTAAAGGGGCTCTTAGGGAAGATAATGCCATTGCAGAAAGACTAAATGAATTCTTTGCTTCCGTGTTTACTAATGAGGATGCTGGGGAGATACCAGTTCGGAGATAGTTTTCAGTGGTGATGAGTCAGACGAACTGAACGAAATCACTGTCAACCTGGAAGATGTAGTAGGCCAGATTGACAAACTAAAGAGTAGCAAATCACCTGGACCGGATGGTATGCATCCCAGGGTACTAAAGGAACTCAAAAATGAAATTTCTGACCTATTAGTTAAAATTTGTAACCTATCATTAAAATCATCCATTGTACCTGAAGACTGGAGGGTGGCCAATGTAACCCCAATATTTAAAAAAGGCTCCAGGGGCGACCCAGGTAACTATAGACCAGTGAGCCTAACTTCAGTGCCGGGAAAAATAGTGGAAACTATTCTCAAGATCAAAATTGTAGAGCATATAGAAAGACATGATTTAATGGGACACAGTCAACATGGATTTACCCAAGGGAAGTCTTGCCTCACAAATCTGCTTCATTTTTTGGAAGGGGTTAATAAACATGTGGATAAAGGTGAACCGGTAGATGTAGTGTGCTTGGATTTTCAGAAGGCGTTTGACAAAGTCCCTCATGAGAGGCTTCCAGGAAAACTAAAAAGTCATGGGATAGGAGGCGATGTCCTTTCGTGGATTACAAACTGGTTAAAAGACAGGAAACAGAGAGTAGGATTAAATGGTCAATTTTCTCAGTGGAAAAGGGTAAACAGTGGAGTGCCTCAGGGATCTGTACTTGGACCGGTGCTTTTCAATATATTTATAAATGATCTGGAAAGGAATACGACGAGTGAGGTAATCAAATCTGTGGATGATACGAAATTGTTCAGAGTAGTTAAATCACAAGCAGATTGTGATACATTACAGGAGGACCTTGCAGGACTGGAAGATTGGGCATCCAAGTGGCAGATGAAATTTAATGTGGATAAGTGCAAGGCGATGCATATAGGGAAAAATAATCCTTGCTGTAGTTACACGATGTTAGGTTCCACATGGGAAGGGAAGGACGAAGCTTTCCAATTCCTTTGCACGCCTGCAGAGGGCGCCCCCATAACACCAATACTGCTCCCTGCACATACCCCTCCCCCCCCCCCCCACCTTGCAGAGGAGTTCCAGACTGCGAGCCCGATGGAGGCTTTCGGTTTTAGTCGCTCTGGAGCACCGTGCCCGCGGTGGCAGGTGACCACCCTAGCAGCGGTCCGGCCGCCAGCCGTCCACCAGGGACATTATTTGACGCCCCTGGACACGGCTCCTGAAGCCTGACCTTTCGCTGGACAGGACTTCACGGATCCTCCCCCTACCTGGAGATTCTCCGTTTTAAGCAACCTAGCACCGAAAAGTGCTGTTGGGGGGGTAGGCTGCGGAGGCAAGAAGAAGCAAAGGCAAAAGCCACAAAAAAAAAAATAAAAGAGGAGAGATCAAAGTCACGTCCGTGCTGTTGCTCTGACAAGAAAGAAAAAAAAAAAAAACTAAGGAGGTTGACATGGGAGCTGCTGCCCATGCTCGGAGGAGCTGAAAGCTCTACAAGTTTGCAGAGGTGCCGCCGGATGACGTCTCCCACCAGCACCATCATCACCACCACCACCACCACCCTGCTTATCCACGGAAAAAATATATCTATATTATTCTTTATTATGCTGACACCCGGTGTCCACTTGTGATATTGCACAGCTTGGACTCTCCTTTACTTCTAGAGCTCCCTTTATTCCCCACCACGGGTCATTGCTCATCTTCCTTATTGGATCCCTCCTGTTTTTGTCCTCTTGCCCCACAGAACGCCCGAGACTTCTCTGACTCCCCTGCTGAGGTTTCAGTTCGAAGCAGGCGGGGGCCTCTTGCAAGCTAACAGCTCCCTGATACACGCAGACACTGCGGGGACAGGACGGCGTGGCTCCTAGGAGTGGACCGCCGGCAGAGGAGGTCACGCAAGAAGTGAAGAACCTGCCGAAAAAGACCCGACAGGAGGCGATGAAAGCCGTGGAATCGAGCCGTGAGGATCGCGGATCGGGAAAGCCTCTAATTAGCTTCCCTGCGACTCGGCGAGTCCTCCTGATCACAGCAACTCCAAGTGCTGAAGCATTCCCGAGAAACCAGGAACAAAAAAAAAAAGAGGTCATTGGCGTTTTTATTTAGCATTTTTTTAATAATATTATTATTTGCATCAGTAAGAAACGAAAACAATATAATCATGGCTCCATCTCTTACCGAAACACTGCCGAGGGGAAGGACACGCAGCGGTCTTCCCAATGTCGCGGACCATGGAGCTGCCCCAATGCTCCCCGCCACCAAGGCACTGCGGGTGCACTGTCACCTATGACCCCCCGGCAATGCATCGGCTGGACGATGGGCCCGGCAGAACATGCACAGTAAGGAGCCGGGGCCAACTCCCCATGCCCGGCGCAATATTTCCGACGGCAGCGTGGCTAGCTCTTGGTTCCTTGTCATTGATGATTTTATCCTCAACAAGATACAAATTTGCTCTGAAAAAGGTGGTCATAGGCGAGGGGAAAAGGATGGCTGGTCTGTGTCAAGATCATGCCCATGGCACGACTTGGGGGGGGAAAGTCTTGCATTAGACTCCCCCTGGTCAGATGAACAGGGCGTTGCATTGTTCGAGAATGCCACTAGGATCAGAGAGACAGAGTCAGTGAGTTTGCTCTGTTTTCAGACATTTGGAGCAGGTTTATAAGAAACATACAAATGTAGTTACAGAACTGGCCCACGTATCGCTATAGGAGGAACAGCCGTTCCCGAGGAAAGCCCAGGTGCCCACTTTTGCAGTTCATGCCTTCTAAGTCAGATACGTACGGCCAGAAGTTCTTGTTTGCTGTGGACAAGGAATCTCTAAATATCTCCTCAATGCTTTTCCCTATCTTGGAAAGGATGACGAGAAACCGGACGATCGACACCTAGCCGGCTCATGTTGTTACGGAAACTCATAGGGCCGCTGGCGTTTATGGGCCGGAATATCATTTGCAACAGCTTCTTCGCCTCCCTGAGCCTTGCAGGCAGTTTGAAGAAAATGCCTGGCAACCTGGCTGGCACCCGCGGATCGTGCAGGAAGGTGAAGAGCTCTCGCGAGGCCCCTCTACACCACGCAAGTTTGGAAACAAGGCAACGCCACTGTGACGGTGAACCAAGTAAAAAGCTAAGACAAGGCATGGTCCTTGTCGAGCACCGTGCACCCCGACGTTCAGCTGGAACCAGGCACCAAGGGAAAGCCTAACACGGCGACATTTTACAATGAACCACAAGGAGTGGATGTCAACGACCAGATGGCTCGGAAATGTTCCCTGAAGATGGCCCGCTCCGCACGTTTCACGGCGAGCTTGATCTGGCGGCAGTCGACGGGCGGATTTTTTGTACAAGGCCGCGACCGAGGGAAAGATCACACTGAAGAGGCTTTCTTCTGAAACCGGGGAAGGAGCTCGCCGAGAAGAACCATCAGGAGGCAGAAGCTGGGCCACCCAGCCCTGAGGAAGACTCGCCGGGACCTTGCCAGGTCAAGAAAGCCTGCAACCGAGCAAGAAGTCCAAATCAGTGCTGCATAGGCAAAAAAAAAAAAGTCCCAGAAGGAAGTTTATCCTTTGCGCAGGCCACGCAGATAAGTAGAACCGATTTGGCTGCTTACCTCTTTGTCTTTCGTACTTCGACGTGAAAAACATCAACAAAATACCAGTAAATACGGCTGTTTAAATGTGAAAGAAGGATATTTTAATTTGTATCGTAAGTAATTAAGTTTCTGAACGAAAAAAGTCAACAATTTTCTACTTACCAAGCAGCCCTTGCGTTGCATTGCAGTTTGGTTCTAGATTTGACCGCTCAGTCTATGTTTTAAATTTAGGTTTTTAAAGATTTTGTCGGCAGTTGCATCTAATTTTATGTTCACTCATTTTTCTACCAAGAATCCAAAGACCTAAAATGAGTTCCTGTGTAGTAAGTCGCGGGATAACAGCAGTGAAACCACCGTTCTCATGCACTCTTACCACCAAAACTTTGAAATAAAGAGACAACAAAAGCAGAAGTCTTGTCTTTGCTTATTACGGCGCATCGGTTCGTGCACCAAGACAGTTTGTTTTCTTTGAACTAAAAGGGCCTGAAACAGGGGTCGGCAATCTACGGCAACGGGTGCCATAAGCGGCAGCAGGGTGCCGACGTGGCGCAGGCAGCAGGAGTCGCGTTCAACCAAGCATCCTCTCCTGCTGCAGCGGGACCAACCTTTACAGCCCCCGTGGCGGCAGCAGGCGACGTTGGGTTAAACACTTCTGCTGCTGCCAGCTCCACGACCCAAGCAGGTCACCACAGAGCCCATCCCATGGAGGCCAAGGAGAGAGGGGGGGCTCCTGGAGGCTGCTGCAGAGTCCATCCTATGGTGGTGTGGAAGAGAGAGGGAGGGACCCAGCGGCCGCCAACGGACCCATCCCGCCGGCGGCTGAAGAAGATACCTAGGCCCTGAAAGTGTGCGTGTGAGCCTTTGGATATGGACGGACACGGATGAGAGTCTGTGTGTAAGTATGTGTATGGGTAGGTAGTGTGGGTGAGAGCCAGTGTGTGTATGAGTGTGAGTGTATGAGAGTGCATATGAGGGGGAGAGAAAGAGAGCATATGTGTATGTGAGAGATTTCATTTGGGAGAGAGAGAGAATGTGTGTGTGATTACATATGGAAGAGAACGTGTGTGTGTGTGATTGCATAAGAGAGAGAGTGAGCTTTTGTGTGCTTGCATGCAACTGAGAGAGAGAAAGTGTGCGTGTGACTGCATGTGGGGGAGAAAAGAGCATGTGTGGGTGTAATTGCGCGTGGGAGAGAGCGAGATCATGTGTGTGGGAGATCGCATGCGAGCGAGAGAGTGTATGTGTGTGATTGCATGTGAGGAAGAGAGCGAGCATGTGTTTGTGATTGCATGTGAGGGAGAGAGAGCATGTGTTTGTGATTGCATGTGGGAGAATGTAAGAGCATGTGTGTGATTGCATGTGGAGAATGTAAGAGCATTTGTGTGATTGCATGCGAGAGAGAGAGTGTATGTGTGTGATTGCATGTGAGAGAGAGAGAGCATGTGTTTGTGATTGCATGTGGGAGAATGTAAGAGCATGTGTGTGATTGCATGTGGGAGAATGTAAGAGCATTTGTGTGATTGCATGCGAGAGAGAGAGTGTATGTGTGTGATTGCATGTGAGAGAGAGAGAGCATGTGTTTGTGATTGCATGTGGGAGAATGTAAGAGCATGTGTGTGATTGCATGTGAGAGAGAGCATGTGTGGGTGCAATTGCATGTGGGATCAGATTGTGTGTGTGATTGCATGTGGGAGAAAGAGCGTGTGTGTGTGTGATTGCATGTGGAAGAGCAAGAGTGTGCATGGGTGTGATTGCATGTGGGAGAGAGAGGCTGTATGAAATTGCATGTGGGAGAATGAGAGAGAGCATGCATGCATGTGATTGCATGTGAGGGAGCGAGAGCATGTGTATGTGTGACAACATGAGAGAGAGAAGCCATGTGTGTGTGACTGCATGTGGGAGACAGAGCGTGTGTATGTGGGAGGGAAAGAGAACTAGAGCATGTGTTTGTGATTGCATGTGGGGGAGAGATTGTGTGTGTGTGTGTGTGTGTGTGTGTGTATGTGAGAGAGTGAGGAGAAAGTTTGTGTGCATCCTCCCCCACCCCAACTAATTTCTGACAATCTCAGGGTGACTGGAAATTAAAAGTTCCCAAGTATGAAAAGTAGTTTTGGGTTTTTTTTATCCTTATAAGTTTAAATTATTGGGTGTTATTTGATGTTTGTGCTGTTTTGAAATATTTTATTGGTGTTTGGAAAACTTTAAAAATGTTGTGTCTGAGTTTTTGATTATTGGATGTTGTTCTATTCATCAGCTGTTTTGAAACAGTTATTCTTTCTATTGGTCTGATGTTATTGATTGTTTTATATTTCTTCTTTTTGTTGTTTGATGTTTAATGGGGCATGGTATTGGTTGGAAATGCTTCTGTTTTTCCATTGTTGCACCGCATACAGAGTTTGGCTTGTTGTGGTTTCCAATCCAGTTTCTGTTTTTCTGTATTTGGGGAGGTTCTGCGTGTGTGACTGAGGTGAGGTTTTCTAACTGGTGCGCAGCTTCCCTGCAGGGATCTGTGGCAGCCTGGCCCGTTCTGCTGTCCTAATCGGAGGTGTAGTGGCGGGGGGAGGAAGTGAGGGATGTTTCTCTGCTACTTTTTATAATTATCTTTTTACGTGAGGAAAAAAAAAAACAAACCATCGGTTTCAATCACATTTTTTACATAACTCTCGGCTTTTCGAACTAAAAATGGATGTCAATTGAAATTACTCCTGCAGATTTGCGTGAGAGGAATCCGAGGGGCTTGCGGCCCTCGCAGCCCAGGGTTACCTACCACTCATTTCAAGCTTGCTAACCATGGCCTAAAGCATAGTTGGCATATTTTTGGGCCAGGGCGGGTCCGGGTGTCAGCCACTAGTCAAGAAATGCGTTTAGTCTCCAATAAAGAGCCTCGCCCGATAGATACAGATATAGATAGATATTATTTGTTGCTAAGCTTCCTATCTATGCAATCGAGGGGAGTAGCACAGCAACCTCAGGACGTTTATCCCTGGAAAGAAATCCCGTGGAGAGGCTGCGGGAGCTCAGCTGCCATGCAGCCCTGAGAAACCAGAAGGGAGTTACAGGGTGGTGGGGGGACCGTACCTGCTTGAGATCTGGGGGGTCCTTGCAGAATCAAGGCCAGGAAGAGGGACAGATGTTTCCCGAAATTCCAGCAGCAGCACCTCCGGCACTCCCCCATCTCCCCGGGATCCTTCAGACCTCGCCTTCCAGCCCTTCCAGGCGCGATGCAGCCATAGGACAGCGAGGGGGGGGGGGTATTCTCAATCCTTCTGTGCCCCCCCTGCTCTCTCCGCCGGCTGAAAACTCACATCAGGTCCAGGGCGATCGTAGAATGAAAGCTGTAGGACGTGTCTCCCTCTCCTCCTGGCGCTCAGGATCTCCTGCTCCCAGGCTCTCCCCCCGTCCCCCCCCCCCCTTGACTTGTGTCAGATGCGTTCAGAGCTCTCTTTGTGCCCACTGTCTCTCTCCCTCCCTCTCTGCACCGGCTCTCTCTCTCTCTCCCTCCCTCCCTCTCTGCACCGTCTCTCTCTCTGTCTCTCTCTCTCTCTGTCTCTCTCCCTCCCTCTCTGCACCGTCTCCCTCCCTCTCTGCACCGTCTCTCTCTCTGCACTGTCTCTCTCTCTCTCTCTCTCTCGTTCTCCCCTCGCTCTGTCTTTCCCAGGCTCTGCACCCTCCCCTGCAACTTGGGTCAAATCAGGTCCCTGAGGGGATTTGCAGGATGACTCCTATAGAGTTCGCTCCCTTCCCTTCCCTTCCCTTCTCTCTCTCTCTCCTTTCTCTTCCTCCCTCTGTCTCTATCTCCCTCTCTCTCGTAGAGTCAGGAAACTTCCTCACTCCCTCCTCGCCCCCCCCCCCCAGCACACACACACACACCACACCACACACACACACACACACGAAATTTGTGTCAGACTGTGCAGCCGCAGCTCTGCGATCTGTAACTGAACCCGGCAGCAGAGCATTACTGTCCCATGAGAAAACATGTTTTGTATTGTAAATCCTTCCAGGCTCCATTTCACCCCAGGCGGGTCTGTTCAGGTATGGCAGGAGCAAGGTGGGAGAGGGGGGGGCGGGGGTCCCCTCAAAAGGAGACACCGAGCAGGGAAATGCATTCCAGGGCTTTCTGGTAGGCTTAAAACTGACAGTAGCTCAGCCAAGCAGAGCCTGTGTGTGTGTGTGGTGTGTGTGTGTGTGTGTGTGTGTGTAGGGGTGTGCCACTGTGCCTGTGAGATTCACTGTGAGTGAGTGAGTGCTTCACTGTGTGCCTGGCTATGATTGTGGGGGGGGCGGGGGTCCACTGCACCTGTGAGATTCACTGTGAGTGAGTGAGTGAGTGTTTCACTGTGTGCCTGGCTATGAGTGAGTGAGTGTGTGTAGGGGTGGGCCACTGCACCTGTGAGATTCACTGTGAGTGAGTGAGTGAGTGTTTCACTGTGTGCCTGGCTATGAGTGAGTGAGTGTGTGTAGGGGGGGGGGGCACTGCACCTGTGAGATTCACTGTGAGTGAGTGAGTGAGTGTCTCACTGTGTGCCTGGCTATGAGTGAGTGAGTGAGTGTGTGAGGGGTGTGCCACTGCACCTGTGAGATTCACTGTGAGTGAGTGAGTGTCTCACTGTGTGCCTGGCTATGAGTGAGTGAGTGAGTGAGTGTGTGTAGGGGTGTGCCACTGCACCTGTGAGATTCACTGTGAGTGAGTGAGTGTCTCACTGTGTGCCTGGCTATGAGTGAGTGAGTGTGTGAGGGGTGTGCCACTGCACCTGTGAGATTCACTGTGAGTGAGTGAGTGTCTCACTGTGTGCCTGGCTATGAGTGAGTGAGTGAGTGTGTGAGGGGTGTGCCACTGCACCTGTGAGATTCACTGTGAGTGAGTGAGTGAGTGTCTCACTGTGTGCCTGGCTATGAGTGAGTGAGTGAGTGTGTGTAGGGGTGTGCCACTGCACCTGTGAGATTCACTGTGAGTGAGTGAGTGAGTGTCTCACTGTGTGCCTGGCTATGAGTGAGTGAGTGAGTGAGTGTGTGTAGGGGTGTGCCACTGCGCCTGTGAGATTCACTGTGAGTGAGTGAGTGTCTCACTGTGTGCCTGGCTATGAGTGAGTGAGTGAGTGTGTGTAGGGGTGTGCCACTGCACCTGTGAGATTCACTGTGAGTGAGTGAGTGAGTGTCTCACTGTGTGCCTGGCTATGAGTGAGTGAGTGAGTGTGTGTAGGGGTGTGCCACTGCACCTGTGAGATTCACTGTGAGTGAGTGAGTGAGTGTCTCACTGTGTGCCTGGCTATGAGTGAGTGAGTGTGTGAGGGGTGTGCCACTGCGCCTGTGAGATTCACTGTGAGTGAGTGAGTGAGTGTTTCACTGTGTGCCTGCCTATGAGTGAGTGAGTGAGTGTTTCACTGTGTGCCTGGCTATGAGTGAGTGTGTGTGTGTGTCTTTATATGGTAGGGGATAGGATCAATCTATTGACTAATACAGGGCTGCCCCATCAGTGCCCTCCCCTTCCTCTCCACCTCCCCAATACCTTCCAACCCCAGCTTCCTACAAATGACCCAAAACTGGTAAACCACAGGAGCCCAACGGCCTTCTAACTCTGTACGGAGGGACACACAGACAAAGGCGTAATCCTGGAGCCAGGTGCCGCTTTCCTCCCCACTAATATCTATGCCATGGGGGGGGGGCATTAGGTTTATGCGTCTGCTATAATTAATGCACAAGATCTGAGGAAACATTTTTCTTCATTCAAAAGATACGTTTAGAACCAGCTGGACCCAAATTTTAAAAAAACCAAAACAAAAAATGCAAATACAAACGGATTTCGATGCGAAAATGCCCCTGTGGAAAACGCCCGACGCGACACAAACGAGAGGAAAATCCCACTGCTGCCACCAACTCCCTGCGCAGCCACTCCCTGGCACGCCCACCCCGCCCTTGCGTGGAAAGGGGCTGGTTTGCCAGAGCCGCCACTTCCTTGCAGCGCTGTTTACGCAGGGCTGGGGCTGCAGCTGTGTCTTACACGTGGGCTGCATTTTGTTTCTGACGAATCTCCGGGGAGAAAGAAGCTGAATTCTTCCATCAGCCCCCATCTTTCTCCGCAGGTGCCGCTCGGAAAAGCGCGTGCCTGCTTAGGAATGTGACATTTAGGACTGCTCGCCTCTCCCTGCCTCTTTGGGTTGCAGTGAGACGAGCTCCCATCAAGCACTCACAGTGCAGGCCCTCGACTTTCCTCGGCTCTTTTTCATGCGCCTTTAGACAGAGATGGCTGCCAGATCCAGCCGGCCAGGATGATCCATGCCTGGCTTTGCCCCCAGTGCATGTTGGGCCTTGTAGTTCCTGCTTTTTCCTGTGAGCATCAGGGGTTGCAGGGCTGGTTTCTCTGCCTATCTTAATCTTGCTTGAGGGGTGCAAACTGCCTCTTGCATAAAGTGACTCCCCCTGAGGTCACACACAGAGAGTCAGTGACAGAGCTGGGGATTAGAGCTGAGGCACAGGGGGATAAAGTGACTCCCCCTGAGGTCACACAGAGAGAGTCAGTGACAGAGCTGGGGATTAGAGCTGAGGCACAGGGGGATAAAGTGACTCCCCCTGAGGTCACACACAGTCAGTGACAGAGCCGGGGATTAGAGCTGAGGCACAGGGGGATAAAGTGACTCCCCCTGAGGTCACACACAGTCAGTGACAGAGCCGGGGATTAGAGCTGAGGCACAGGGAGATAAAGTGACTTACCCTAAGGTCACACACAGAGAGTCAGTGACAGAGCCGGGGATTAGAACTGAGGCACAGGGGGATAAAGTGACTCACCCTGAGGTCACACACAGTCAGTGACAGAGCCGGGGATTAGAGCTGAGGCACAGGGGGATAAAGTGACTCCCCCTGAGGTCACACACAGAGAGTCAGTGGCAGAGCCGGGGATTAGGATGCAGACACATTTCTCTGCCTCCCTCCCCAGTGCTCCCTGCTGCTGCCTCCTCTCTGTTATATAATTCCCTCATCAATTTTTTCAATCATTGCACTATATTTGCTCAGTGTGAAGGACTCTGTGATCCGTCAGGGGCAAAGGAGGCGTCCCCAGATATTGTATCCTGGGTGGCGAGTGGCTGACTTGGCAGGATTTCAGGGGAAGAAAAGAGCCGTTATATTCTAATCAGCTTCCTGCCAAACACCAGACTGGCCTTGGACGGAGAGAAATTAAACCAGTGGAGATTTGACAGGGAGGGGGTAAAGGGTAAGGAGCAGGAATAAAGCAGCGATTGTTGATCTGTTGATGAGCATGGCCCGTGGGGCTTCTCAGAGGCAGACCTAGTGCTATACATAGCGTGTAAAATGAAAACCTTGTCCGGGGGGGGATTATGACCATTGTGGGACTTCCGGCTTAGACCTGCCTAATTCTTGGTTAGAAATGTGTTTTGTTTTTTTAATATTACTGCAGAGAGAAAGGGCCATTCAAGGTGCAGGCTGTGTTCTTTCTAAAATGCATCTTTTCAGGAAATAGGGCCGTGGATATCAGGTACAGGAGGTGTATGATGAGGCCAGATCAATGCAGTGTTAGTGCAGCGTGCACTCCTTTGATAAACTGGCTCCTTATCACTGTTATCTGTGCAGTGTGCGCTCCTTTGATAAATTGGCTCCTTATCACTGTTATCGGTGCAGTGTGCGCTCCTTTGATAAACTGGCTCCTTATCACTGTTATCTGTGCAGTGTGCACTCATTTGATAAATTGGCTCCTTATCACTGTTATCGGTGCAGTGTGCGCTCCTTTGATAAATTGGCTCCTTATCACTGTTATCGGTGCAGTGTGCGCTCCTTTGATAAATTGGCTCCTTATCACTGTTATCGGTGCAGTGTGCGCTCCTTTGATAAATTGGCTCCTTATCACTGTTATCGGTGCAGTGTGCGCTCCTTTGGTAAATTGGTTCCCTGTCTGTGTTATCGGTGCAGTGTGTGCTTCTTTGATAAGTTGGCACTTTTATAGGGTATTCGTGGTTGGTATTGCTGTGCATGGAAATCGAGCATGACAGTGCTTTTATTGCAACACTGAGGACATTCTGGTTGAGGTTCTGTCAGTTTTCTTTCTGTCTGAGGTTGCCTGTCTTTTCTAACTCCTCCCTCAGTGCTATGTGTCTCTTGATTTATCCTTTTTCTGATGATATCATGATACTCAACCCTGGGGACTCAAAACACCTTGACAGGAGGAGGAGGAGGAGGGGATTCATGAAAAATATATACAAAACTCCTCTCTTAAAATTAGTGGCACCATGTACAGAGATGAAGTAATGCCAGCTGAAAGGTACTCTTTTGTTATGATTAAATCACCGACCAGCTCCTCTGCGGGCTTCCGTCCCCCGTGTGCCGGGTCAACGGCAGCCAGCGTACATTCCTGTGCTGGCAATCTCAGGAACCGGCGACTCCAGCCAAAAAAACAAGGCTCCCTTCCCCCACCAACAGAAATGCACCCAGGTCGGCACGAACGCTCACAACCCCCCCCCCCCCAAAACACAGACACACAGCCCCCGCTTCCCACGAGCCGCGTATGTTTACAGGCCCCCCTCGACAAGTTGGAGCTGGGGATCCATTGGGGAGAGAGGACAGCCAGGGCGGGCACCGGGACGTGCCAAGGCCCGAAGCACGAATGGACGTCCCCCAGCGACGACGACGCCCGCTGGCACCTCCGAAATGCCACTGGGAGAATGAGTTTCAGCTCGCCTCTTCCTGCCTTAGGGGTTGTTTTTTTTTTCTTCCCAGTTTTCTGCAGTTGCACACCAATACATTAAATTGATTGTGTCTAATTCATACCTGTCCTACAGGGGGGCCTCTTTCTCCCATTCCCCCCCCCCCTCCAGTCCTCATCTCCCCCTTCACAAACGCTGGGGGCAATGTTCTGAGGAATCCGTGCTATGCGGCCGCTCCGTGTCTGGGTGTGCGCGCACAGCGTGATATGTAAGGGCATGACGGGAGGGAGGGGGGGGGGGCGTTGGGGGTGGACGGATCACCTCCAGGGCTTATTCCTTTATTTTCTGTTCAGGTTCTTGCGCTGCACCGTGCACCTGGAACTCGGCAGAGCGGGTTCAAGGGAGGGACTTGGGGAGAACTAAAGGCGGTCTTAGGGTAAGAAGCGGGTACGAGCCTCCCCCCCCCCTCTGCTGTCTGGACAGGTTGAGGCTTGTGGAGTGCGAGCTCCGCGCTGGACGGAAAGAGGTTATAGACGGGGGCACCTTGCTGTAACATCCCGAGCAATAATGTTGTGGGGTTTATCATTAACCCCCAAACTATACAGGATGCGACACAACCTCGCAAGAGGTCCTGCACCACCACTGCTCAAATTGTGTCAAGAGAAACACCCCTAATAACGGGAGCAGAGAAGGATTAGGACACTCTCTCCTCCCTCCCCCCCCCCCCCCCAACAACTCACCATACAACAAAGAATATTCAAATTCTGGGGTCACCTCAGTAAGAGACGCAAACTCCCTCTACCACCAGGCTTTCTGTGAAGTAACAGAAAAAAAGGCACTCGGCACCTATGTAGCAAACCTACTCTACCAGCACAGACACTCAGAACTCAAACCCAGCCTATGAAAAGATGGCAAAGCAAATATCGCAATGTGCCCTAGAACACCAATACACCTCCTCTTGGGGGGAGAAAATTGGAAAACAGAACAAGCTGGGCTGATAAAGGAAATACACACTAGCCATATAGCTCTGTGTCCCTGCTCCCATCCACTGATCCCTCCAGTCCTAGAGGTGACAGGCTCTGTATCCCTGCACCCATCCCCTGATCCCTCCAGTCCTAGAGGTGACATGCTCTGTATCCCTGCTCCCATCCCCTGATCCCTCCAGTCCTAGAGATGACAGGCTCTGTATCCCTGCACCCATCCCCTGATCCCTCCAGTCCTAGAGGTGACATGCTCTGTATCCCTGCTCCCATCCCCTGCTCCCTCCAGTCCTAGAGATGACAGGCTCTGTATCCCTGCACCCATCCCCTGAGCCCTCCAGTCCTAGAGGTGACAGGCTCTGTATCCCTGCATCCATCCCCTGATCCCTCCATTCCTAGAGGTGACAGGCTCTGTATCCCTTTTCCACTGAGAAAATTGTCCATTTAATCCTACTCTCTGTTTCCTGTCTTTTAGCCAGTTTGTAATCCACGAAAGGACATCGCCACCTATCCCATGACTTTTTACTTTTCCTAGAAGCCTCTCATGAGGAACTTTGTTAAATGCCTTCTGAAAATCCAAGTATACTATATCTACCAGTTCACCTTTATCCACATGTTTATTAACCCCTTCAAAAAAATGAAGCAGATTTGTGAGGCAAGACTTCCCTTGGGTAAATCTATGCTGGCTGTATACCATTAAACAATATCTGTCTAAATGTTTTGTGATTTTATTCTTTGTAACAGTTTCCATGATTTTTCCAGCACTGAAGTCAGGCTAACCGGTCTGTAGTTTCCCGGATCGCCCCTGGATCCCTTTTTAAATATTGGGGTTACATTGGCCATCTTCCAGTCTTCAGGTACAATGGATGATTTTAATGATAGGTTATAAATTTTTACTAATAGGTCTGAAATTTCATTTTTTAGTTCCTTCAGAACTCTGGGGTGTATACCATCCGGTCCAGGTGATTTACTACTCTTCAGTTTCTCAATCAGGCTCTTCCACATCTTCCAGGCTCACCATGATTTGGTTCAATCCATCTGAATCATTACCCATGAAAACCTTCTCCAGTACAGGTACCTCCCCAACATCCTCTTCAATAAACACCAAAGCAAAGAAATCATTTAATCTTTCGCGATAGCCTTATCTTCTCTAAGTGCCCCTTTAACCCCTCGATCATCTAATGGTCCAACTGACTCCCTCACAGGCTTTCTGCTTCGGATATATTTAAAAAGTTTCTACTGTGAGTTTTTGCCTCTACAGCCAACTTCTTTTCAAATTCTCTCTTAGCCTGTCTTATCAATGTCTTACATTTAACTTGCCAACGCTTATGCATTATCCTATTTTCTTCTGTTGGATCCTTCTTCCGATTTTTGAATGAAGATCTTTTGGCTAAAATAGCCTCTTTCACCTCCCCTTTTAACCATGCCGGTAATCATTTTGCCTCCTTTCCACCTTTCTTAATGTGTGGAATACATCTGGACTGCGCTTCTAGGATGGCATTTTTTAACAGTGACCACGCCTCTTGCACACTTTTTACCTTTGTTACTGCGCCTTTTCTCATTTTATCAAAGTTTCCCTTTTGAAAGTTTAGCGCTATTGCCGTGGATTTGCTTACTGTCCCCCCTTCCAGTCACTAATTCAGATTTGATCGTATTGTTATGATCACTATTGCACGCGGTGCCTGCCTTGCAGCCAGGGTTAGAAGTGGCCGAGAGAGGGGCAGCTTAGGTCAATAACATCCGAGAGAGTGAGAGACAACCCAAGCTACCGTCCGGTCCGGTCCTGGCTACCCTGGCACACTGCCCACCCTTGTTACCGCCTGGGGGTGAAGATTCCTGTTTATAGGTCTGGAAACCCTAAGTTTCCATTCAGGTGCCCTGCCGAGGGCATTTCTCTCTCACGGGCCGGTAGGATGCGTGGGGCACTGCAGGTTGGAGAATTAAGAGGAGGATTGTGGTGCTGGAGAAATCCCCTCCTCCTCACCCCCCCCCCCTTCTCCTACCGCCCAGAACTGGTGCCCAGCTCGTGGGGGCTTTTAGCCTGAAGGAGAAGGGTGAACTCGGTGGCAGGATTCAGGTATTGAGTGTGAGTGGGAGAAGGCAAGGCAGGGACGGCAGAAAGGTCAGCAGTGGCGACCTTTCCAATATTTAAATGCCTGGGCTTCGTGGTAGCCAGGAAAGGGCTCCCGCAGGCCACCGAAGCTCAGAAGGGCATTCCGCACCCCTCCCCACCCCCCCCCACCGGTCACACTCCCACCCCCCACCCCCCCCCCCCCCGACCCTGAACATTTTTGCTCCTAAAGGGCATCCGCGCTGCCGAAATGCTTCTAGGACAAGGCTGGCATTGTTGGGCCTCTCGGCTGTGCCCACGGACGCGAACCTGGAAAGACAGAGGGGGCTCAGTGCCATGGCCTCCAGCGGTGGAGGGGGGGGGGGGAGGGCGGGAGGAGGCACCCGACCCATTCCAGGGTCCCATAAATGAGTTGACCCCCCCCCTCGCATTGCTTCATATGGAAGCTATGTCCCCGTCCGTCAACCCCGGGCCAGCCCTTCAGAGTTAGCAGGGGGGGGGGGGGGGATGGGCTGATCCCGGGATCTCCGTCTCTGGGTCTTACGTGGGTCCGCTCTGTGCAGGTGCCTGTGTCCCTGGACGTCCGTGGGCGGGGGGGGGGGGGGACTGGGCTGATCCCGGGATCTCCGTCTCTGGGTCTTACGTGGGTCCGCTCTGTGCAGGTGCCTGTGTCCCTGGGCGTCCGTGGGCGGGGGGGGGGGGGGGGGGGGGGGATGGGCTGATCCCGGGATCTCCGTCTCTGGGTCTTACGTGGGTCCGCTCTGTGCAGGTGCCTGTGTCCCTGGGCGTCCGTGGGCGGGGGGGGGGGGGATGGGCTGATCCCGGGATCTCCGTCTCTGGGTCTTACGTGGGTCCGCTCTGTGCAGGTGCCTGTGTCCCTGGGCGTCCGTGGGCGTGGGGGGGGGATGGGCTGATCCCGGGATCTCCGTCTCTGGGTCTTACGTGGGTCCGCTCTGTGCAGGTGCCTGTGTCCCTGGGCGTCCGTGGGTGGGGGGGGGGGGGATGGGCTGATCCCGGGATCTCCGTCTCTGGGTCTTACGTGGGTCCGCTCTGTGCAGGTGCCTGTGTCCCTGGGCGTCCGTGGGCGGGGGGGGGGGGGGGATGGGCTGATCCCGGGATCTCCGTCTCTGGGTCTTACGTGGGTCCGCTCTGTGCAGGTGCCTGTGTCCCTGGGCGTCCGTGGGCGGGGGGGGGGGGGGTGGGCTGATCCCGGGATCTCCGTCTCTGGGTCTTACGTGGGTCCGCTCTGTGCAGGTGCCTGTGTCCCTGGGCGTCCGTGGGCGGGGGGGGGGGGATGGGCTGATCCCGGGATCTCCGTCTCTGGGTCTTACGTGGGTCCGCTCTGTGCAGGTGCCTGTGTCCCTGGGCGTCCGTGGGCGGGGGGGGGGGGGGGATGGGCTGATCCCGGGATCTCCGTCTCTGGGTCTTACGTGGGTCCGCTCTGTGCAGGTGCCTGTGTCCCTGGGCATCCGTGGGCGGGGGGGGGGGGGATGGGCTGATCCCTGGGATCTCCGTCTCTGGGTCTTACGTGGGTCCGCTCTGTGCAGGTGCCTGTGTCCCTGGGCGTTCGTGGGCGGGGGGGGGGGGGGGGGATGGGCTGATCCCGGGATCTCCGTCTCTGGGTCTTACGTGGGTCCGCTCTGTGCAGGTGCCTGTGTCCCTGGGCGTCCGTGGCATCAGATACAGGGGGAGGACATTGACTCCTGCACTGAGAGATCCTGCAGGAACTCCCAGAAATCTGCATTAGATACAGGGGGAGGACATTGACTCCTGCGCTGTGAGATCCTGCAGGGACTCCCAGAAATCTGCATTAGATACAGGGAGGACATTGACTCCTGCGCTGTGAGATCCTGCAGGAACTCCCAGAAATCGGCATCAGATACAGGGGGAGGACATTGACTCCTGTGCTGTGAGATCCTGCAGGGACTCCCAGAAATCTGCATCAGATGCAGGGAGAGGACATTGACTCCTGTGCTGTGAGATCCTGCAGGGACTCCCAGAAATCTGCATCAGATGCAGGGAGAGGACATTGACTCCTGTGCTGTGAGATCCTGCAGGGACTCCCAGAAATCTGCATCAGATACAGGGGGAGGACATTGCCACCTGTGCCCTGAGATTCTCCGTGGCTTGCTAAACATTCGTACCCTTGGCATTCCAAAGGCAGTCACTTCCAGCTGGAGTTTGTGCTTTCTGTAGGCAGTGAATCTCAGGCTCATGCCGCTGGGAGGACCTCAGTGAGGACACCAGCAGCGCCATGCAGGCTAATGACGAGAGAGAGAGAGATTAAGGAGGGTTTGCGTGGCTGATCCCCTCCATCTCTAGGGATTGGCAGGCGAGCCAGCGGGTGAGAGAGATATGGCTGGCAGTGGGCAGAAGACCGTGCTGGTGACGGGGTGCTCCAGCGGGATCGGCCTGAAGATCGCGGTCCGGCTGGCCCAGGACCCTCAGAGACGGTATCGCGGTGAGTCTGCCTCAAGAAGATGGGGGGGGGGGAGATTAAGATTCAGGATCAGAGTGCCGTGGGAGGGGGGGGCGAGGGTCTCCCTATAGCGTCTGCCTGCTAGCGCTGGAAAGCATTGTCCAGTCATCTCTCGGTACCAGGATTTTATTTCAAGGTCTGGCGGTCTCCTGCAACTCAGTCGGAGCCTCACTTGTATTGGGCTATGGTGCCCCCGCACATTCATTCACAAGCCCCCCCCCCGGGGTTCCACCCCTCTGGGATTACTTAGCCCAGTCGTCACAGCCACAATCTGGAGCCCGGGGTCCCCAGGCTGTGGCTTCCTCCCTGACCTGGCCCTTGGGTCACTGTGGAGCGATGGGGGCTCCCTCCCCTCACCTGGGGGCTCTGAACACAGCCCAGGGCAGCAGCATCCCCGGCGTCTGGCCGACCCGGGGGAGACCAGAGTCCCTCGCATGCTGGGCTGGCCCTCACAAAGTCTTCTTTTAAATGTGGCTGCACCTGATTGAGATTCCCACACATCCCATTAAACTCCAGATTTCCCCAGATATCAGAGAGTTCCCTGAATTAACTGGGAGGATCCCTGCCTCCCCCATGCATCCTCCAGTTACAATTCTAAGTCGTGCCAGAGGCAGCGGGGTTACGGAGCTGCCCCGCCCTGGGGACGACATCAGAGGGATCCACTTCCTTGCATAATAAATGCCAGTGTGGGCAAGGGAGAACACAGCCCGCACGTGGGCAGCCACCTCCACCGGGGCAGTAAGCATGGGAAGGCAGAGCTCAGCTTCTCAGGAGGGCGCCCGGCTTTCACAAGGTGACCTCCAGCAAGCCTACAGGATGCACAGAGACCCCTGCTTAACATTCCCCCCTCCTCCTCATCCGATGACTCAGGCTAAGTGGAGATTAACTTTAAATGGCTTAAGGACCATCTTCTGCTGGGAGGAGGTATCCACCTGGCCTTTTGAGTCACAAGGGAAGAGAGAATGAGGGGGGAGGTGCCTTCCAGTGCCAGCCTGCTGAAAGACCCCGGATCTGGACCTGGCCAGGGCGAGGCTGCGTCTCGCTTCACATGTTAGCTTTCCAATCCCACCGCTGCCACCATTACGTAGCCCTCCTCCTTATGCCTCTCTCTTTGTGCAGTGATTGCCACCATGAGAGACCTGCAGAAGAAGGTTAGGCTGGAGGAGGCCGCGGGGGACTGCGTGGGCCGCACGCTGACGGTGGCGCAGCTGGACGTCTGCAGCGACGAATCCGTGGCAAAGTGCCTCGGCACCATTCGGGACAGCAGGATTGATGTTTTAGGTGAGAGGACGGCAGGCAAGCGAAGGCAGCTGCAAAGTCACCAGCAGATAAACCCAGGCTGAGCCCAGCCTCCCCCGCACCCCTGGTTCAGACTTCTGTGAGAAATGCAGGGAACTACAAGTCCCAGCCTGCAGTGGAGACACAAAACCAGAACTGATGGCCCAGAGCCATTTTAAAGGGCACTTTGGGTGGGGAAGGGGAAATGCATCGATGCCTCCGCTGAAGCACCTTGGGCTGTAGGAATTTTTTATGTTTTTAAATGCAGGATAGAAGTAAAAAATAAAACAAACAATGGCCTTATTAATATTATTATAATGATTCTAAGTGAGGAGCCGCCCCCTCCAATATTAAGGAAGGGTGCGTAGGACAGGGATCCCACTACTGCCACCATCTCACCACATGACGAATTACCAGACTCTAATCACCCCCCCAATGCTCACATTTAGACTCAGGTCCACGGCTCTTGCCACTCTGTGATTTGTTCTGTAAGTGGCAAAGTCATGGTGCATTGTGAAGGGCCTTACTTCTGATTGGCTGGTCCACACCAGCGCTGTGCCTCCCTGGCGAAGGGGAGGCATTGCAGGTGTCAGTACACTCCCTCCCTCCAATCAGGGGCATTTCTTCTTGCAGTGAACAACGCCGGCCTGGGACTGATGGGCCCCATCGAGAGCCTGAGTATAGAGGACATGAGGGCAGTCTTCGAGACCAACTTCTTCGGAGCGGTGCGCGTGATCAAGGCCGTGCTCCCCGACATGAAGAGGAGGAGGGCTGGGCACATCGTGGTCATCAGCAGCGTGATGGGACTGCAAGGTTCAGCCTGGTGTCGTACTGTGCGCCGCCAACGGTGCCTCCTGAAAGGAGACCTGCCTCCTGCCTGGCTTGGATCCTGTGCACCGTGTGAAGGAGACCTGCCTCCTCCTCGGGCTGGATCCTGTGCACCGTGTGAAGGAGACCTGCCTCCTGCTCGGGCTGGATCCTGTGCACCGTGTGAAGGAGACCTGCCTCCTCCTTGGGGTGGATCCTGAGCACCGTGTGAAGGAGACCTGCCTCCTGCTCGGGCTGGATCCTGTGCACCGTGTGAAGGAGACCTGCCTCCTGCTCGGGCTGGATCCCGAGCACCGTGCGAAGGAGACCTGCCTCCTCCTCGGGGTGGATCCTGAGCACCGTGTGAAGGAGACCTGCCTCCTGCTCGGGCTGGATCCCGAGCACCGTGCGAAGGAGACCTGTCCTCTGCTGACCTGGAGCCTTCCCCAGAGGGGCTGGAGGCAGGCAGGACAGGAGTTGGGGGAGGGGGAGAGGGAAAGGCTATGCCCATGCTGGCTCTGTATACCGAGGGCTTCTCTCTCCTCTCCGTCTCCGCAGGGGTCGTCTTCAACGACGTGTACGCGGCCTCCAAGTTTGCGATCGAGGGTTTCTGCGAAAGCCTGGCAGTGCAGCTCCTGAGGTTCAGCGTGTTGTAAGTACGGGGGGGGGGGTCCCGATTATTAAGCGCGGAGTCGGTGGCGGAGCCGGGGATTGGAGCTCGTGGGTCTCGCGGGGGGGCCGCCGCTCGCCACGGCGCGATGCTGCCGGCGCTGGGGGTTTGTCGGTGACCGGCGTGGGCTGCCCCCGGTGCCCTCAGGGTCCGGACAGCTGCTGGCCCCCCCGCGGGACAGTGGCCCCTGGCTCCAGCGCTCCTTCTTTCTTCCCGTCCCCTTAGCGTATCCCTGGTGGAGCCCGGCCCGGTGCACACGGAGTTCGAGGCGAAGCTGACGGAGGAGGCTGCCCGGTCGGACTTCCCGGGAACGGACGCGGAGACCCTGCGGTGCTTCAAGGAGTCCTACCTGCCGGCCTCCCGTGGGATCTTTGCCGCCCTGGGACAGAGCCCCGAGGCCGTGGCAAAGGTGAGTCCAGTCGGTGGCAAGACCGCATCAGGCCGCCGGTGCCCTATAGCATCCTCCCGCCACAGAGACTCTTATACCTGTAAGAGGTGCCTGACAAATGAATGGCACCTTAACAGGAATTAACGGAAGCGTATTGCTCACGTATTTCCAACCCAAAATATCAAACAAGAATTTAAATGTATGCATTCCCCCTAATTCAAGAGGGATCCCAGTAAGGTTTGAAATTATTCTAGCCCAGAAAAGTACGTGCAGCCAAGGCTGGCGCAGGGGTAGCAGGCACTCCCGGCAAACGTTTTGCCATGCTTTTTCTTCCTGTCCCCAGCATAATTATCCCACCGCTGACCCCCTCAGTCACCGCGGCGCTACTCGCTTACTGCTGCCCACCTTCCCCGCTGCCAGCTGCCGCTTCCCTGTAAAGTTGGAAGAGTGACAGAGCCGGGGATTAGAACTAAAGAACAGGGAGATAAAGTGAAACAGACACCAACTCTCTCCCCCCCCCCCCCCCCCCACTGAGCGAGGAGTCAGTGAGAGAGCTGGGAATTCGATCTGAAGCCCCAGGGGATAAAGTGACTCACTCCAAGATCACACACAGAGAGTCAGTGACAGAGCCGGGGATTAGAGCTGAGGCACAGGGAGATAAAGTGACTCACCCTGAGGTCACACACAGAGAGTCAGTGACAGAGCCTGGGATTAGAGCTGAGGCACAGGGGGATAAAGTGACTCCCCCTGAGGTCACACACAGAGAGAGTCAGTGACAGAGCCGGGGATTAGAGCTGAGGCACAGGGAGATAAAGTGACTCACCCTGAGGTCACACACAGAGAGTCAGTGACAGAGCCGGGGATTAGAGCTGAGGCACAGGGGGATAAAGTGACTCACCCTGAGGTCTCACACAGAGAGTCAGTGACAGAGCCGGGGATTAGAGCTGAGGCACAGGGGGATAAAGTGACTCCCCCTGAGATCACACAGAGTCAGTGACAGAGCCGGGGATTAGAGCTGAGGCACCGGGGGATAAAGTGACTCCCCCTGAGGTCACACACAGAGAGTCAGTGACAGAGCCGGGGATTAGAGCTGAGGCACCGGGGGATAATGTTAGGAGATAAATGGATAGAGTTGTTGTTGTCACCATTTCTTTCATCCTTAGGTCACTGTAGACCTGATAAGCATGGAGCGGCCCGATTTCCGTCGCCAGACCAATCCCCTCTATACACCGCTGACGGCGCTGAAATACGCGGACGAGACAGGCAACCTTTCAGTGCAGACCTTGTCCAGGCTCCTCTTCAGACACGGCACGCTGCTGCGGCTCAGCCTCAGCCTCCTGAAGTGCCTCACCTGTAACTGCTTCCGCAGCCGCGTCACACCCACCTGAGAGGGGGGCATCTGCGGGCAGGCGAGGGCGCTATCCCAGGGAAAAACACTCAGTCCTTCAGCACAGTCCCTGCCGTCTCACTGTAGGATGTGTTACAGGCACACTCAGTCCTTCAGCACAGTCCCTGATGTCTCACTGTAGGATGTGTTACAGGCACACTCAGTCCTTCAGCAGAGTCCCTGCCGTCTCACTGTAGGATGTGTTACAGGCACACTCAGTCCTTCAGCACAGTCCCTGCCGTCTCACTGTAGGATGTGTTACAGGCACACTCAATCTTCAGCACAGTCCCTGCCGTCTCACTGTAGGATGTGTTACAGGCACACTCAGTCCTTCAGCACAGTCCCTGCCGTCTCACTGTAGGATGTGTTACAGGCACACTCAGTCCTTCAGCACAGTCCCTGCCGTCTCACTGTAGGATGTGTTACAGGCACACTCAGTCCTTCAGCACAGTCCCTGCTGTCTCACTGTAGGATGTGTTACAGGCACACTCAGTCCTTCAGCACAGTCCCTGCCGTCTCACTGTAGGATGTGTTACAGGCACACTCAGTCCTTCAGCACAGTCCCTGCAGTCTCACTGTAGGATGTGTTACAGGCACACTCAGTCCTTCAGCACAGTCCCTGCCGTCTCACTGTAGGATGTGTTACAGGCACACTCAGTCCTTCAGCACAGTCCCTGCCGTCTCACTGTAGGATGTGTTTCAGGCACACTCAGTCCTTCAGCACAGTCCCTGCTGTCTCACTGTAGGATGTGTTACAGGCACACTCAATCTTCAGCGCAGTCCCTGCTGTCTCACTGTAGGATGTGTTACAGGCACACTCAGTCCTTCAGCACAGTCCCTGCCGTCTCACTGTAGGATGTGTTACAGGCACACTCAGTCCTCAGCACAGTCCCTGCCGTCTCACTGTAGGATGTGTTACAGGCACACTCAGTCCTCAGCACAGACCCTGCTGTCTCACTGTAGGATGTGTTACAGGCACACTCAGTCCTTCAGCACAGACCCTGCCGTCTCACTGTAGGATGTGTTACAGGCACACTCAGTCCTTCAGCACAGTCCCTGCCGTCTCACTGTAGGATGTGTTACAGGCACACTCAGTCCTCAGCACAGACCCTGCCGTCTCACTGTAGGATGTGTTACAGGCACACTCAGTCCTTCAGCACAGTCCCTGCCGTCTCACTGTAGGATGTGTTACAGGCACACTCAGTCCTTCAGCACAGTCCCTGCCGTCTCACTGTAGGATGTGTTACAGGCACACTCAGTCCTTCAGCACAGACCCCTCCCGTCTCACTGTAGGATGTGTTACAGGCACACTCAGTCCTTCAGCACAGTCCCTGCCGTCTCACTGTAGGATGTGTTACAGGCACACTCAGTCCTTCAGCACAGTCCCTGCCGTCTCACTGTAGGATGTGTTACAGGCACACTCAGTCCTTCAGCACAGTCCCTGCCGTCTCACTGTAGGATGTGTTACAGGCACACTCAGTCCTTCAGCACAGTCCCTGCCGTCTCACTGTAGGATGTGTTACAGGCACACTCAGTCCTTCAGCACAGTCCCTGCCGTCTCACTGTAGGATGTGTTACAGGCACACTCAGTCCTTCAGCACAGTCCCTGCCGTCTCACTGTAGGATGTGTTACAGGCACACTCAGTCCTTCAGCACAGACCCTGCCGTCTCACTGTAGGATGTGTTACAGGCACACTCAGTCCTTCAGCACAGTCCCTCCCGTCTCACTGTAGGATGTGTTACAGGCACACTCAGTCCTTCAGCACAGTCCCTGCCGTCTCACTGTAGGATGTGTTACAGGCACACTCAGTCCTTCAGCACAGTCCCTGCCGTCTCACTGTAGGATGTGTTACAGGCACACTCAGTCCTTCAGCACAGACCCTGCCGTCTCACTGTAGGATGTGTTACAGGCACACTCAGTCCTTCAGCACAGTCCCTGCCGTCTCACTGTAGGATGTGTTACAGGCACACTCAGTCCTTCAGCACAGTCCCTGCCGTCTCACTGTAGGATGTGTTACAGGCACACTCAGTCCTTCAGCACAGTCCCTGCCGTCTCACTGTAGGATGTGTTACAGGCACACTCAGTCCTTCAGCACAGACCCTGCCGTCTCACTGTAGGATGTGTTACAGGCACACTCCTCCTTTCCTCCCACGCTTGCAGATTTGTGGTTGAGGCGTGTCAGGGGATGAAAAAACACACTGGAAGAGCTGAAGTCTATCGATGTATTTTTCTATTAATATTAGGGAAAACCTTCCTTGCTCAGTTATAGCAAATTAATTATCTTTGAGGCCTGGAATGTCTGAATATGTGAGAAAGAATTATTGTGGAATACATTTTTGGGAATGTGACTGTGCCTTGCTTCGAGCCCATCCGTACTTTAAATAAAACTTTCTGTCCACTGCGCGCGGCTCAGTCCCGCCAAGGTGCATTGATTATAAACCACTGTTTTACTCTCCTAGGATACTGCAGAGGGAAGGTGGCAGGTGAAGCCCGGGATGCGTTTGAGAGCGGACGGGTTCCACTTAGCGCCGTCGTTTCATTGGGGGGGGGGGGGGGGGGGGGGGGGGGGGGGGGGGGGGGGGAGGAACGATGACACCTGCTCACGTCACATGCTGATCCGGTCCTGGTCTTGCCCCTCCCCGCGTGCTGGGATTTGTAGTTCTGATTCTCCCCCACCCCAGAAAAAAAACGAGAGCTACAAATCCCGGCGTGCGCTGGGATCCCAGCTCGGCTTGAGACGGGGACTCAGAAGAAAACCCTTCCTGAGATCCAGAGCTCCGGGCTGTGCCTGAAACACCAGGTTCAGTCCCCGCTGTCCTAGTGGGCGAAGGTGGGGGGGGGGGGGGGGGGGGGGGGGGGGAGGGGAGCGACTGCTCCAGGGCCGGAGGGACAATCGGGGGGGAGGGAAGCGGCCCCTGCATGGCAGATCCCTGATGAGCGTTGGATGGTAAGGAGTAGAGAGAGGAGGCTGCCATGCGCAGCAGCTCCCTGATGAGAGACAGATGAGCAGGGCCAAAGGAGAGAGATGGATGAGAGAAGGCATAAAGAGGGAGGGCTGCCCCTACTGCTCCCTGATGAGAGACGGACGGAGGAGCTGGGCTAGGGACAGAGGGGGGGTCACTTGCAAGGGGCCACGTTTAGGTCACCAGGATTTCTTTTTTACAAGTTTTTTTTTAAGCCACCCCTGAATTCCCAAAGCCCTGGCAGGGACATTCACAGCGGGGGGGGGGGGGGGGGAGGAGGGGGCGGAGGTTGCCACCCTCCTCCCTGAATAGCCCAGGGGGGGAGGGGGGAAGCCTGGCACATTCGCCACCCTGGATCCCACCAGCAGGCGTCTCCGGTGAGGCGCGGCTGGGACTCCCCATCCCGTACTGGGAGGGGCAGGATGTGAGTGCTGCCTCCCCAGCCCCAGGCCGGCCCCAGGGCTCAGAGCCAGACCCAAGAACGGAGCTCGGATTTTCCTGCATCAGCACAGCCCCCCCCCCCCCTCGGGGAAGGCACAGGTCTTGGGTTCCAACCCCTGCTCTGCCTCAGGTCCTCCCAATCCCTGCTCTGCCTCCCCCTCCCCCTCTCTCCGAGCCAAGAGCTTATGGTGCTGTGTGCGCGGAGGGGGGGGGGGTTAAACCCGGACCAGGTCAGCGTCTTCCATGGTGCCCTGCGCTTGGCCGTCGCGGCCTCCGGAGGGACCCGGGCCAGGGTACCCCCAGTCGGGGCTGTGGGGTCACCGGGTGTGAGGGAGAGCCAAAGAAAGGCGGGGGGGGGGGGGGGGGCACCGATGGAGGTTTCAGACACGGAAGGGGCGCCGGCCCACGCGGACCACGGACAGACACAGGGCACCCTCGGAGCCGCCGCCGACCACCTAGCCGGGCTCTCACCTCCCGGCCTTCCGACCCCTTAAAACCCCTCCCCCCCCGGAAAAGAAAAACCAAACAAATCAGAATCCAAACAGATGACCAAACTCCCAAATTACTAAAGGTCACGGACAGATTGAGCTGCCCTTACTGGAAAGCGGAGGGAGGGGGAGGGGGGGTTTCCGTAAAATCTCGCTGCCTCCGCGGTTGATCATTAACCTCCGCGGAAGGGCAATGCCCCCGGTCCCTGTTTGCTCCGTCCCGATTCCTCCACCTCAGGCTGACTTTGGCAGGTTCCCACCCCCCCTCCGAACTCCATGCTGGGCTCTGGGTTGCCAGGCTGTGGGGCTGACCCGGATGAGGAGGAGGTTTCCTGGAACCAGGGATTAAAGGCCTGGGAGGGAAGGAGAGGGCTGCAGAGCGGAGGTAGAAAGAGGCTCGTTTCGCACCCGGATCCCAGGCTGGACGCGATGGGGTTTCGCCTCCTCCTCTTCCTCGTCCTGTGCCCTCACTTCTCACGCGCTGCTAGCTAGTAAGTAATTAGGAAAGCCTCTTGATTTTACAGACCCGCTCCAGTCTGGACTTTGCCCTCCCACCTGCTGCCCGGCACCCTGTCCCCGCTCGGACGCTGACGCTGGGCTCTCTCTCCTTCCCCTCTCCCAGCGCAGGATCCCCCTCCGGCGGATTTCTCTTCCGCCGCTTATCCCCATATCAGTTCTCGCGCCCATGGCGCCAAGTCCGGATCCCGTGCTTTCCACCTGGCCGGGCCCGGGCGCTCGGATCAGCCTTCCTGATCTCGTGCCATCGTGCGCCCTCTCCTTTACCGGGCTCAGATCCGGCCTAGACACTCGCCCTCTTGTATTAAAACATTTCCTGGCGAGGTGGCGGCCGCACACACCACGCAGAACTTAACGACGACCGTGTAAGTGAGCTTCTCCTGCGTTGCCTCAGCCTTTCTCTCAGCAGAAGTGGGAGCAAACACAACAGAGAGAAAAGATCGCTGTAGAGACAGAGCTGTCATGCACGTAAGGGGACATCAGCAGCGTAACCCAGGACGTACAGTGCGCAGACACTCGAGGACGTTCATCATTATCCCGGGATTTCCAGACCTCATCATTCCCCGGTCGTTTGCTGCTTCAAAGGCAGAGGTCACCGTCTCTGTCGGGGGTGGAAGCGTAAACCTGTTTGTGCCACAGCTTCAGGGTAGTGGCGGGCCTCCACTGAAATTCTCCTTGAACACAAGGCCTTTTTAATATCAATCATGTCCTAGGTAACAGAGGCTCTCAGAGTGTCTGCTCTCTCTGTCTTGACTAGACTGTAAGCACCACAGGGAAGGTACTCTCTTATATATATCTGTACCATGCTGCCTCTGTCTTGTAGCGATGCAGAGATGATTAGTAACAGCATATAAGGGGCATGACAGACCGGTCCTTGTATTATTACGGCTTTATCCCATATTGTATAGGGACCTCATGGCGTTCAGTCTTACAAGTCCATAGGACAGGAATGAATTAATGGGAGTCTCCATCTCTCAGCTTTATGCTAGTGACCCCCAATGTGCTGCGAGTGGGCAGCGACGAGTCCATCGTCATCCAGAGCCACGACTTCACCGGCACCATACCTGTCACCATCATGGTTCTAGGATTCCCCAAGGACAATCAGGAGCTGGGCCGGACCTCCGTCCGGCTTCAGTGCGAATGTCAAGGTCAATGTCAAGAGCGGGGCTGTCTGGTCAAGGCCACCATCAAGGTATAGTGCCGTGGATGGAGGCGGGGGGTGGGGGATGGAGGGGAGGGAGGGATGGGAGTGAGGGATGGGAGTGGAGGGTGTCCACCGGGTCTCGAGAGAATGGGGCCAAGCCAGCCTGGAGGTTTGCCCTCGTTGGGTCTATAGGTCTGTGGTTTCCTTAGTGTATCGGCGTTCTGCCACAGCACTGGTGGTGTAGGGCCAAAACCAGACCCGGTGTAGCCCATCTCTGATGACATTGGGTTGGCCAACCCTACCCTAGTAGTGTCATATAAGCTTGTACCTTTTATCCATCTATCAGTCAGGGGTGGCAGGAGGTGAGGCTGTTCTAGGCCACACGGTGAGTGGTTGGATAACTGGGGGTCTCTAATAGGAGTGCCACACCCTACCTGCCCTTATCAGGTTTTGCATCCAACTGAGGTCAACCTTGGCCAACTCTTGTAGTCTTGCTATTATGCCTGCTGTATCTTGTAGATCCTGGCATTTCTTAGGGTAGGAATGGCCAATTCTGGTCCTCGAGAGACGCACGCAGGATATCCCCCCAGCTCACCTAATGAGTCTTTGTTAGATATAATTGCATAAATTGAAAGCACGGCCCTTGGTAAAGCATTGAAGCTGCAAGCCCAGAGATAAAACTAGGAATGGCTTAACCCGAGTCCGGTTGGGGGCAACCTTAGGGAGTCCAGAACTGCAAGTCCACCATTCAATTAGGCCAAAATCTGGCCTGGTGCATGGAAAACCCTGGATAACAGGGGGGGGGGGGGGGGGGGAGGAGTCTGGGGGATGGTGGAGTTTGTCTGTGACCCATCTTCTGTTGCCGTCCTGCAGATCCCCACAACGTACATCTCCTCTGATCCCAAGGAGAAACAATATGTTGAGATCCGTGCCTCCTCGGAGCAGTTCAGCCTGAAAAGGATGGTCCTCATATCCCCCCAGACGGGGTATATCTTCATCCAAACAGACAAGACGATCTACACGCCCGGAAAGCGAGGTACTCGCCAGAGAGCTGGGACTTTGGGAGAGAAAGGGACAGAGGTGGCTTAATCCAGGGGTCCCATGGGACCTGAACTGGAGTCAGAGTGCTTATGCTTTATAATAAGTGCACAGACTGAGTTCCCAGGAACCCCTGCTGTATAATAAGGACAGGGACTGAGCCCTGGGTGCTCCTGCTGTATAATAAGGATGGAGACTGAGCCCCTTCTGTATAATAAGGACAGAGACTGAGCTCCCCTGGAGTTCTTGCTGTATAATAAGTGCAGAGATTGAGCCTCTGGGAATTCCTGCTGTATAATAAGGACAGGGACTGAGCCCTGGGTGCTCCTGCTGTATAATAATGACAGGGACAGAGCTCCTGCTGTGTAATAAGGATGGAGACTGAGCCTGAGTGTCCCTTCTGAATAATAAGGGCAGGGACTGAGCTCCCCTGGAGTTCTTGCTGTATAATAAGTGCAAAGATTGAGCCTCCGGGAATTCCTGCTGTATAATAAGGACAGGGACTGATTGTGCCAGATGTCCTTTCTCTATAATAAGGACATAGACCGGGCTCCGGCTAATTGAATATCAGCTAGAGACTGAAAGAAATGCCGTATCTCACTTTACCTTTTTGCTTTTATCAAGTCAATTTCAGGGTGTTCACCATGGACCAGTCGCTGGATCCCTTCTCAAAATACGTCATCCTTGATATTGAGGTACAGTGCCACCTTAATTATAGCACGGAGAGTGCAACCCCCCGTTCTGCGAGCTCATGCATCCCGCTTCCTACCCGGTGCACGCAAGGTCTCTGAGAAAAGCAGGGACTCCATCTCCCAGCACGCAAAGTGGCAAACCCAGGACCGGCTCAGCCTCTCTGGGGTGAGCTGGGTGAGATGGCGAAGCTGATTAAGTCCTGCTTTTATTATTCTTGATTTTTTTTACATCTTTCCCCTTTCTCACGCCCCCACCACTTTCTGGGGTCCTCGAGCATCTATAAATCCGTTTGCAGAGTACGCCGGACCCCCAGAGGCACGGGGGCGCGATGACATAGAAACTGAAGGGGGTGGGGGGGTGGGGGAAAGGATCTGCGGTTTCTTTCTTTCCCCATCCACCCAGTTTTCTCTCTCTCTCCAGCAGAACATTTCGGACGAGGGCAAGGATCCCTTGCGAAAGCCCAAGTTTCTTACCTGTAACAGGTGTTCTCCATGGACAGCAAGCAAGCGACCACACAAGCGGGGGGGGGGGGGGGGGACGTCAGCCTCCGGCGCAGAGTTCTGGCGCGCTCGGTGCGGATAAGCCTCGGAAAGCTCCTGAAGATTTCTCCGAGCGGGGCGTACGGTTTCTCCCCCCACCCCCGCGCTCAACCGCCAGCGGTGACGAAGTCCCTCAGTTTATTCCACGACGGCTTTCAGGAGCAGAGTCCCGTAAATGTTCATGCGTCCCGCGAGCCTTTCCAGGGGAAGAGGGGAGGGAACGTGTGGCTGTCTGCCTGCCGTCCGCGGAGGGCGGCGAAAGAGCGCGCGTCAGCGGCCACGCACGCGGGACTCCCGAGCCGTGGGTGCAAAAGGTGCGGACGCGGCGCGGTCTGGCAACTTTGCGGCCGCAGGAAAATGTGCGGAAGGAGTCGGCAGAGTCATATTTCAGTGGCTTAAGGTTCTCCGGCACTGATTTTCCGAATTCCGTGCTCGGGCCTAAGATGACGGTGCAAGCGGGGCGATGCCTGATAAAGGCTTTGACGCCTGACCACGTTTTGCTGGATTTGATACCTGAGATAACGGGCCCTGTGATTATGGAAGGGCTGTTCTGGCCGCGACCGCTCTTATTCGATGGGGGGGGTGGGGTCTGATATGATCGGCTGGAGATTGTTTTTTTTTCTCCAGAGTATAGCATGGAGTTTATTATGCATTGCTTCAGGCAATTTGGGGTCATCCGTTCGGATACCTCCTGGCCTTTACTTGAAAGCAGCACAGGAAATGAAAAGCTGCGTTGATTTTCTGAAAAAAAACAAAACAAAAACCTGAGTCCTCTTCAAGTAGAAAGGTGCAGCTCTGCTACAATCCAGGTTACGGTGCAACTGCTGGGGTTTGCTTGTGTGTGGGTTTTGGGGACAAAAACTGGGAGCTCGAGGAACTCATTGAGGTGGAAATCAGGGGTAACCTTAGGGTTTGCTCTTCGAGACACCCTAGCCTCATGGAAGATGGTGTAGGGGGTCATTTCTGCCTGACGTTCGCTTATCCTTCCAGCAGTAGTAATGAAAGTTTCCATGAGAAAATCTGAAGCGGGATGGGGACCGGCGGTTCAGAGGGAGGTGGCTGTCAGTTGAGTTAATGGCTTAGGTTAGATCCCAAGCTGGCACCGGTGGTGGCCTTAAGGGTGCATTCACGTTTCGAAGACCTCTCATGAAACGGTTGTACCAGAGGGGTTTTTCGCATCCTGCATTTGGGAAAGGCAGAAGCGTGCCGTGCTGCTTAGGGCACTCAGGCGCACCTTAATCGTGCTCCGCGCCTGGATGACGCAAGCAGGTTAATGACTTGTTCTGGGGAGGATGAGTCAGGTTGGGCGTTATGAGATTTACAACAAATGCAGAATCTCTTCCATTTGCTTTTTGTGTAGACGGTCGTCTTGGTGCTTTCAATATCTTCACTATTCGAGGAGAGAGATTTAGTGAATTATAGGCCCCCGATTTCCGCGCGGTTAGCACAAGCGATGCTGGGTTCAGATGTATGGCGTTGTCCTAGTGCGTAATTAGGTTGTGCTTCATGGGCAGTCGAACCGGGCTGGATACCGATAAGTCGATTTAGCCACGGGAACCACCGTTCTCTGGGCCAGAACGGAGCCATCAAAGTCACCGCTGTTCCGTCATTTCTTAACTTCAGGGTCACCCTTGAGATCAGGGGAATTGGCAGGAAGGCACAGAGAAAAATGATGAGGCCGTTGAATCGCAAACGCATCTTGAGCTAGAGCTTGAGATGAGCAGATTCTGGAGCAAAAGGTGTTTGATTTCCTGTTGTGAGGTGCAGCGAATAGATCTGTCTTGGGAGTGTCCCACAGCCTGAAGATTGATTGTAGGATGTGACGGTCTGATTCCCGGTGGTCGTGTGGGTTTCACCGTCTGCCTAGCCGATCCGCTAGCATGTTGTCCTTTCCCAGTAAGTATGCTGCTCGGAGAGAGTGACTCGCACAGAAATGGCCGGATCCCGTGTCCAGCATGCCATGTTTGCGCGGCTCGAATGAACCTGTTGATGTAAAACCCACTGGCCTGATTCTGTACCGTCGAACTGACGATGTGGGGTTTGAAAGTTCGCAGCGCACTGTATGCAGCTTAACATTTCTAACTTATTTATGTGCGAACGTGCTTCAGCCTTGGACCACTGCCTGTGGTAATCCGTTTTTTTTAATTTCGCAAGGACCGCAGAGTAAGATGGTGAGGCTTCTTCACCAATGAAGAGAGTCTTTTAAATGACCTGGATACAGGGATCTTGGTTGCCAGAGTGTGTGGACTTTGTTTTCAATAAGACTTCAGATGCCATTGAGGTCTTCTCATATTTAGTCTCGCGTTGGGGACCACATGACCCACTGATGCCAAGCGTCCAGTTATCCTTAGCGTTTTTCTGGCGTCGGCACTGTCCCTTTCGAACAGTTGCTGAATCAAATTTTGAAGTTGCCCGTGCTCTTCTTTGTGGAAGAAAGGCCATCACTGTCCTGGCATTTAGAATGGCCCCAGTAAATTCCAAATTTCGGGAAGGGTGGAGATTTGACTTTTTGAGGTTTACGATGAATCCTAAATGTCGTAGGGCTTGCATCACTATCTTTGCATGGTGAACGTTCTCTGACTTTGACCTGACTGCAATTAGCCAGTCACCTAAATATGGGAATATGAGGATGTTTTGCTTTCGGATATGCAAGCACCTTTGTGAATACTCTTGGTGCTGACCGAGAGGCCAAATGGTAGGAACTGATGCTGGAAAGGGTGTCCCTGAAATGATAATCGGAGGAATTTCCAGTATTCAAGCCTTATGGGAATGTCTTTTAGGTCTTTCATCTGAAGAAGTGTCATTATTGTTTGTAACGACCTTTCCTTTCAGAGATGCTTGTTTAACAAGCGGAGATCTAAAATAGGATGAACTCCTCCCATCTCCTTCAGAACTAGGAAATATTTTGAGTGATGGCGTGAGATTGGAGCAGGGCTATAATTCTGTCCCAAAGTTGCTCCGATTTCATCTGAGATGATGGGCTGGGTGTTGCAATAATGGGCTTTGGGGAGTTTTTGGAAGTTTAGATGATAGCCATGTCGAATTATTTGTCACACTCATCGATCTGATGTTATGGTCTCCCATGCATTGAAAACTTTCCTTAATTCTTCCTCCCGTGGGAGAATTTGCGGAGGATCGGGGGGTTGTATCTGGTGTCAAAAACATGGCTGAGAGTGCTGTGTGGTAGAGTTGTTTTGTCTCTTATTGCCTCTATTGATCGAGCAAGATCTTTGGCTTCCGTGAGACTAATTGCCACGTTGGACAAACGAGCTGTGGTTTTGAGGTTGTTTTCGATAATAGTTGTAGCTATTGAAGCGACCTCAGCATGAAGAAAAGGTGATAAGGGCGCTTGCATGAATGGAATTGACCTTTCCTATTCTGTTGATGATCTGTTGAGTTGGAGGATTGATACCGTAAGGCTAAATTTTGCTTTTCATAACGAAGTTTGAGATCTCGGTAAATCCTCGTTCTTGGTGACATACCGCTACGAGACTTACACTTGGCGCATTTTCCCGGGCAGCGAAAGCCTATCGTGTGCGCGTCTCTTGAAGACCCCTTGCATGAACATTTTTCGCGAGATTTAAAAGGTATTTGACCTTTTTTTTTTTTTTCAGAAGACACGTCGGCGAGGGGAGCATCACCCCTCCGTTCGCTAAGGCGGACGAAAAAAACAAAACAAAACAAAACAAAACCGAGGATGTCGTCCCTACTGGCGGTCGAGGGGGAACCCGTACGCATGCTCGGTAAAACCTTCAAGAACTTTCCGAGCCTTGTCCATCCTGAGCGTGCCCGAGCTCTGCGCCAGAGGCTGGCGTTCCCTACTCGCGTGGCTGTTAGTGTGCACTTGTCCACTTATAGGTCCACTTTGGCTACGTCCCGCCACGCTTACCCGCGCCACCTGCAGCAGCCCGCCATCAGCAATTCGGGGGGGGGGCGGAGAGAGAGGAGAGCGCGGAAGGAGCTTTCACCACATGGCTTTCTTTCAGAATCCGGACGGCGTGGTGGTGATGCATGACGTCAAGCACATCCCGAACGGGATCTTGTCGGAGAGCCTGCAGATCCCCCATCTCGCCAGGTAAGAAGGATGGGGTGTTGGGAGAGGGGTGGGGTCAGGGAGGAAATAATTAAATAATCAGAAGGTGTGTGAAAGGGCCAGCAGTGATGCGAGCTGAGGAAAACACCTCCGACCCCCTCCCCTCCCCGCCCCCGCACATGTCCGGTCGCTGTCCAGGGTGGCCACCTGGCATGGAACGGGCTGATCCGGTCCTGGTTTTACCCCATTGGCACGCAGGGACTCGTACTCCGCATTTTCCTAGTAAATGGGGGATAAAACCAGGATCGGATCAGCCCGTTCCATGCCAAGTGGTCCACCCTGTTGCTATCGCTCCCCTCTCCCCCCCCCCTACAAACCGGGGCCGGCCAGAGCTGGGGGATGCTGCAGAGGCTGAGCTGACAGCCTGCGGCGGAGGGAGGAGGGGATTCGTGGGAGGCTTTACCTGCGCGCACTCCGCTAACCTGAACAATAAAAGCAGACGCGTCGTTACATCCCGAGCTTCCCCATTCATTGGCGTCCTGCAGTATCCTTTAAAAAAAAAAAAATAAACGTTTAACTAATAAACGGCCTGAGCCGATAGTCCCCTCCCTCCAGGCCATCAATGGGACCGCAGGATGAGGCCCCCGAAAGCACAGCTTTGGTTTCCCGAGGGCTGATTGAGCACAGGTGCCTGCGTTTTTCTGTTCTCAGGTTTGGATTCTGGAGGATCGTGGCCCACTTCCAGGATGCCCCCCAGCAGAGCTACAGCGCGGACTTCGAAGTGAGAGAATACGGTGAGCCAGCGGCTCTGCCAGGGGCCACTCACTGATCCTCCTCTCCCAGTCCCCTGTCCCATGGCGCCCGGGGGGGAGTCGCGGCCCCTGCCTCTCTCAGGGTGAGAGCAGACTACAAGCCCCAGCATGCACTGGGGTGATAAAACCAGAACTGGATCGGGTGGAGGGGGAATGGAACGGCCGTTAAAGACTGCACTCCCCCCTCACTCCCCCCCCCTCTCCTTGCAGTGCTTCCCACCTTTGAAGTGGTGCTGAAACCCACCAAGAAGTTCTTTTACATCGATGACCCGGAGCTCACCGTCGAGATCAGCGCCAAGTGAGTCCGGCGGCAAAGAAAACAGCGCGGGCGGGCGCGGCCCCCCCCCCCCCCGGCAGATCGGATAAACCCGTAAACCTGCAAGAGAGAGAGAGAGAGGGGTGACGTGGAAAGGTCCTACCCCTGCTGACGCCGCCCTCGTCGGGCACCATAAATTGCCCCCAAATTATTCCCCCAGGCTGGGGTGAGGATGGGGGCTTTGCGATTTCCCCAAGGCACTGCATGCCCCACCCCCCCTCTCGTGTGCAATTCAGGTGGAAGGGGGGAGGTCCCAGAACCAGGACCGAGTTCGACCCCCGCGCCTGGAAGAGCCTGGAGCCGACCGGTCACCCCGGCTGTGGGTGGGGGGGTCGTAGGGCGACGGTCTGCGGAGATGGTCATTCGCCGTTTCCCCCCCCCCTCCTCACACCCCATTTTTCTCATCCTGTGTGTTTCCCTCTCCTGCCGCCCCCCTGCCAGGTACGTCTTCAACAAGCTGGTGGAAGGTTACGCCATCGGCATCTTCGGCATCCTGAAGGACCCCCAGAGGGTGACCCTGCAGGAGTCGCTGACCAGGAGCGAGGTGGGTGACGGCAGGCGCGCCCCTCCCCTCCCCCTCCCCCGGGCGCGGCGAGACAGCGACCGGATAACGCGAGGCCTTCGGGATGAACGGGCGAGAGACGGGGGCAGGGGTGGGGTGGGGGGAGAGAGGCCCCCTCTCTGAAGAGCTTACTGCTAGCTACCGGCCTTCGCCTTAGCAATAAGACCTTTCCCGAGCACCCCGCCCTCTTCCCGAGAGGCGTCCCTTGCGGCTCGCAGGCCGAGGGGTGGGCTTCACCACAATTCGCACAGCTCGTCCGTGAAGAGAGGAGCTTCCCTTCCCTGGCGGTGTCCGCCCTCCCCTCCCTCCCAGGGGCCCTGCCTTGCACCTTGCGGCTCTCGTTTAAAGCCGCGCGCCAGGTTTTCCCGTGAGATCGCTCAGCGCCTTTCGTGTGCATTTTAAGATCACCAGGGGCCGCGGGCGGCTGACGCTGGACGGCGGAGTGCTGAAGGCAGCCTTCTCGAACAGCAGCGACCTCCTGGGCGCCTCCATCTTCCTCAACGTCACCGTCTTCACGTCGGGTGAGTGCCCATCCCCGGGGTCCCGCATCCCGGACCCCGCGTTCCGCGAGCGCGCGCGCGCAGCAAAGCCGCAACTCCGCTGCCTTTCTCCATCCCCTTTTCCAGGGGGAGACATGGTCCAGGCGGAGAGGTCTGGCATTCGGATTGTCACCACACCGTACAGGATTTCATTCACCAGGACCCCTCGCTACTACAAGCCCAGCATGACTTTTCACTTCATGGTAACGTACCCTCTGGCGATCTTCAGGCCTCCCCCTCTGTCCCTGTGAAGTCTGTAGAGCCTGAAGTTACTCACACCCTCCCCCTATTGCAGGGGTGGTGGCGGCATGCAAAGATCATCTCCTTGGCGAAGCATAGGAAGTTAAACAATTTTTGCTGGTGGGAGCGGTGGGATCTGTAACCTAGTTCTCCATGGCTTCGCCCCTCTACGCTCTTAGCACGAGCCTGTTCTGTGGTGAGATAGGAGAGCTTAACCTTTCTCCTGTTCTGTGGTGAGATAGGAGAGCTTAACCTTTCTCCGTTTGACCGCCCCCCCCCCCCCCCCCCGAACCCCTTTGTCCGCCTGACGTAGGTTTTCATCACCAACCCCGACGAGTCCCCGGCGGAGAACGTCAGAATCGAGTGGGACACCGGAGCGGGCTCTGAAACGTCCGGCGGGCTCTCCAACCGGGAGGGGACGGTGCTCGTCTTCATCAACACCGGGGGGACGGCCTCGGAAATGACCATCAGGGTAAAGCTCAGCCGGCTCTGCAGAGCGGGAGGCAGGATTGGGGCGGAAGGAGGATGGGGGGCAGGGGGGGGTGAGTTATTATTACCGCCTTCCGACTGGGATTGTCGTTACAGGTCAGGACCAAGGACCCCGGCCTCCAGGGGAACCAGCAGGCCGAGGCCAGTCTCACCGTGAAGCCCTACCAGCCGCACACCAGCGGCTCCGGCAACTTCCTGCACATCGGGGTCGAGTCGATGGACGCCCAGCTGGGGAAAATCCTGAGGCTGAACCTCCACACCACTAACAAAGAGCAGGCCGTGAGGGAGAAGATCAAATACATCGCGGTCCTGGTAAGCCTGAAGCTGGGCTAGGCCGGTCTCCGTGGCGACCCATGCACCGGCGGCCATTTTCTACGCAAGGCCACCAGAGGCTTCCGTGCACAAAATTTGAGTGGCTGATGAGCTGAGCGGCCATAGGGTTTTTCAGCGGCGAGAACTACAAGCCCCAACGTGCACTGGGGGAGGGGGAGCTGTCTCCCGTGACCTGCAGGCGCTTGGTAAGTCCATGGGGCATGGCACGGGCTTGTGTGGGGCTGATGACTGTTTGTTCTCTCCCCCCACCCCGGGCCAGCTGCTCAGCAAGGGGAGAATCGCCCAGCAGAAGATCCAGCCCAGGGAGGCTCTCAGCCAGCTGACCTCCATGTCCTTTGAGGTGACGCCGGATCTGCTGCCGTCCTTCCGCATCCTGGCCTACTACGTCCTCTCGCTCACCACGCACACCGAGGTGGTAGCGGACTCCACCTGGATCCACGTGACCGACACCTGCATGGGAACGGTAAGTGTAGGAGTGTGGAGGGGGCCTACGGGCGAGAGTACCGGGATAGGGGGGTGAGGCGGAGGGAAAGGTGAAGGCGGGACTGACTGGGCCCAGAGCCGCCTGGTGCCTCCTGTGCGAAGCTTCCCGCTTCTGTTTCCCAGCTGAAGGTCAGAGCGGCGGACGAGTCGAACGAGGCAAAGATCTACAAGCCGCAGGAGAAATACAACCTGGTGGTCATCGGGGACCTGGGCGCCACGGTGGGCCTGGTGGCCGTGGACAGAGCCGTCTTCGCCCTGAACGAGAAAAGCAGGTTTTCCCAGAAGAAGGTAAGGGGGGTGCACAGCGAAAACTCCTGCCGTTAAGCCGCCGAGGGCGGCGCGCGGCGTTTCTGGTGGCCGTCACACCCTTGCCGTTCGAACCCTCTGTCGCTTGGGCTGTGGGCTACTCGGCCTGTATGCGTGGACCGGGAGTGGCGTGGCAGCCTCCCCCGGACTGGGAGTTTCCGTCGGGCCTCGTCGGTTTCCTGCCTCTCGAGCCTGCTCGCCTCTCCCTTCCCGTGCAGGTGTGGTCCTCCATCGCCAAGAGTGACATTGGCTGCAGCCCTGGCAGCGGCGCCAACAGCCTGGGGGTGTTCACAGACGCAGGCCTGGACGTGGTCTCCAGCGGAGGCTTCCAGACGCAGGCAAGGAGAGGTAAAGGTGGGAGAACGTTATGAGCGTCCGGAGGCAAGGGAGGGGATTAGAACCCTGAAACATAAGTGGGAAATTATGGTAAGCCTCAGCTCTAATCCCCGGCTCTGTCACTGACTCTCTGTGTGTGACCTCAGGGAGAGTCACTTTATCCCCCTGTGCCTCAGCTCTATTCCCCGGCTCTGTCACTGACTCTCTGTGAGTAACCTCAGGGTGAGTCACTTTATCCCCCTGTGCCTCAGCTGTAATCCCCGGCTCTGTCACTGACTCTCTGTGTGTGACCTCAGGGTGAGTCACTTTATCCCCCTGTGCCTCAGTTCTAATCCCCGGCTCTGTCATTGACTCTCTGTGTGTGACCTCAGGGGGAGTCACTTTATCCCCCTGTGCCTCAGCTCTAATCCCCGGCTCTGTCATTGACTCTCTGTGTGTGACCTCAGGGGGAGTCACTTTATCCCCCTGTGCCTCAGCTCTAATCCCCGGCTCTGTCACCGACTCTCTGTGTGTGACCTCAGGGTGAGTCACTTTATCCCCCTGTGCCTCAGCTCTAATCCCCGGCTCTGTCATTGACTCTCTGTGTGTGACCTCAGGGGGAGTCACTTTATCCCCCTGTGCCTCAGCTCTAATCCCCAGCTCTGTCACTGACTCTCTGTGTGTGACCTCAGGGTGAGTCACTTTATCCCCCTGTGTGATGTTGGGATGAGTCCCCGATTGGCCTCCATGGGTGACAGGTGAAGGATCTCATTATTTTTTTATTACCACCGTTCCCTGACCTCTGTCTTTTACCCTCTCCCAGATCTGGCTTGCCCCCAGCCGCCGAAGCGCAAACGGAGAAGCTTGAAGATCCTGCAACGGAAACTTCACAAAGGTAAGGAGAGAGCACTGCCTGCCTGTCTCGTCATTCAAACACCTCTGTCTCTCTCTAAATGCATTCAGTCAAGCTGCTCCAGTGGTCCCATTTTCTTTTGGTGTTTTGGGGTGCTGCTGTGCTGTTTCCGATCAGAATTCTCTGCAAGCAGCACCCTGTGACACCCAAAGTCTGAATACAGAACAGACAGACGAAGAGGGACCTCGGGGGAGGAGACGGAAGCAGCGTGAGGCACCCAAAGTCTGAATACAGCATGGACAACTGAAGAGAGACCTCCCTCATTTTTTTATTTTTTTTTTGCAGTGAACCAGTTTCCTCCGGAGCTGAGGAAATGCTGCGAGGCCGGGATCCGGGAGAGCCCCACGGGGCTGTCGTGCGATGAGCGAGGGTTCCACGTCCGCCTGGGGGAGGACTGCGTCCGCGTCTTCCTCAACTGCTGCCGAGAGGCGGAACACATGAGCCGGGAGGGGCGGGAGAACCTGGAGCACTCGAGAGGTGAGGGGGTGGGGGAGGGGGTGTAGAGAAGGGGGAGACGCCTATGCGCCACGAATTGCGCTTTCCGAAAAATCAGGGAAAAAGGAAACCCGTGGCAAAGGCCAATATCGGAAACCATTTCCCCTCCTTTCTACCCCCCCCCCCCCCGAAAATATAACCCAAAACGCTTCACGGATCGGAAATCCGTATGAAACCCCCCCCCCCCCAGATTTTCTCCCATCCTGTCGACGAATGGAGGTGTGCGCTGACTTCGATTTCATTCGTTTTCATGTACGAATCCAGCTCCTCCTCTGGTCTGCTTTCCAAAATGTGTTCCAATTAATAATTTTCTGTGGTTTCTGAAAAAAAAATGTCCTTGCCTGCCTTCCGATTATTGCTTCCATCGCGTTAAGTCAATTAAGTGAAGTTAATAATAGGGGAAGGTAACTGATACGGCTTCCTTCCGTGCCGTGTTATACGTTCCTTTCTTCCGATTCAGTCTGCGCCCTGGGAGGGGGGTTCTGCTGCTTTTAATCACGGCCATGAACAGGGTCCCTGGAACACCCCCCCCCCCCCCACGTCCCCCAAAACCTGAGAAAACTTGCAGGAAACAGGTATCAGCACCCCTCTGCTATTCTCAGCCCCGCAACGTTTCACAGCGTGGGTAGGGTAGGGATGCAGCTCTGGAGGTTGCATTTTGACTGTGAAGCTGTCCAATCTCTTCCAGTTGATGAGGAGGACTGTGAGGACTGTGATTCGAACGACGTGGTGGTCAGGAGTTACTTCCCAGAAAGCTGGCTCTGGAACACCTTCACTATAAGGGACAAACAGGATCAAAATCTGGGGTAGGCTCCCTCTGACTCAGCCCTGCTCTTCTCTGCCTTATTCCACGCTCTCCTCTCATTTCCTGTTTCTCACTTTTTAAAACCTAAAGAAATTAAAGGTGTACAGCACGAAGCTCTGATGAAGATCCTCTCTTCAGCTGTCTGTGCTGTATTCATGCTTTACGTGTATCAGTGTGACCCTGCATGGGGCTCTGATGAAGATCTGCTCTTCAGCTGTCTGTGCTGTATTCATGGTTTACGTGTATCAGTGTGACGCCTGCATGGGGCTCTGATGAAGATCTGCTCTTCAGCTGTCTGTGCTGTATTCATGCTTTACGTGTATCAGTGTGACGCCTGCATGGGGCTCTGATGAAGATCTGCTCTTCAGCTGTCTGTGCTGTATTCATGCTTTATGTGTATCATTGTGACCCTGCATGGGGCTCTGATGAAGATCTGCTCTTCAGCTGTCTGTGCTGTATTCATGTTTGTGTTAGCATGTGTGTGTGTGAGTTTGTGTGTGTGTTTGCGTGTGTGTGAGCGTGGCCGTGTGTGTGTGTGTGTGTGTGAGTTTGTGTGAGCGTGTGTGAGTGTGTGTGTGAGCATGGGTGTATATGTTTGTGTGAGCGTGTGTGTGTGTGTGAGTTTGTGTGTGAGTGTGTGTGTGTGTGTGTGAGTTTGCGTGTGTGTGTGTGAGTTTGTGTGAGTGTGTGTGAGTGTGTGTGTGTGAGCATGTGTGAGTATGTGTGTGAGTGTGTGTTTGTGTGAGTGTGTGTGTGAGCGTGTGTGTGAGCGTGTGAGCGTATGTGTGTGAGTTTGTGTGAGTGTGTGTGTGAGCGTGTGCGTGTGTGCGTGCGTGTGAGCGTGTGTGTGAGCGCGCGTGTGTGTGTGAGCGTGCGTGTGAGCGTGTGTGTGAGCGTGCATGTGAGCGTGTGTGACCGTGTGTGAGCGTGAGTGTTTGTGTGAGTTTGTGTGTGTGTGTGTGTGTGACTGTGGGCGAGTCCCTTTCACCTGTGCTGCAGGTAAGGAGGACTTCCCTGCTCGCCGTCTGTGCTGGTGATGCTTGGTGCTGACTTGGACAATCCCTAACCATGGGGGTGGTCTTGTGTTTCTCTGGCTCCTCCCCCGTCCCCTGTAGAATTGGGAAGCTGACCCTGGAGAGCAAGCCGCTGCCAGATTCCATCACCACCTGGGAAGTGCTGGCTGTCAGCCTCAGGACCGGCACAGGTAAGGCCTCGGCTTCAGTCCTGGGGGAGAGGCGGGGTCCGCTCTCCCGCTCCGCTATTAACCCTCGCTTTGCCCCTGATCCCTGGTTACTGGCCGGGCTTTCACGCTCTCTCCCCCCCCCCCCCCCCGAACGTCCTGTATCTCTGGGGGCACTGAGCATCGTTTCGGGGGGGAGGTGCCCTGTGGATCCTCCCACTCCACTTAGGGGCCCCGGAGGCGTTTCCCAGCTGGCACCGGTGGGGGGGCTCAGCATTTTGAGTCCCTGGGGCACGCGTGTGCGTCTGTCTTTCCGTCTGTAAGTCTGTCTCCCTGCCCTCCCCCCCCCCCCCGCAGGGCTCTGCGTCTCCGAGCCTTACAAGCTGGTTGTCCAGAAGGAGTTTTTCGTGGACCTCCGTCTGCCTTACTCCGTGGTCAGGAACGAACAGGTGCAGATCCGGGCCGTGCTGTACAACTACGGAGGCGAGGAAATCCAGGTAACCGCACCAGGGGGCGCAGTCCCTGCCCCGCCCAGCTTACAGGCCCACTCGAGGCAAAAAAAGGGGTTTTGGAACGGGAGGGGGGGGGAGATGGGCGTGTGCGGCCCCCCCTCTTGTACGGTTGCTGTTCGGATGACGGCAACCGAGCGATTCCCGTGCCCCCTTGGAGGTGACAGCGGCAGGGCAGAGGGGTCTGTACCGGGGGGGGGGGAGCGAGGCTTTAACCTCGCCCCCCCCCACCCCCATCCTGACCTTCAGAAGCTGCTCCCTCCGCGCAGTACGGACAAAGGGAATCCTAACCCTGTCTCTTTTTCTGCTGGGGGGGGGTTGTTAATCCAGGTCCTGGTCTTTTTCCCTCACAACGAGAAACTGTGCGCAGCGGCCGCCAGGGGCAAGCGTCACCGCGTGAAGGCCAGGGTGCCGGCGGCCTCCTCCGTCACGGTCCCCTACGTGCTGGTGCCCCTGGAGGCGGGCACGGTCGTGGTGGAGGTGCAGGCCTTCGTGGCCAACCAGTTCGTGAGCGACGGCGTCCGGAAGCCGCTCCTGGTGGTGGTGAGTGAAGGGGAGCGTAGGGGGGGGGGGAGACGCCTTCCCGCCACCCGTCCCTCGCCCGCCCCGTGCCCTCGCTTATCCCCTCCCTCACCCCCCCCCCCCCCCCGCCGCGCATCGTGACGCGTCTTCTGCTCTGCCGTTACAGCCGGAAGGCCAGATCCAGAGGGTTTCCAGGAGCTACGTGCTGCAGCCCAAAGGTTCGTCAAAAAAAAAAATAATAATCCGCCCGCTGCCGGCAAGCTTCGGGCCAACGGAACCGGCTGAGCCAGCGTTTTGGGTCGCGGTGGGCCAGACGTAAGGCCGGTCCGCCAGCATGCCGACCCTCTCCTGCAGCCCGCAGTACAACCCAGGGGGTACAGATGGTTTCATTCGCGGGGGGGGGGAAGGGGGGGTTGGTCTCCTTTTTGTGTTCTTCGCCTAAATGCTTTCAGGGGTCGGTGCTCGGGGTGCCCACCCAAGGTCTTCGGTGGTGGACGGGGTCGCTCTCTGTTTTATTTGGACTCCCTTGATGCCTCTTTCGGTAGCCGGGGAGGGAGGGGCTTTCTCAAATCCTTAAGTTGCCTCCCAGGCAGGACCTTTGCTGCAGCTCCGGGCCCGGTCTGTGCAGAATTACTGCTGAATCTCTGGGAGGTGTTGCCGGATAACACTCACTGACCATTTCAGATGGACCCCAGACGATCAAGATTAAAGCCTGGCGTACGGAGGATCTCATTCCAGACACGGAGCCCACAAACTATTTCAGCTTTCAAGGTATAGGGTGAAACAGCCCCCTCCAGCAAAGTGTGGAGCGGTTCTTCCTAAAAACTGTACCTATCCTGTGGTGGGGCAGTGTGTGTGTGAGAGAGAGAGAGAGAAAGAGTGTGTGTGTGTGTGTGTGTGTGTGTGTGTGTGCTTGTACTTGTCCTGCAGGTAGGTAGGTGAGTAAATGAAGCTTGCATTGCTTGTGCTGTACCCATCCTGTAGTGGGGCAGTGTGTGTGTGTGTATGTGTGTGAGAGAGAATGTGTGTGTATGTGTGAAAGAGAGAGAGAGTGTGTGTGTGAAATAGAGAGAGAGTGTGTGTGTGTGTGTGTGTGTGTGAGAAATAGAGTGTGTGTGTGAGAGAGAGAGTGTGTGTGTGAGCGAGAGAGAATGTGTGTGTGTGAGTATGTGTTTGTGAGAGAGAGAGAGTATGTGTGTGTGAGAGAGAGAGAATGTGTGTGTGTGAAAGAGAAAGAGTGTGTGTGAGAGAGTATGTGTGTGCATGTGTGTGTGAAAGAGACAGAGAGAATGTGTGTGTGTGTGTACTTGTACTTGTCCTGCAGGTAGGTAGGTAGATAGGTAGATGAGTGAGTGAAGCTTGCATTGCTTGTGCTGTATCCGTCCTGTAGTGGGGCAGTGTGCGTGTGTGAGAGAGAGAATGTGTGTGTGTGTGTGTGTGTGTGAAAGAGAGAGAGTGTGCATGTGAGAGAGAGAGAATGTGTGTGTGTGTGTGTGTGTGTGTGTGAGAGAGAGAATGTGTTTGTGTGTTAGAGAGAGAGCATGTGTGTGTGTGTGTGTGTGTGAGAGAGAGATAATTGTGTGTGTGTGTGAGAGAGAGAGAGTGTGTGTATGTGAAATTGTGTGTGTGTAAGAGAGAGAGCATGTGTGTGTGAGAGAGAGAATGTGTGTGTGTGTATGTGTGTGTGTATGAGTGTGAGATAGAGCATGTGTGTGTGTGTGAGAGAGAATGTGTGTGTGTGTATGAGAGAGAGAGAGAGAGAGAGTATGTGAGTGTGTGTGAGAGAAAGAATGTGTATGTGTGTGTGAGAGAGAGAGTATGTGAGTGTGTGTGAGAGAAAGAATGTGTGTGTGTGTGTATGTGTGTGTGTATGAGTGTGAGATAGAGCATGTGTGTGTATGTGAGAGAGAATGTGTGTGTGTGTATGAGAGAGAGAGAGTATGTGAGTGTGTGTGAGAGAAAGAATGTGTATGTGTGTGTGAGAGAGAGAGTATGTGAGTGTGTGTGAGAGAAAGAATGTGTGTGTGTGTGTGTGTGTGCGCGCGCTGCTACTGCCTGTGCTTGTACTTGTCCTGCAGGTCTTACAGTGCTTCTGCCTGGGCTGTACCCGTCCTGTGGTGAGGCTGAGTTTGACATTCTTTGGGGTGGGGGGGGTGGTGTTTGTATTCGACAGGGGACATCATGGGGGAGACTCTGCTGGGGACTCTGAGCGGCTCGTCCCTGGAGAATATGATTTACCTGCCCTCCGGCTGCGCGGAGCAGAACATGTACCACACCACCCCCAACGTGATCGTGACGCACTATCTGGACGAGACCCGGCAGTGGCACCTCGTGGGCGTCGAGCGGCGCAGTGACGCCATCCGGTACATCAACGATGGTGAGAGCCGGCGGGAGGCGTCCCCGCCGGGGGCTGGGGGGGGGGGGGCAGGTTGATGTCCAGCGTGAGGGGGGGGAGGGGAGGGGGAAGGAGCGACTCAGGGGCGTTCTTTAAGGTTTTACGTTTGTAAATAATATTCTGCTTTTCCGTCTGGGACAGGAATCGCCAGGCAGCTGACGTACCGCCGGCCGGACGGCTCCTTCCAAGGCAGCACCTGGTACGCTCTGGGACTTGTTCCTTCTCTCCCGGTGCTGATGTCTTGAACTATTCCTTGCAGTGCGGAGAAAAGTTCATTTTTGGGCGCAGGACCCTCTGGGGGTTCCAGTGTCTCCCCGAAACCTACTTGGCCTCCGGAAGATGAATATTATAGGTTGGCTGACGGAGGACAGGAGAAAATACTCGGTCACAGCCCCAACTAAAGATTTTTGGGACATGGAGGAGTTGCCACTGACCACAGACGCTCCGCGGACGTCCCGTGGTCACCGGCTTCCACCCAGCCACCCGTAGGCGCTCGTGCCCCCGATGTGCTCCCGCTCCCGTCTGGTGGAAATCCGGCCTGGGTCACCACTGTCACTGGCACCGCCACGAGCCGCCCCGGCTCGGACCGTCTGCCAGCCTGATCTCGACAGCTGAGAGCGGCCCGCTGGCCAGTCTGGTGGCCCAGCCGGGCGAGGAGGCAGACGTGCGTTGGGCCTGCAGCCGACTTAAGCACCCGTGCCCGTGTTCCCTGTTTATTTATTTATATACCGTCGTTCCGCATTAGCAAGCATGGCGGTTTACTATGAAACTTTATCTGTAAAAAACAAAGACCGCTTGCATTCCCAAACGCGATAAAATAGTTCATTCGCATTCGAAGCAATGTGCGTGCAACGGGGCGAGTCCGCTGCAGTCGTCTGCACAACCCAGTGTTTTCTGTTCAGCTTACCCAGCACAAGCTAACCTGAATCACCGGTGTCGTGGGGTCTTCTTTTTTTTTAAATTGCTTAGGTATCTTTTTTTGCCTACGCAGATCCGCTGGTATTATTGTACGCCAAAGCTCTGCACCGGCAGTTGACATGGCTCTGTCTCTGACTTCACTTAAATGTGCACAGTGCAATGTTGGCACCGTATCTTTCTTGAGAACGATAAAGGGGGATGGAACGGCTCCCCTGTGAGGAAAGCCCGAAGAGGTTAGGGCTGTTCAGCTTGGAGAAGAGACGGCTGAGGGGGGGATATGATAGAGGTCTTTTAAGATCACGAGAGGTCTAGAACGGGATGAGAAATGGCACATTGTCCGCGTATACGCAGTAACTAATTCACATCCCTACCAATGAGCGGCCTTTGGGGAACACATGTGTATGTTGAATGCCTTAGTGGACGCCGCCGAACCCTGCGGTACTCCCGTCTCAACAGTGCTCGTCTCAGAGAGGCATCCACCTAATCTCGCTTGACGAGATCAGCTTCATGAGAGAGATTTGGACCATTTCGATATACTTGGGGGGGGGGGGGACCCCGTAGGTTGATGTTAAACTTCTTCCGACCCTCCCTTCTCTCCTCCTCGGCGGAGCAGGTTGACTGCCTACGCGGTGAAGATATTTTCCATGGCCAACTCCCTGACCTTCGTCGACATCAACGTGCTGTGCGGTTCCGTGCGGTGGCTGCTGCTGCACAAGCAGAAGGAAGACGGCTCCTTCCGGGAGGACGGGGTGGTGTACATGAAAACCCTGCAGGTAGCCGGGATCTCTCTCTCTCTCTCTCTCTGCTCGCGGCCGGGGAGGCACAAGCCGGAACCCGGGAACTGACAGGGCGCCAGGTTCCCCCCAAAGCAAAGCCCTCTTTAACAAACCCATAACCGATGCAGTTCACCCCCCCAGAGCCAGCCCCCGCGGCTGTCACCGAGACAAGAAAACCATCCGGCTCGCCCCTTTCTCCTTTGCGCCTGGAAGGATAAACTCTCCCCTCTTACGAGGGCCTGTCCCGGAGGTTTACTTTCCCTCTCTGTACCAGGGAGACCTCACTCCTCCATTACCTACGCCCTCCGCTCTGTGGAAGGGCCAGAGGTCACCAAGGGCTTCCCTTATGAGAGCCAGCTGGGGTGGGAGAGGTGTAAAGGGGAGGAGCTAGACATGATAAGCAGGGGGGGAGGGGGGGGGGCGCACAGAGGCAGGAAAAGCTCCCTCATCAGAACTGGATAGAGGAGAGTGTGGGCTGAGACCGTGTGTGATGAGTCCTCCAGGGGCGGGGGGGGGGGGGGGAGTGCTAAAGAAAAGATCTCTCTGGGGTGGTTCCCTGATGACAGATGGACGGGAAGGAGAGACTCCCTGACGATGCCCGCCTGCTTCTCCCAAAAAACAGAGATGGTAGGAGGGAGATTATCCATGGAGGGTGAGGGGGGCGGGACAGCTTTCCATATTTTGGTGACACCTTTTTTTTCCCCTCTCCATTCCTCCCCCCCCCCCAGGGAGGGTACCCAGGATCGGAGGAGGATGCCTCCCTCACCGCCTTCGTGCTCATTGCCCTGAAAGAAGCGGAGCCCATCTGTGGAAACCAAATGCAGGTAACGGGAAGTTTCTTCCCTCTCCATCCCCCCCCCCCCCCCCCCCCCCCCAGCATTCTCCAATCCCCATCCTTCCATCCCCACTTACCCCCACCCCCGGGGCAAGAATTAGCACATAGCAAGGGCAGCTGGTACCTCCCCCCGCCCCAACCCACGTTTCCCTGCCGAGGTGAAGTGGTGAGGGTGGAGGGTTAAGGGGGTGGGACAGGGGTCACCTTCCCCAAAGTGGCCGATCAGGTCCTAGGGGTTTTCCCCCTATGTCTGTTCCTCTTTTCAGGAAAAAAAAAAAATCTGCCTTTGTTTCGTTCTCTCTCTAATCTGCACCTGCCCCCACCCCCCTCAGATCTTGGCGGACGGAACGGAGAGAGCGGAGGCGTATCTACAGAAGCGCCTGCCCCACCTGTACAAGACCTACAGCGCGGCGATATCCTCCTACGCCCTGGCGCTGGCGAGCAATCCCACCGCCAACAGCGTGATCGACAAGTTCAGGTTCCAGGGTGAGTTCAAACCAGGCACGGGGGCGGGATGGGGGCGAGGGAGAGCGCGCGGCGGCAGCAGATCTCAAAGCTTACGACGGGCTATGCTCCCGAAGGAAAAAAAAAAGAACAAAACAAACAAACAAAGCAAAAAAATACAGGTCAGGGGGGGGGAGAGGGGGCGCAGGGCAGCCACACCCAACATTACGCAGAGGGAATCCTTATTTATTCAATTTTTGTCTGAAATTGCTGCAAGGCGAGAGGGGTTTCTTTCCTGAAACAGGTGCGAATTCTCTCCCCTCCTCGGATATCATCTTTTTGAAACATCTCCCCCCCCCCTCCCCCGCCTTTCTTTTTCAGGTAGACCCAGCTGGGTCGTGAACCGGGAGCCATTCTCGGAGTACACCATGGAGGCCACCGCTTACGCCCTGCTGCAGAAACTGGCGCTCCGTAAGCTCGAGGAGACGCACGGGGTAGCCGACTGGCTGGTGGAAAGGCGGCAGTACAGGGGGGGCTACGGGAACACGCAGGTGAGTTGGGCTATGTCCCGGGCAAACGCTTGCATGCAGCCACCTCTGGGACGCAAGGCCCGGCAGCACGTTTTATGGCAGCCCAGGACCCAGGCAATGCTTTCTATTCCGAGCGCGTGAAGAGAAGATCGGCTGACTGATATGATCCTTTTGCATGTGCTCATTGGCTTGCAGAACACGGTTATCGTCATGCAAGCCCTGGCCAAGTACATGACCTCCCTGCCCTCGGCGAACGAGATCGACCTGAGCATCAACATGACGATAGATGGGAGAAGCCAAGCCACCTTCATGCACATTACGAAAAGTAACGCCTACCTGGAGAGGACGGACCAGGTTGGTGGAGGTGGGGGGGGGGAATGTGACCTCCCGGCGCTGCGACGCTGGATCTCGCGATCTTGTACGCACAGCCAGAAAAAGAGGGCCCGATGCTCGGTGTCCTATTGCCAGAGTGCTCCACGTCACCGTCCCTGAGGACGTCGCCCCGTTCTGCGGTTCTCCCTTCATTTTAATGAACATTTTCACCACCTTGCTAAGAGGAGCTGTAGGACGTTTGGGGAGTGAGAAGGGAAGTGGGTTTGCCGGGAGGTCCCATGACATCGGTCAGCTGTGTGGCGATGTAATCAGCTGCTGCCTTCCCCCCCCCCCCCCCGGGCATGATGATGTCATTATCCGCCCTGCCCCAACACTGCTATTGGCCGGCCGCAGCTGTGATGTCACTGCCATCCATCTGAGCCACTATTTGCCGGCAAACAGGTCCCTACATATGCAGATGAGGCCCACCCCCCCCCCCCCCCTTTGCAATCCAACACCCTCTATCTCCCGCCACTGTCCGTGATGCCCGGTATCGTCAAACCTGGGTCTCAGCCAGACGGCATCTGACGCAGAGAGCACAGGAAACAGCGCCCGCGCCGGGACGCTCAGAGAGGTTGACGTTTGCTTATGTGTATTGCATTCTTTCCAAAAATTGTTAGGTCCCTGCCGGTAAAAACGTCAAAATAACAGCCACAGGGACGGGACCGGGCACCTTGACGGTGAGTACTTTGAGAAATGAGTCCTGGAAAAGTGCACAGTTCTGTGCTCGGGGGGGGGGGCCCACGCCACGCCACGCCACGCCACGCCACGCCTGTTCACGACTCCTAAATGCCTGTGAGCGCTCCTACTGCTTCTCGTCCCTATGCCGTTGCCAGACATATTCGCAGCGCCCTACCAGTCCCTGCCCAATCGAGGCGCACACGGGGGGGTGTTTCAGTAAAGCGGGCTTAGAAACCGAACAGGCGTGCTCGCCTGCTGTGAGAGGCCTCTCCCGAAGGGCGATTCGTCAATTAGCAGACAATTAACCGCCCCCTCACCCCCAATCTCTTGTGGATGCGCCAAACTCCCCAGTTAACTCTCGCGCGTGCCATCGTCCGGTTTCTCCCCGCCCCACTTTCTCGTGCTCCTCTCTTCTCCGCTCCCTCCTGTAGGTGATGACCGTTTACCACGCCCGACTTTCCAAGCAAGCCAGCCAGTGCAATTCCTTTGAGCTGCGTGCCACCGTGGAAGAAGTGCCAGCCAGTGAGTCGCCTCTGCGGCCTCCAACCTGCGGCGCCCCGGGAGGGGAGGGGGTGGGAGATGCCCCTCCGCCTGCCTGATGCCTCTGGTAGCCATCGGGTTGCCCCAGTGTGGGGGGGGGGGGCCGCTCCATGCCCACCCCGCCTTCCAGGTCGCTCCGCCAGTCCTCGACTTGCGTTCGGAGAGAAAGCGAATCGAGAAGCCGGCGTTTGCCGGCCGCTGTCGTCCGACGGCCCTAAAACGTTCAAGGTTTGGGACTGAACACGTCCTGCACTTCCTCTTCCAGTTCCTCCTTGCAGCATCCGTGCCCACGGAATAGAACGGTTTTGGGGGCAGTAGGCCGAGCACAGAGATGTGGACAGCGCACCATCTGCCTGTGCAATGACTTAAACCCTTTGCTCCCAGCATTCGCTTCCAGAGATTTGTCTGTGAAATCTCAATAATATTTTTTTTTCTTTACAGGCATAGGCAGGAGGAAAGAAGGAATATATGAAAGTTTTATCCTAAATATCCGAGCCAGGTAAATTATTTTTTTTTTTAAATACCCTATGGTTTAGGTTTTTTAAGGGTTAAACATGACTTAACAAACCTCAAGATGCCTTGTGAAACATCTAGAAAGTTCCATAAAGTCTCCTGAGTTTTCGTATCAACCCAATCCCTCCCCAGGAGCATAACCCAAGTGGCGTCTCTGGAAGATTTTACTCCTACATTTTTTTTTTCTTTCCAACGCTTGAAGCATTTCTCTCCTCCTCCTTTTCCTCTGCTCTCCTCCTCCTCACCCCTTGCTCCTTCCTGCCCTGGAGACGGACGCATTTCCAGAAGCGCCACGGGCAGCACGGCACGACAAGGGATGCAACCGAAAGGTGTTTGGGGAGGGGGAGGCAGCGTGTCGTTTGTGACATCGATGGCCACAGCGAGCCAATCGGACGATGGCTGGGGACATCATGAGCGACAAGATGGCTGCCCCCAGGAGTGCAAGAGGGCGTGGAGTTAAGGAATTTGGGGCTTTATGGCATGATAGCCCCTGATCATTTCTCTACCCTAGGTACACAGAGAGCCTGGATGCCACCATGACAATCATCGAAATCAACATGCTGACCGGATTTGTCCCAGACAAGGAAGACTTGAAGAAAGTAAGTCTCTTCTCGAGGAGTTCACTCCTGCTCATTGGTGACGCATCCCAGTAGATGAATGGTGTAGGTGTTGAAGGTACCGGGAACCTCTATCAGTTGCTTTTAATGGTCCAGCAGGAGAATTATCCATGAATTTTCAATTCTTCACAGGGCAGAGGGTGGGATCCAAATGCAGCCTTGTTCATCACCATCCTTTTGGTTAATTCTCATGTTGATCCATTAAAATTGCATCACACAACCTGCAAACAGCTCTCTTTGTTTTTCAGGTATATGGGTAGAGGTAGCTGTCGATTTTTATTTCTTTTTCTCTCACTCGTGAACAGTGACGAGAAAACCTTATCATGGGTTTTCTATTTGCTAGGCAGATGGTATGAATGTTGACCTTGACCATGCTCTAGTAGTGTTGAGTGGTCTCACTGGATGCCTTTCTTACGGACCTCGACCCTAAGCCACTGTAAGAGCCCAGGAAGTCAACACACCGCCTGGGGTTAGGCCACGTTCCGTAGAGCGTGCTTGGTAACGTTTTGGTGAAGTTTGGTGTGATCATGTTGATGGAGCCCAAGGTTGAACTCTTGCGATTGGCCTGAAAAAGTGGCAACTGCCTTTGCTTTATCCTGCCAGGGGGGGAAAGGTCACAATTATTGCCAAGAGCCCCTCCTGGAAGTCCAGGGGTGGGGTAGGAGTGGATATTTGGGTCACAAAAAAGACGCATCTCAATAGAGGAAGGTTCACTTTATTTCTGTAGTTCCTTTTTCTTAAATATTGGGTTGGATTTGGCCAGTGGAGCTTTGCTTTGCACGGTAAGATTGATTGACTCTTCTTGTGGCTCGTCCTCTAAACCTGCAGAGACAGAAGATCATAAGAATGGGGGGGGGGGGAGACACCCGAACCAGACAGCCCGCAGAAGTTTCTGGAGCTAAAACTGTGATAGAAGAAGAGAGAAGAGGAGTAAGACCCGCAACAGTGCGGTTGGCAGGTAGAAAGAGGCAAGACTTGGCAGGGGGGCTGGAGGCATGACCAGTCCTTATCTGGCGACGTCTTCTGTCTTCCTGCGACTAACATCCGGTGGACCCTTCCTAATTTCCCATTCTACGTCTCTTCTCGCCCAGCTCACCAACGATGTCGAAAATTACATCTCCCAGTTTGAAACCAGGACCACCGCCAACAACGGCTCTGTAGTCATTTACCTAGACAAGGTAAGGGGGGGGGGGCACCTATTGAGGGGGCTTCTGGGACACTGCAGAATGATTCTGGTGAGAAAAATCTTCTGAAATTCATTAAAACCGCATCCTTGCAGGATATCCCCTCTGCTCAGGAGTGACTTTTTTTTTTTTTCGGCCGGGGCATTTCTCTAGTGCCGTATTCACCCAATGCTGCGAGCGACTGTTTCACCTTCGCTGCCCCCTGCCCCGTGGTGGGTGCTGACCTTTTGACTTTACCCCCCTCCCCTCCAACCCCCCCCCAATAGGTCTCCACCAAACAGGACACCGTCATCGGGTTTAAAATCCACCAATACTTCAAAGTCGGGCTCCTTCAGCCAGCAGCGATCACCATCTACGAATATTATGACCAAGGTAGGTGGGAATTCTGTTTTCCTCACCCCCCCCCCCCCTCACCCCTCCGTACACCTAAGGAGTCGATATCCAAAAGATCCACCTGGCTAAAGTCGGGTTTTAAATACAAAATAATGGCTAGTGTGTGCTCGGTTGTACTAGCCCTGGTTATAAATACAAAATAATGGCCAGCGTGTGCTCGGTTGTACTGGCCCCGGTTATAAATACAAAATAATGGCCAGCGTGTGCTCGGTTGTACTGGCCCCGGTTATAAATACAAAATAATGGCTAGCGTGTGCTCGGTTGTACTGGCCCCGGTTATAAATACAAAATAATGGCTAGCGTGTGCTCAGTTGTACTGGCCCCGGTTATAAATACAAAATAATGGTTAGCGTGTGCTCGGTTGTACTGGCCCCGGTTATAAATACAAAATAATGGCTAGCGTGTGCTCGGTTGTACTGGCCCCGGTTATAAATACAAAATAATGGCTAGCCTGTGCTCGGTTGTACTGGCCCCGGTTATAAATACAAAATAATGGCTAGCGTGTGCTCGGTTGTACTGGCCCTGGTTATAAATACAAAATAATGGCTAGCGTGTGCTCGGTTGTACTGGCCCTGGTTATAAATACAAAATAATGGCTAGCGTGTGCTCAGTTGTACTGGCCCTGGTTATAAATACAAAATAATGGCCAGCGTGTGCTCGGTTGTACTGGCCCCAGTTATAAATACAAAATAATGGCTAGCGTGTGCTCGGTTGTACTGGCCCCGGTTATAAATACAAAATAATGGCTAGCGTGTGCTCGGTTGTACTGGCCCCGGTTATAAATACAAAATAATGGTTAGCGTGTGCTCGGTTGTACTGGCCCCGGTTATAAATACAAAATAATGGCCAGCGTGTGCTCGGTTGTACTTGCCCCGGTTATAAATACAAAATAATGGCTAGCATGTGCTCGGTTGTACTGGCCCCGGTTATAAATACAAAATAATGGCTAGCGTGTGCTCGGTTGTACTGGCCCCGGTTATAACAAAATAATGGCTAGCGTGTGCTCAGTTGTACTGGCCCTGGTTATAAATACAAAATAATGGCTAGCGTGTGCTCGGTTGTACTGGCCCTGGTTATAAATACAAAATAATGGCCAGCGTGTGCTCGGTTGTACTGGCCCTGGTTATAAAAACAAAATAATGGCTAGTGTGTGCTCAGTTGTACTAGCCCTGGATAGTTGTCACTTGTGTTTCCCCAAGTGGCATATCCATTTCTTAAAGTGGGGCTTCAGCCAGCTGAATTCACCTGGGCAAACATTCAGCCCCTCTTAGCCGGCCAACATTGCTGCGGGTGAAATCGGGCTTGGAGGAAAGTGAGCTGCGTACGGATGTCGAGACCTTTTTTCCGTGGCCCAATGAGAAGCTGCTGTGTCACGAGCTTTCTAAGCAGCATCCCAGGGGTCATTCTTCACGTCCCCATACCCTGCCCCGTATTGGAATTAAATAACCCCCTATACCTCACCCCCCCCCCCCCCTCCAAAAGAAAAAAAAAAGATTCCTAAGTGCCGTTTTTGAAGAAGCAAAAATGCTGGAAGGGAAGAGCTCGCCTGTAGATATTGCTCGTTATACGCACTCGGCGATTAACAGACCGTTTCTGGTTGGTTTGCGTTTTCATGGGGACCCTTCTTGGTTTCTTCAGGCAAGCGCTGCACCCGGTTTTATCATCTGCCAGACGAGAGCGGGGAGCTGAGGAAGCTGTGTCAGGGCGAGGTCTGCGTGTGCGCCGAAGGTAACCTCCCGCCGCGCGACCCGCAAAATCACCTCTTTCATTCCTTATGACCACAGATCCAATGGCAAAGGAAGACGACCAGGACCACACCTCCACCCCCTGCTTCCAGTACATCTCAGGTCCTATCTGATCTCCGGGCTTCATCACCCGTCTCCTCCTCCTCCTCCATGCTCATCCCAGACCCTCCTGAACTCCCCCCCCCCCCCCCCCCACGCACTTCCATCCGCAACCCTCCCAGCCTCTCATTTCACGATCATCCCAGGTTCCTTTATGGATGGTGGGGAGAGAAAGAGGAAAGAGGAGTTTGCAGTGTCAGATGACTTTACCATCACCCGCAGGGCAATAAAATGGGGTGAAGAAGGTACAGTTCAACTCGGAAAATTTGGGAGGGGAGGGCAGCAAAAGGAATGCTGCTAAGTGAGTCGCATTGACTCCTGGCGATTAAAAATAACGGAGTCCCTTGCTTATCGGCGCCTCTTGCTCCGATTGCTGGGGTATTTGAAGCATTCCCCTTTTCTATTGCCCTCCCTAGAAAAGTGCCCGTCTCAGAAGGGCGATGACGAGGACAGCCCTACCATGATCGATTTGACGACTGAGGCCTGTAAATCGGGCGTGGATTTTGGTAAGTCTCTCTCTCTCTCTCTCTCTTCCTCTCCACCCCTTTCTGTTCTTCCCCCAACAGAAGGCTGGGCGTGACATCACACATGCACACCACCGCCTCCGCGCCCCCCCCCCCCCAGAAGGCTCCATGGGATTGCAGTGTTCACCACTTAAAAGTGAGGTGTGACAACGATACGGAGCAAATATCGAGGATCCATTTTCAACATGGCCGCCAACAGGCCTCTTGCTTTCTCCAGCTCATAGCCAAGTCTCTCCTCCTGCATTATGTAATATGAGTTCCTATTGGCTGAACAGTGCGAAAGGACAAGGACGGGGGGGGGGGGGGGTGGTTGGAGAAGGGATTTGAGAATACCAGAGGAAGGAGCGTGGTTGCCTTTCAACTGATGGGCAACTCATGGTTGGCCTTGGTTCAGCCTGAGGTCAAAGCGGCTTCCTAACTGGACATGATGTTTGAAGAGGTCTTCCTGAACCAGTTAACCCCTGCCGAGTCAGGATTATCCCTTTTACCGTTTGTTTTGTTTTGGTTCTGAATCCCGTCTCCCCCATGTCATGCCGACATCACTGACCGCTCTGCTGTCACCGCTGGCACAAAATGGCCTCTCCCAGCTAGGAGCAAGGATGGGCTCAACCAGTCCCGGTTTGCTGGGTTGTGTCCCTGGGCCTTGATTTTCTGACTTTGGGGCTGGGGGGGGGAGGGAGAATAAAATCACAACTACGAGTCCATGCATGAGGTGGGGGTAAAACCAGGGACGAGGCTCACCTGGTTGACTTGGCGACCCTACACCGGCATGCAGCCCCCCCCCCCCCCACCCACCTCGCTACATCATGGCCGGCCAGCTCCCAATCCCCAGCCCCCACCTCACCCCACCGCTCGAAGGAGAACCGCCCTGGGGGAAGGAAGGAACCCAGGATCCCTCCTGCTAAATTAGTGCCTTTGTCTCCTCAGTTTACAAGGTGAAGCTGGTGAGCTCCGAGCAGATGGACAGCTACTTCTACCATGACATGACCGTTCTCGACGTTATCAAGGAAGGTAAGCAAACCGGCGCGCCCTTCCCATTGGCGCCTTCTCCACCCTGCATTTTTTGCTTTAGAACCTCCTTCTCCCCCCTACACCCGCCCACCCAAAACACAAAAAAAAGACTCGAGTAAGCACTGCCACTGTGGAAAGTGAAACTCCCCCCCCCCCCTCTCCGTAGGCACGGACGTGAGGGTGACAGAGACGCCAACCAGCCGACGGTTCATCAACCACATGGCGTGCGAGGAGAAGCTGAAGCTGGAAGCCGGCAAAGATTACTTAATTATGGGCATGACCACGGACCTCTGGGACACCAAATCCGGGTGAGTGAGCGAAAGCTCCGGAAGGGCAAACTTTTTTCGTGAAATGTGCTGTTTCGGGGAAGGAGGGCGGGAGAGATTTCTTTAAAAACATATGCATATATATATTTCGGATTGACCTATTTTTATGAATTCTCCAGAGATAACGAGAGATTTAAAAGAGAGAATTTTTTTTGTAGGCGTATGTGTTTGGTTTTTTTAAGCCTCAGGACATTTTGTCTTGCTGTTTGCTACGCATTCTCTTCCCTTCGCCCCCCAGAATGACCTATGTTCTGAGCAGTGGCACCTACGTCCGCTGGTGGCCCGGGGAGGAGCTGCTGAAGGAGGAGGAATACTTGGATTTCGGCGAGGTTCTGCGCTCGTTCACCGACCACGTCAAAACGTCCGGCTGCGAGACGTAAGCCCGTGGTCTCCTACCCCGCCTTCCTCGATGGCGACGCGCGGCTGCCGCCACCGGGCTGCTGGTCTCTCTGAACCGCGCAGATCTTCTTTGATTTAAAAAAAAATAAATTGTAAAAATAAAATAAATAATAAAATTAATCACGGTTTATAAATGTTTGATATTCTGCCTTTTACCGAGCCTGACCTCCAAGGCGAATTAAAAAAACCAATTTAAACCGAGCAGCACGGACTATTGCGACGGTTACGGCAACAATACAAGATCCTTCCTAAATCAAAGAGCAGGAAGAAAGGGCAAAAATAAAAGGGGGGTTTAGGATGACTGAGTCTTTTTCTTGGAGAAGGTAATAGCTACACTAGGATCAAGCGTAGGAGTAAGAGTGAGAAAAGGGCATAGGTTCGTTTATAAAAACGAACAGCGTTCAAACATTTCTTTGGTCCTCCAGATGATGCGCAGCACAGCAGCCTCACTTGGGCCCTGGATACTCCAACTTTCCCCTGTGGTTAAAAACAAAACATTTCCTGAGGTGTGTCAGGGGGAGGAGTTAAGGGACACCCGCCTGTATGAACCGGGACCCTGCATGAGGTGGTTCAGAGATCACTGCTTAAGGACGGAGAATGAGAATAAAGAATTCCAAGTTTCTGAACCGATTCCCTCAGGGTGAGTCACTTTATCCCCCTGTGCCTCAGCTCTAATCCCCAGCTCTGTCACTGACTCTCTGTGTCTGACCTCAGGGGGAGTCACTTTATCCCCTGTGCCTCAGTTCTAATCCCCAGCTCTGTCACTGACACTCTGTGTGTGACCTCAGGGTGAGTCACTTTAACCCCCTGTGCCTCAGCTCTAATCCCCAGCTCTGTCACTGACTCTCTGTGTGTGACCTCAGGGGGAGTCACTTTATCCCCCTGTGCCTCAGCTCTAATCCCCGGCTCTGTCCATGACTCTGTGTGTGACCTCAGGGGGAGTCACTTTATCCCCCTATGCCTCAGCTCTAATCCCCGGCTCTGTCACTGACTCTCTGTGTGTGACCTCAGGGTGAGTCACTTTATCCCCCTGTGCCTCAGCTCTAATCCCCGGCTCTGTCACTGACTCTCTGTGTGTGACCTCAGGGGGAGTCACTTTATCCCCCTGTGCCTCATTTCTAATCGCCGGCTCTGTCACTGACTCTCTATGTGTGACCTCAGGGTGAGTCACTTTATTCCCCTATGCCTCAGTTCTAATCCCCGGCTCTGTCACTGACTCTCTGTGTGTGACCTCAGGGTGAGTCACTTTATCCCCCTGTGCCTCAGCTCTAATCCCCGGCTCTGTCCATGACTCTCTGTGTGTGACCTCAGGGGGAGTCACTTTATCCCCCTGTGCCTCAGCTCTAATCCCCGGCTCTGTCACTGACTCTCTGTGTGTGACCTCAGGGTGAGTCACTTTATCCCCCTGTGCCTCAGCTCTAATCCCCGGCTCTGTCCATGACTCTCTGTGTGTGACCTCAGGGGGAGTCACTTTATCCCCCTATGCCTCAGCTCTAATCCCCGGCTCTGTCACTGTCAATCTTTACCCCCAGTGTCTGTCTGCTTGGCTGTGATCCTGAAAGGAACTTTCCACCCTACCATCCAGCTCTACCTCTCCCTCCCCCCCCCCCCCCCTCCTTTTCCCACCATCCTTTGGCTGCTCTGGGGTTATGGAGCGTTACCCCCGTTTCTGCCTGGGAGCCTGGCAGTGTGGCAGGGGCTGCTGGGCACATTTATTTATTTATTTGACAGTTGTTTTTTTATACCGTCGTTTGGAAGTACCGTCATCACAACGCTTTGCAAATCGAACAATAAAAGTATAAGATAACAAAATTCAAATCAGTACTAAAATAATAATACTAAAAAGTCAGACCAACAGTAAAAAATAAAATCAATATAAGAACTTAAAAAAAATCGCATTAATATAAAATTACTAAAAAAAAAAAAAGGAGGTAAAAAGGAATTAAAATACAGAATGAAATCATAAAATCATAAATCATATTGTACATTTTGTATATAGGCTATAGGCCATTTCTCTATACCCACATTTAAGTATATTCAGCTGTTACAATGTTTCTTGTATTAATTGTTTAATTAATTATCTTGTTACAATGTAAAATAGGGCAGTTCTCGCCCTATTCAACCTGTTATCTGGAAACCGATGTGATATTTCGATCGAATGTCGGTATACTAAATAAATAAATAAATAAATAAACAGTAAGAAAACGCCAGCTATTTGCTCTGAGGCTCACCTTCCGTTTGTTTAAAAGCCTGTGTGTATAACCAGGTTTCATGTGGCAGCCTGAGGTTTACCGGCATTGCATTCCAGATTTTTGGTCCTGGAAGTGAAATCGCCCCCGTCCCTGACCTGTGCGAGAAGCGCAGTTTTCACCGAAGGAGTCGGTAGTAAGCCTCTGCTTGCTGATCGTAGCGCCCTTTGGGGTGTGTATGTGTGTGTGTGTGTAAGCGAATTGTAGTGTTAAGCGTGCTCGTCATATATCAGGTTGTGTAATGTGCAGAGAACTTTATATGCCACCGGAAGCCGACCCGTAATTCAGCTAATACCGGTGCGATGTGATGTCCCTTTTTCCTGCCGCCGGTTAATACTCTCGCCGCTGCGTTCTGTAGAATTTGGGGGGGGGGGGGGGGGGGGGTCTAATGGTGGAAGCTGGGAGAGCCAATAAAAGTGAGTTACAGTAAATCGGTGCTGGCGAATATTAACGCACCGCACACTCCCAGCTTTGGGGGAAGGGCCTCCTGCCCGCAGGGTGTTTAAGGGAGGGCAATCCACCGGCTTGCGCACAGATCCCTGCCCTAGCAGCCGGGCGGTGCCCAGGGCAGCACCAGACCGATGCAGACCTGCGAAGGGAGCAGAGCGCCCTCTGGCAGGGGGGGGGCGATAGCAGCGTGGCAGGGGGGGGTGGAGCCTTGCTCTGGTCAATAACCGAGGCGGAGCTTCTTAATCTTTTATTTTATTTATTTATTTTATTTATTATTTTATTTATTTTATTTTATTTATTTATCTTAATCTTAATTATTTAAGGTTCTAGTTGCTAAGTTAAGTGTTTAAGCATTTTACATGTACTGCTCCGTTTAATATTTTATTGTTTGCTGTAAACCGAGGTGATGTGCTGCACGTGCCGCGGTATAGAAAAATCTCTAAATAAATAAAATAAATAATCTCTGACTGAGCGCTTTGCTCTGGTGCGGCAGAAGGGAGGAGGGAGGGGGCTGGGAGCATCCCCCCCCCCCCCACCCCGCCTGTGGGGTAGAGTAACTTTACTGCCTGTCGGTAAATGGGGCCAAGAGTAAAACATTTCTCTCTGGCAGGAGAAACCCTTTCTCTGTGACAGAGGCGGCGTTGCACCGTCAGTGACCGGGCCGCGGCGCCTCGGCTCAGGGCGGTGACCTGGCGAGAAGCCGAATCTGGCTGCCTTGTCCAGGAAGAGCGCCGTAGTCCAGGCAGTAAGAACGTAAGAGGCTGCCCTGCCGGGTCAGACCGAGGGCCCATCCAGCCCCAGCATCCTGATTCCAACAGTGGCCAATGCAGGTCACAGGTACCTGGTCCCAAACTGGATAGATCCCGTGCTGCTATCACACTTTCCCTAAGTTAATAGCAGTTTATGGATTTCTCCTGCGGAAATTTATCTTCGATTCAGAACGCTTTTGTTTTTTTTTAATATTATTTATTTAGTTATTTAGTTATTTATTTATTTAACATTTTCATATACCGACATTCGTTGGGAACATCACATCGGTTTCCAGGGAACAAATAATCCAGCTAACAGAGCTCTACAGAAAACTTAAATATTACTGAGGGCGGGGGGGTGGGTGAAACGTATTAAAAACTAAAGTCATACGGGGAGAACTATAAGGGGCTAGCGTCGGGTCAGTGGAACGAGCAGTAATCAGTCGCGAATATCGCGTGCGTCAATAAGACTGGAGGCGGGAGGGGAGGGTGAAGGTAAGGGAGTAACTGGCCGAGGAGGGAGAGACAGATGAGGAAGGGATATACCAAGGAGGAGCGAGAGCTATATTTGAGCGATGAGGGTATTTAGTGGGGTTAAGTGATGCTCCTGTAGGCCTGTGTAGGCGGCCATGTTTTGAGGTTTTGCTTGAATTTTTTAGGGCAGGGTTCTGGTCGCAAAGCGTAAGGATTTTCACTATTCAACAATTTAAATGCGGATCACAGCCATAGGAAAATTGGGTCTCGCCTGCTAATTTTCGTTCCTGCAATACCGCAGATCAGTCCAGACCAGTGGGTTATGCACTCCCCACCAGCAGATGGAGACAGAGAGCAAAGCTTCGAGGCGCTGGTATATATACCATGGGTGCCGCCTGCAGCTCTCCTCAGTACTGATTTTAATACCCACGCCAAGACACAATCGAAAAAACATTTAAACCCAAGGAAGGTGAACGAGATGAAAAAAAACCTCAAGGGTCGGATTTCCTCGAATCCGGAAACCCCCAGCTCCGTGCCTTAGCTGATAACAAAGCAAAATGAAAAAGGATCACCCCCTTATATAAACTTCTTAGATACGTCAGTGAATGACCAGGCAGATCGGTCCTTAGGCAGATTAACCCAGGGTGGTCCCTTTTTCTGGACGTAGCCAGATCAGTCCAGGCCAGCGGGGATGAACCAAAGCCACACCACAGTGGGGCGGGAACATCGAAAGATCCGCTCTCGGAACGCTTTCCCTCCAAAAAAAAAACCACATTCCCCGCTGCCCGCACCATCCAGGCGGCAATTGTCTTGATAAGGCGGGCATCGAGGATGTTTCCGCAAGGGGATGGACCAACTGACCCTCCCGCTCAGGAAGCTGCCTGCGCTCCCCCCGTTAAAATGCGAACATCCAGCAGGAGAAAGCCTCTTCCCGAAAAAGAGCGTCAGCAAGTGAACCGCGCCTCGCTGACGACAGCAGGCCTCAAACGCCTCCCACGCCCCTGACGCGTGACATCGCGGTCGAAGGGTGCCTAGCCCGGAGGAGGGCGGAAAAACACTGTCGGGCGTAACCGCCGCCTATCGAAAAAAAAAAACCCGAGCCGCGCGAGCGAGAGAGAGAAGCGATCCCCAGGATCCACCAAAAAAAAAAAGGTGCTTGATGTGAGAGAGCCAGAAGAAGGGCCAGGGGCGCGACGGGCTGGGTGTTGCCAAATCTGCCCCCCGACCGGAGGAGCAGGCGGGCCTGATCTCAACGGCCAGGCGTAACGGGTCCGCCGCTGGCCGCCACCGAGGAGACCCACAGTGCGAGTTGTGGTACGCGCCGGGTCGTTCCGAGCACCTGCCATGTAAGCTACCCCCCCCCCCCCCCCCGGCCCGCCTCCAGACGGGCTTGCTTGGGAAGGGGCCGTGAGCCCGGAGGAAGCCGGATCCCGAGGCTTCTGAAACCAACACAAGAGCAGGGCGCGCACGGGGCATCCTGCTCGCTCGCGCACCCCCCACCCCCGCAGCTCGAAGACTCAAAAGACGAAACCTGCGACGGGCGCTGGAGACGCGGAGCGGCGGCCCCTGGGTATATAGCAGCGCCCGGAAGTTTTGCTTCTCTGTCTCCATCTGCTGGTGGGAGTGCATAACCCCCCGGTCTGGACTGATCTGGGTTTGTCCGGGAACTTGAACTGAATATCCCCCCATCCAGCTGAACAGCCCTAAACTTTGTATCCTTTCCTGCCCTTCTCTGAGGCAGAAAGCTTTGCTCGGGGGGGGGGGGCAGGGACTGGGGGGAACTGGCTCGCTCTGGGCACTGCCTGGGACAGAGTGGGACTTTACGTGGGGTACTGGGGCAGAGTTGTGTGGTTTTGGGCACAGCACCTCGTGGGCAGTGCCCTGCCTTGTTCCCTTGCCTTGGGGGGGGCAGAGAAGCCTCGCTGCAGACAGTGACCTGAGCCGGGGAAAGCAGGGGCAGCCCCCCTGGGTCGGCACCGTCTGCCCCCCCTCCCCATCCTTTACCCAGGGCAAGGCGCTGTGTCGGGCTGCGCTGCACTTCCCCCCCGCCGCCGCCAGGTGCCGCCCGCGCTGCGCTCTCGGCCTGGAGCCAGAGCGAAAGCGAAAGCAGCGGCCGAGGAGGAGGAGAGGATCGGAGGGGAGGGGAGAGAGCGCAGCCTCCGCCCCGGGACCCGCTGCCTTCCTGCACCGAGCCCGGGGCCCCGAGCGGCTCCTCCGGCAGCTGGCCAGCATGCATCGGGGCATGGAGGAGGAGGTGCAGGTACTCCGGGGAAGGGGGAGAGGGCAAGGTAACCGGGAGGGAGGGAGAACAAGGGCCAGGCTGAGGTAACCGAGCGGAAGAGTAAGGAACCGGGGAGGGAGAGAGAAGGGGGAAGTACAGGTGAGAGGGAGAGCAAAGACCAGGGGAGCTCAGGTAACCGAGGGAGGGAGGGAGGGAGGAGTGCAAGAAACCCTGAGATGGAGGAAGTGCATGTAACCGGTGAGAGAGAAAGGGAGTGCACACTTGGAGAGAGAGGAGGGAGTGCACTCTTGGAGACTGAAGGAGAGAGAGGAGGGAGTGCACTCTTGGAGACTGAAGGAGAGAGAGGAGGGAGTGCACTCTTGGGGACAGTCTGGAGGAGGGGGGGGAGGGAGTTATGGCGAGAGAGTGGCGACCTGGGCAGGCAGAGAGGAGAAGCTGTTGTGCCCTCCCGTGATACCGCAGGGCACTTCCTGCCCCTCCTTTTACTAGGATGCACCCCCACAGCCAGGGCCTTCTCACCCTATAGAGCTATGAGGAGGGGGCGCCCTCAGGCCACACACCTTGCACTGGGGGGTGAGACGGGCAGCTACCCCCCCCCCCTTCATTTCTTTACCCCCAGCTCTGGCCACCTCTAATGAGGTGATAACCTGGCCTCTCCTGGGCCTGCATCTCCAGGGGCTTGGTGGCCCAGTTGTGTTGGGGAGGTGTGCGGGGGCGGGGGGGGGCTGGACTAGCAAGGCTTCTGATTCAGCCATAATACCCGAGGCTCGGTCTGACAGGACGAGAGGCAATGCCAGTCCCTCCATCAGAAGGAAACGATCTGAATCTTTCCCGGTTACCTAAGTCCTAGAATGAATCAATGGGAACTAAATTAGCTTTCGTGTCCGTGAAGATTGACCGGGACACGCGTTCTCCCCGCGTTCTCGCCTTAGAAGAGTTGAACGAGTCCTGTGTGTGTGTGCGCGCTGACCATGAATACGAACGCTGGTGCCGTAAGCCGCTGCCATCTTATTTTGGAACGTCCGATGGTAAAACTTCCCCTAAGTCCCACAGAGTCCCTAAGGGGGCTTCCTGCTGGAGCCCGGGCTCCCCCCGCGAGGTTGACCCGGTGCCCTGACGGGTCCAGAAGGCGTTCGGCAGAAAAGAGCGTGTGGCGTGGTTCCTTTAAAGGCCATCCCCGTGGCTCCCGGTTCTACGTGGCCCCTTCTCCAGTGGCCCGGAAAAGCGCATGCAGCGCTGCAGTGGGGCTTAGCTGATTTAGGGGAAGGGGTTGGTTTTTTTTTGGGGGGGGGGGTTTCCTGCCTCTCCCCTCGCCATGCTCCCACTTTTCTGTGGAAGGAGCCTAGTTAACGACTCACTCCAAGGGATGGGCTGGTCGGGACATCGTCGACGTCCATCCCTGCCACAGCCGCCGGAACGGGTGGCTTCCCATGACCGGTAGCGAGAAGCTTCCCCCACCCCCCCACCTCGCTTCGTGGCCAGCGATCGAGAGGTAGCGCTGGCACCGATTGATTCCTCCTTCTCCCCTCTCCCTCCCCCCCCCCCCCCCATTCCCTGCAGCTGGAGGAAAGAGCGTGCGACGCCTGCGAGGAGGAAATTCCACGGCAAGGTGAGCGTGGAGAAGGTCACGTGGTGCTGATGAGGCGGTTTGCAAACCACCCACGACATGGTCTGCAAGTACATCATCCTGTGCAAGGATCGGGTCACAGGTGAGCGCCCCTCCTCCGTTCTGTCTCTCCATCCCCTTCCCTGTGTCCTCTCCTGTGCCGTGCAGGTGCGCGGGGTCTGTTTTGAGAGGACAAGCACACTGATGGTCCTAAACTCGTGTTGTTGATTTTAGAAATGGGACGGTGAGGAGATCGACACCTGAAGGAGGAACCGCGTGGCCCAGGTGGAGCTGTCGTTTCCGTTGCACCGCGGTTGGACCTCTCGGTCTCGTGTGCGCCGCTGTGCGCGAGAGCCGATGACACAAGCGGGTACGTCCGGAGCAACGGTTACGATCTGGAATGCAGAGCATTGAAGGACAGCACGGACGGCCGAAGATCGGATTTTCATCAGAGCCCCGTGCAGGCCTCGCACTTTGATACGCACAAAGCAGATGAATACAGCACGGACGGCTGAAGGGCAGGTCTTCATTAGAGCCTTGTGCGGGCACCCTGCTGAGCCATGTAAAGTGTGACTACAGCACGGACAGCTGAGGAATAAGTTTGGGGAAGGAGTTTTTAATAGTGGGTGGTGGGGGCTCGATAAAAGAAGGAAGCACGGGCATGAGAGAGGGCAGGGTGGGCCTTGTTAATACATTCGGCGCATCCTGCCGCTTTTAAGTGACTTCGCACAAGGTCACAGAGCGGCCGGTGTGCAGCTCCGAGTGCCAGTCCTACCCTCTCCCTTACCCGGCCGCAGGCAGGTTTGTCCCGTCTGCTCGGCATCGGGGGGGGGGGGGGTGGGGTAGCATGCGGGTGGAGGCTGAGCGGCGTCTTCGGGCCTCGCTTACGGCGCTGGAGTCGTCTGCCCCCCCAAATTGCCCTTCACCCCTTTTTCACCTTCTCCCTGCATCGAGATTCATTTTTCTGATTTTTGTATCTTTTTTTATCCCCCCCCCCCCAAATCCTCAGACCGTGGTGGAGAAGCTGAAGAAAGAAGAAGAGGAGAAAAAGGTAAAGGCCACGCCCCTCTAGTGTTATAATCCCGCCCCCCTCCTCCCCTGCCATTCCCCCTCCCATCCCACTGCAGTAAATGTTCTTTCCTATTTCTACCTGACTCCCCCCTCCCGCGTTACGTGACCCCCCCTGCGGTGCCCGCCCGATACCTCTGTTTGGCTCCGCCTCCTCCTCGGTCCCTCCCTCCAGTAACGTTGTGATTCTCTCTCTCTCTCTCTCTCCTTGCTCCAGAATTCCCGGAATAAGGCCGATCGGGACAAGGATATCCAGGTGAAGTAGTTTTTACGACCTAAGCCCCCCCCACCCCCCGCGCCGAAAGCGAATTTTCTCTCTCCGTGCGCGGAGGCCTCTGACCCCCGTCCCCCCCCCCCCCTCTCTCTCTCTCCCGTGCCGTCCCCAGGACATCGCGGACCGCCTGAAGGTCCTCCCTCTGACCGAGAAGAACCTCAAGATGTTCAACAACGCCAACAAGAACTGGATCCCCTCCTGCGACCAGCAGTTCAGCTGCAAGCAGTGCGACAGCATGTGGTGGAGGAGGGTGCCGGAGAGGAAGCAGGTAAGGGGGGGGGGGGGGAGAGACAGGGCCACGTATTATGAGGGTAAGAGACCGGGCCCCGGCCGGGAAGGGGGGGGGTGTGCGTGCGTGGGAGAGACGGTAGAAGTGGATCCCCTCCTGCGACCAGCAGTTCAGCTGCAAGCAGTGCGACAGCATGTGGTGGAGGAGGGTGCCGGAGAGGAAGCAGGTAAGGGCGGAGGGGGAGACAGGGCCACGTATTATGAGGGTAAGAGACCGGGCCCCGGCCGGGGGGGGGGGGGGGTGTGTGTGTGTGGGAGAGACGGTAGAAGTGGATCCCCTCCTGCGACCAGCAGTTCAGCTGCAAGCAGTGCGACAGCATGTGGTGGAGGAGGGTGCCGGAGAGGAAGCAGGTAAGGGCGGAGGGGGAGACAGGGCCACGTATTATGAGGGTAAGAGACCGGGCCCCGGCCGGGGGGGGGGGGGGTGTGTGTGTGTGGGAGAGACGGTAGAAGTGGATCCCCTCCTGCGACCAGCAGTTCAGCTGCAAGCAGTGCGACAGCATGTGGTGGAGGAGGGTGCCGGAGAGGAAGCAGGTAAGGGCGGAGGGGGGAGACAGGGCCACGTATTATGAGGGGTAAGAGACCGGGCCCCGGCCGGGGGGGGGGGGGGTGTGCGTGTGTGGGAGAGACGGTAGAAGTGGATCCCCTCCTGCGACCAGCAGTTCAGCTGCAAGCAGTGCGACAGCATGTGGTGGAGGCGGGTGCCGGAGAGGAAGCAGGTAAGGGGGGGGGGGGAGACAGGGCCACGTATTATGAGGGTAAGAGACCGGGCCCCAGGAGGGGGTGTGTGTGCGTGTGTGGGAGAGACGGTAGAACTGGATCCCCTCCTGCGACCAGCAGTTCAGCTGCAAGCAGTGCGACAGCATGTGGTGGAGGCGGGTGCCGGAGAGGAAGCAGGTAAGGGGGGGGGGAGACAGGGCCACGTATTATGAGGGTAAGAGACCGGGCCCCGGGAGGGGGGGGGGGTGTGCGTGTGTGGGAGAGACGGTAGAAGTGGATCCCCTCCTGCGACCAGCAGTTCAGCTGCAAGCAGTGCGACAGCATGTGGTGGAGGCGGGTGCCGGAGAGAAAGCAGGTAAGCGGGGGGGGGGGAGACAGGGCCACGTATTATGAGGGTAAGAGACCGGGCCCCGGGAGGGGGGGTGTGTGTGCGTGTGTGGGAGAGACGGTAGAAGTGGATCCCTCCTGCGACCAGCAGTTTCAGCTGCAAGCAGTGCGACAGCATGTGGTGGAGGCGGGTGCCGGAGAGGAAGCAGGTAGGGAGGGGGGGGGAGACAGGGCCACGTATTATGAGGGTAAGAGGACCGGGCCCCGGGAGGGGGGGGGGTGTGCGTGTGTGGGAGAGACGGTAGAAGTGGATCCCCTCCTGCGACCAGCAGTTCAGCTGCAAGCAGTGCGACAGCATGTGGTGGAGGCGGGTGCCGGAGAGGAAGCAGGTAAGGGGGGGGGGAGACAGGGCCACGTATTATGAGGGTAAGAGACCGGGCTCCGGGAGGGGGGGGGGTGTGCGGTGTGGGAGAGACGGTAGAAGTGGATCCCCTCCTGCGACCAGCAGTTCAGCTGCAAGCAGTGCGACAGCATGTGGTGGAGGCGGGTGCCGGAGAGGAAGCAGGTAAGGGGGGGGGGGAGACAGGGCCACGTATTATGAGGGTAAGAGACCGGGCCCCGGCAGGGGGGGGGGTGTGTGCGTGTGTGGGAGAGACGGTAGAAGTGGATCCCCTCCTGCGACCAGCAGTTCAGCTGCAAGCAGTGCGACAGCATGTGGTGGAGGCGGGTGCCGGAGAGGAAGCAGGTAAGCGGGGGGGGGGAGACAGGGCCACGTATTATGAGGGTAAGAGACCGGGCCCCGGGAGGGGGGGTGTGTGTGCGTGTGTGGGAGAGACGGTAGAAGTGGATCCCCTCCTGCGACCAGCAGTTCAGCTGCAAGCAGTGCGACAGCATGTGGTGGAGGCGGGTGCCGGAGAGGAAGCAGGTAAGCGGGGGGGGGAGACAGGGCCACGTATTATGAGGGTAAGAGACCGGGCCCCGGGAGGGGGGGTGTGTGTGCGTGTGTGGGAGAGACGGTAGAAGTGGATCCCCTCCTGCGACCAGCAGTTCAGCTGCAAGCAGTGCGACAGCATGTGGTGGAGGCGGGTGCCGGAGAGGAAGCAGGTAAGGGAGGGGGGGGGAGACAGGGCCACGTATTATGAGGGTAAGAGACCGGGCCCCGGCCCGGGGGGGGGGGGGGGAGCGGATGCGTGCGTGGGAGAGACGGAAGGTTTGGGGGGCGTTCGGCGAGGTGGGCTCCTTCCCTGTCTTCTGCCCGCAGGTGTCTCGGTGCTTCAGGTGCAAGCAGAAGTACGACCCCGTGCCCCCGGAGAAGAGGTGGGGCCAGGCCGAATTCCACTGCCCCTCCTGTAACCGGATGTTCAGGTAAGAGGGCCCCAAACACAAGATCCCCCCCCCCCCCCCTCCCGGTTTCCAGCGGGGCTGTGTCCGGGGTCTGGCGGCGGGGAGGGCTGGAGGCTACGCTGCGTCACCCCAGCCCGGCGACCGGTCCTGCCTCGCACGACGTGCGGCATCGTCACCCCCCCCCCCCTTCCTCCTGAAGCAGGGGAGCATTTCAGGGCTTCCCCTCCGGGAGGCAGTTTGAGTCGATCCAGGGTTTGTTTGGTTTTTTTTCTTGAAGCTATCGAGAGGAATAATTCTTCACATTTAAGTAACGTAAAACAAATGAGCTGAATTCGGGGCTTCTCGCTGGCCCTGCTGGAGCTCGAGTTAAGCTGGACCGGCACGGGCTGCTCCGCGATAGAATATTCCCCCCCCCCCTGCCTCGGAGAGCTTACCCACCTGTAGGAGTCTTTCGGCTTTTTCTTAGGGGGCGGGGTGAGCCGGCTCATGCGTCTTATTTATGATCCCGCTCTCTCTCTCTCTCTCTCTCACACCGCCTGTCCTCAGGGGCTTCACACAGATGGGGATGCCCTGCCCCTGCTACATCTGCGGCATCCCGGTGCAGCCTGACTGCATCATCCCGCCGCGCAGGGGCCCCGGGCCCCGGAGCCGCAACCCGCACAGCTGCTACGCGGAAGACTGTTACAATCGCAGAGGTGAGATGGGCTCCCCCCCCCCCCCCCCCCCCGCCATCCCTGCAGCAGCTTGCATGAGCCTCCAAAAATCCATGATGGGGACTTCCTTTGGGTCTAATGAAAAAAAAACCCTAAAATGGTGTGTGTGCTCGCGTGCATGCGTCCATGCTTATGAATGTATGTTACCTGTATGTACCCAGATCAATCCAGACTCCTGGGTTATGCATCCCCACCAGCAGATGGAGACAGAGAGAGTCTCGCTGACACTGTACATAACCCAGTGTGCCTCCTGCACTCCCTCAGTATTTCTGTCTCCAGCAGTTCCCTGTACATACCCAGATCAGTCCAGACTCCCGGGGTTATGCCTCCCCTCCAGCAGATGGAGACAGAGAGAGTCTCACTGACACTGTACATAACCCATTGTGCCTCCTGCACTCCCTCAGTATTTCTCTGTCTCCAGCAGTTCCCTGTACGTACCCAGATCAGTCCAGACTCCTGGGTTTTACCTCCCTGCCAGCAGATGGAGACAGAGAGAGTCTCACTGACACTGTACATAACCCAGTGTGCCTCCTGCAGTCCCTTAGTATTTCTCTGTCTCCAGCAGTTCCCTGTATGTACCCAGCTCAGTCCAGACTCCTGGGTTTTACCTCCCTGCCAGCAGATGGAGACAGAGAGAGTCTCACTCACACTGTACATAACCCAGTGTGCCTCCTGCACTCCCTCAGTATTTCTCTGTCTCCAGCAGTTCCCTGTATGTACCCAGATCAGTCCAGACTCCTGGGTTTTACCTCCCTGCCAGCAGATGGAGACAGAGAGAGTCTCACTCACACTGTACATAACCCAGTGTGCCACCTGCACTCCCTCAGTATTTCTCTGTCTCCAGCAGTTCCCTGTACGTACCCAGATCAGTCCAGACTCCTGGGTTATGTACAGTGTCAGTGAGACTCTCTCTGTCTCCATCTGCTGGAGGGGAGACATAACCCAGGAGTCTGGACTGATCTGTGGTACTACAGGAACGAAAATTAGCAGGCAAGAACCAATTTTCCTTTGTGACTGTGTGTCCCCATTCATGCTTATGTATGTATGTTATGACTGTGTGTGTGTCTGTCCGTCCATGCTTATGTATGTATGTTGTGACTGTGTGTGTGTGTCCGTCCATGCTTATGTATGTATGTTGTGACTGTGTGTATATGTGTGTGTGTGTCCGTCCATGCTTATGTATGTATGTTGTGACTGTGTGTGTAGGTCCATGCTTATGTATGTTGTGACTGTGTGTGTGTGCGCGCGTCCATGCTTATGTATGTTGTGACTGTGTGTGTGTGTGGGTCCATGCTTATGTATGTTGTGACTGTGTGTGTGTGTGTGTAGGTCCATGCTTATGTATGTATGTTGTGACTGTGTGTGTGTGTCCGTCCATGCCTATGTATGTATGTTGTGACTGTGTGTATATGTGTGTGTGTGCGCGTCCATGCTTATGTATGTTGTGACTGTGTGTGTGTGTAGGTCCATGCTTATGTATGTATGTTGTGACTGTGTGTGTGTGTAGGTCCATGCTTATGTATGTATGTTGTGACTGTGTGTAGGTCCATGCTTATGTATGTATGTTGTGACTGTGTGTGTGTGTAGGTCCATGCTTATGTATGTATGTTGTGACTGTGTGTGTGTGTCCGTCCATGCTTATGTATGTATGTTGTGACTGTGTGTGTAGGTCCATGCTTATGTATGTTGTGACTGTGTGTGTGTGCGCGCGTCCATGCTTATGTATGTTGTGACTGTGTGTGTGTGTAGGTCCATGCTTATGTATGTTGTGACTGTGTGTGTGTGTGTGTAGGTCCGTGCTTATGTATGTATGTTGTGACTGTGTGTGTGTGTCCGTCCATGCTTATGTATGTATGTTGTGACTGTGTGTATATGTGTGTGTGTGCGCGTCCATGCTTATGTATGTTGTGACTGTGTGTGTGTGTAGGTCCATGCTTATGTATGTATGTTGTGACTGTGTGTGTGTGTAGGTCCATGCTTATGTATGTTGTGACTGTGTGTGTGTGTCCGTCCATGCTTATGTATGTTGTGACTGTGTGTGTGTGTAGGTCCATGCTTATGTATGTTGTGACTGTGTGTGTGTGTATGTGTGCTATGACTGTGTGTGTGTGTATGTGTGCTATGACTGTGTGTGTGTGTGTAGGTCCATGCTACTGTGTGTGTGTGTATGTGTGCTATGACTGTGTGTGTGTGTGTAGGTCCATGCTACTGTGTGTGTGTGTATGTGTGCTATGACTGTGTGATGTTAATCCTGTGGTTATTTCTCCTCCCGGGTAGAGCCCCACATTCCTGGAACCCATTGTGTTCACCCCCGCAGTCGGACAAGGAACAACCTACCGAAGGTCTTGCACCCCAGCGGCACCCACGTGTCCACGGGCTCCACCGTGGCCACCTGCCTCAGCCAAGGCAGCCTCTTGATTGGGGACATCGATGACATAATCCTGGACGACCTCCGAGAGTCGGACGAAGAGGACAAGAGCTCGGAGTCGGACAACAGCGACAACTAAAGGGGGAAGGGTCGGGGGGGGGGGGGGGGGAGCAATGCAGACAGGGCAAGCCGAGGGCGCTGCGGGGCCAACCTGGCTGCGGAAGGTCAGGCTGCGCATCCATTCTGTTTTGCACAGGGGACGTGCGGGGGGGGGGGGGGGGGGCGCCAGTTGGGGGGGAGGGACGCGGCCAGGTCACCCCCTCCCTACGCTGGCGGAAGGGGAGGGCTTTGTTCACAGGAGGTAGGAGATCTCGCTGTTTCGGAGGGGGCTGACAGCTCAGAATTATATTTTAGTTAACTGCTTTTGATACAGTGTGTGTAAATTAACGCTACGCGTGGAGCCCTTGGGATATGGGGGAAAGGAATTTTAATATATATAATTTTTTTAAAATAATATTTTAATTCAGTTTTGAGTAAGAGTATTCCTGGGACCATAGAGCCCCAAAGACCGATGGGACTAAGTATCAGTAAAAGTCCAATATAAAAAGCTTTATTTGCGAGAAGAAATCATTCCAGTGATTCTAGTTTAGCATTCCCCCCCGTTGCATATGACATTTGTGTTTAAGTTCTGTTTAGGAATAGTGCTCCATTGTAAGACGACATCATTTCGGTCACGTTTCCCACTATTTTCACACAACAGCAAAGGGAAACTGCACCAAGCGAGAAACTGCAGATAACCGTCTGGGCCAGGTGCATGGCACAGGAGGAAATGCTTTGTTTTAAAGAATTTAAATGGATGAGCGGGGAAATGCACCGTGCCTCGCCCTTAAAATGATAGCTGCAGGGAGAAAGCCGAGAGGGGGCGCTAAGCCGGGTCTGCTTTTTAACCCCCTCCCCAGCTGCCTTTGTGTGGGACTTGTAGTTTTCCGCTTTGGCTGAGAGAGAACAGGAGGCAGGAGCAGGGACAGAGAGGTAAAAGCAGGGCCGGGCTCAGGATTATCCCCCGTGAACCTGGAGGCCGTTCCGCCTTCTGGTGGTCTTTCGGTTTACCTGTGCTAAGGTTATTCAGCTTAGTCTCCGGAGATGATGCGACCTTTTACAATTTTAGATAAAGTCTTGAGTTTTATCTTTCAACATTCCGTTGCAATTAGATGATAGACCTGTGTGTAGACGCATAAAACAAAAAACATATATACTTGTATGTCTACATACGTTTATGTAGATGTCCCTGCTGTCTGTTTTATTTCTTGCTTTTTTTTTTTTTTTTTAAAGAAAATTTGCTGTTTTGTATTGTCCGTCCCCCGAGAGGCCCGTAAAAGTTGTATAGAGAAATGGCATCGCAGCTGGGGCCGCGAGGTGATCTGTCAGCCGGTCGGAAATCCGCTCGCCCGTCTTCAGGCTTTTATGGCGCCTAAGGTAGACGGGGGACCCACTTAGGGCTGAGCGCACGAGTTCCGCGCCGATCCTCGGCGGTGTCGGTTTTTTGTTTTGGTTTTGGTTTGTTCCTGAGATGTAACATGATTTGGCGACATCATCTTAAAAGGCTGTAAATCGACGTTTTAAAAATAAATGACGCAGCTGTGACCGGACCCTCACGGCTCTTTTTGTGTGTGTGTGGGTGTTTTTCTGAACCTGAAACGTCATCTTCTCCTGCGGAAGGTTGCATTACGTGGCCTGAGCCCGCCAGGACCAGGATGATGGGTGGCACCGGGCAGCTGTACAAAAAAAAATCAGTGCGTGGGTGGGGAGAAGCAGAACCCGAGTCCTCCTGTAGCCTAGATGGTTGCCCTGACCACCCTAAAATCATCTTGGGTCTGCTGCGTACATCTGTGTACCTTGGGCCAGTCACGTTGTCTTCCCGTTTCCTTAGGTACCCACTTAGACTGTAAGCTCTTTGGCATGGGGACTTATTCTATCCATTGCACAGCAACACATATAAAATATGTGGTGGTATTATCATGAGGGTATATGTACAGTACATGCATATTTATTAATGACCTGTGGATATAATTAGTGCATGTACAGAGCCTCCTAGACCAGGCTGGCTTTAAAGACAGGTACAAGGCACCCCGCCCCCCCGCCTCTGAGAGCTTACCATCTATGTGGGTATCTGAGACTGTGGGAGATTTCCGAAGCTCTATGGTGGGCAATACAGGCACAAAAAACACACGCAAGATGGCGCCGACCAAGCCTAAAGCGGGGCCTAGCCCACGGGGGGGGGGGGGGGTCACTCAGAAGCCCACTACCCTTACCCCCAACGGGATCGGGAACGATGTCAGTACGGCGAGTCACCGCCGCCCTCGGCTTCCTGCACCTGCTGCCTTTCAGCAGCAAAGCCCACGCTGGGAACCGGCTACTGGACCGAGGCACACCCTCTGGGGTATCTCTGAAATCGCCTCGGGAATTCTCAAAGGGGGGGAGGGACCTTTAAGTATCAGCTCAGGACAGCGGGACTCGATCTTTCTCCAATTTTGAAAGTAAAATCTCTTCTTCCAAAGGTACAGCGATCCCCACAGGGAAAGCACGCCCACATCTGCTAGGAGACGGAGAGATACTGAGGGGCTGAGGTCACTGCAGGGCTGTATCTAGGGTGACGGCAGCCTTGAGACCTGACTCCCATCTGCTGGCAGGGGAGCATAAACCCATTGCTCCCGAGTCCATCTGTCTACACTAAGGAAAACGAAATTATCAGGTAAATAATTTCTCCATTTGTAAAAGGGCACAGGCAGTGTCAGCAGAGGAAGTGGGATTTGAACCCTGATCTTCATCTCAGCTCATTGCTCCGCTCTCTGCCTGCTAACTACACGCCCATATATATTTATCTTGGTGTAGAGCTGTCTTCTTTACATCATTAACGTTTAAATACATGCTGCAAATGTATGTTTTAGAAGTCTGATAGATAAACATGTATTGTCTGGAACATCCTAACCATACCTGGGTTTATTCTCTCCCTCTTGTTCACTGTTCCACATTGTGCTTTATAATTTTTTTGATTGTAATTCATCTTGGGCCTAACTTAGAATATCAAATGTAATGTAAATAAACAACTCCTGGCAGGATTGCCCCTGCTGTCCCTCCAATAAGAGAATACGGCAGAGAGAGAGATCGCTGCCCCTCGGCCCCTGCTCTGCCTCTGGGGCCCCTGTCCCGGGCTCCTGGCGGAACTTTCCTTTTCGCTTGAGGGGTAGCGGGGGGGGGGGGGGGGGGAGATGGTGGAGGCAGTGGGATCTTGCTTGTTCCTCGGGGCCCCCCATCCAAGGCATACGTGGGCGGAGGTCCAGGCCAGAGCTGCGCCTCTCTCCCTTTGCTCTTACTGCCGGGAACGAGCCTGGTTTGTGTGACGGCGAGCGCGGAGGCGGAGACGAGGAAGTAAAATAATGAAGGCGGCTATTTTTATTTTATTTTATTTTCTATTTATAGACTGGACAAAGCCTTCGGCAGTTTAGCGACCCAGAAAAACCTGCATGCGCTATGCTTACTTTTTCCATGCTGCGAACGAGAGAGGTTTTACAGAATAATCAGCTTCTCTTCTCCCAGCAGACGCCGTGAGTCCGACTTTTAATTAGGCAGGGAAGCCGGGTGGTTAGAAAGGGCAAAGCACGCTGGGGCGATGATCTAAAGCCGCCGGGTTACCCTTCCCCCGCTCGGTATCGCTCCTTCCTCCTGGGGGGGGGGGGCCGATGCAATAAGACGCGTGCTGGAGACGGGCGCTCGTATCGCGCGTTTCCCTAAACGAGCGCGCAGCCCGCATCCCCTCCCGGGCGCACGATGCATTTTTTTGTTTTTTTTTAATCGAGCCAACGTACATTTACTTTTCAACACCGCAAGCAGTAAATGTAATTGTCGCCATGATACTAAGCAAGAGGGACCAGAGAGGGGACCCGTATCTTTACGTTTCTCGTGAGCCCTCGACTCGCGGATTGACTTCTCGCCTCCTGCGGGGCTTCGGAGTTAAATTTGGCCACGTTAAAAGGCGTGCGTCGGGGGCCCAGCGCTTCGCCTCACCCATACGGGATTCACACGTGGTGGGCGCCATCGGCTTCGCATCGGGGGGCGCTGGTCTTAGCGCGTGCAAAATGCCCGCGGGTTTCCACGGTACCGGGCTGCGCGGGGCACAGAACCAGCTCTCTCTCTCTCTCTCTCTGGCCCATGCCCTGCACATCCTCTGCCGCTGCCAGGCCTGGGCGGGACTCGGGATACGTTGGAAGGGGCGTCCCACAAGTTTAGCACGAGCGCCGCCTCCCGCCGCACTCGCACAGCCGTTCGGTTCAGTTTCGTGCACAAAATCAGCTTCGGTTCAATGAACTGCAGAGCGTCCGAGAGTGAAGCCAAGGTTAGGAGGAAGGCTCCATCTGTCTAGGGGGGGGGGGGGAGGGTCTGTGAATGAGGTCTTTTTTTTTTTTATCCCACCCCCAGTCTTTCCCCCCTGGTGGTCTGAGCCTCGCTGCCGTCGTCCGTTCTCCGCAGGGCGTGGTGGGGGGGGGGGAGGGAAGGAGGGGGGGTTCACTCCGAGCCTCCCCTTGCTACTTGGTTGGGCTTTACCATCATCGTCACCACCTTCAGGGAGTAGGCCCCGCCCCGGAACTCGGCCCAGTAGACGCCGTCCTGGAAGCGGCTCCGGTAGTGACCGCCTTTGTACCAGACCCCGTTCAGGTTGGAATGAGCGCACATGTTGTACCACCAGCCCCCCTTCTGGTAATGGGCGCAGTTGCCTAAAAAAAAAAACCGAAAAAGGAAGTGAGATAAATTGAAAAGTTTTTTTAAAAGTTTAAGAACATAAGAAACTGCCATGCTGGGTCAGACCGAGGGTCCATCAAGCCCAGCATCCTGTTTCCAACAGAGGCCAAACCAGGCCACAAGAACCTGGCAAGTACCCAAAAACTAAGAAGATCCCATGCCACTGATGCAATTAATGGCAGTGGCTATTCCCTAAGTAAACTTAATTAATAGCCATTAATGGACTTCTCTTCCAAGAACTTATCCAAACTTTTTTTAAACCCAGCTACACTAACTGCACTAACCACATCCTCTGGCAACAAATTCCAGAGTTTAATTGTGCGTTGAGTAAAAAAGAATTTTCTCCGATTAGTTTTAAATGTGCCCCATGCTAACTTCATGGAGTGCCCCCTAGCCCTTCTATTATCCGAAAGAGTAAATAACTGATTCACATCTCCCCGTTCTAGACCTCTCATGATTTTAAACACCTCTATCATATCCCCCCTCAGTCGTCTCTTCTCCAAGCTGAAAAGTCCTAACCTCTTTAGTCTTTCCTCATAGGGGAGCTGTTCCATCCCCTTTATCATTTTCTGAGCTCTTATCGGCGACCCTCCCATAGTTGTGATTTCATCACTGGCCCGCTCACAACATTTAAAACAGCAGTGACTGTGATAAGGCCGTCGGCTCCCCCTCAGGGCAGTCCCCTGCGACTCCCCTGTCACCGCGGCATCTCGGCGGGGGAGCGGCACCCGGACAACACCGCAGGGTGCTGGCGCCTTCCTGAGGCTTCGGCACCGGCCTGGATCTCCAAGGGAGGTGGCCACGCGCCCCCACCACCACCCTCCCATTACCTGCGTAGGCGTCCCGGTCGTTGTCCAGGGTGCTGAACTGCTTCTCGGCGTGCCAGGAGAGCGAGTCGCCAGCGTCGCCCCGGTACTGGCCCAGCCGCAGGCGGTAGAAGTCGCTCTCCGGCCCCACGGCGAAGTGGTCATACTCGGCCCGGACCTCTCGTCCCATCCAGTCCTCCAGGAGGACCAGCAGCTTGTAGTTATCTTGGTTGGCCAACCAATGGATGTTCTCCAGTCCCAGCCAGTGCTCCCCATCCATGTTCCCAAAGCCTTGCTAGAGAGAGAGTCAGAGAGGGAAGAATGAGCCGGGGGTACTAATCGTGCTTTTTTTTCCGGAAGGACCGGTCCTCGCCCGGCACAGACCGTGATACGTTTTGTTGAAGTAACGTAAAGATCAGCCAGGGTTCGGCCTTCTGCATGAGCTGCGGGGCTCACAGGGGCCCCTCCTTCACTTCCCACATCTAAACTGGGGCCAAGAAAACGTGTGGGTGACCCAGGTTTATGTAGGGTCCTTCATGCAAGCAGATCCCATGATGCACTGCATCACGCCTGGCCCAAATCCCACCACAGTGCATGTGATGTGGCTTCCCCCCGCACAGCGAGAGAGAGAGAGTTATCAAATATCTATTAACCACTGCGGTCTCTCCCCACCTTCCCTCGACCCCCACCCCCCCTTCATCCGCCGCGCCTGCCTTTCTGGGGGACACACACACCATTTTCCCCTCCCTACCTGCCAGCAGTGGGGAGGGGGATGGGCAGGAAGACACTCCCCCCCCCCCCCCCCCCCCTCACCTTGTACTGCTCCCAGGTGGTGAAGAAGTTGACGGAGCCGTCCTGCCGCCTCTGGATCACGGTCCAGCCGCCGCCCTCCCGCTCCTGCTCACACCACACCTGCATGAGCCGGTTCCCAGCCTCGGGCCTCACCAGGTAGAGGCCGCTGGTCGCGGCCTGCCCGCTCCGCAGTGCATCCCAGCAGTCTCTCCAGGGACCTGTGGGGGAGGGAGAGAGAGAGAAGCCGAAAGTGTGACTGGGGGGGGGGGGGGGGGTAACTTCACACGAGGACTCGCCTCGCACACAGTGAGCAGGGGCGGTGGAGGGGGGAGAGCACCGGTGCCGTTAGAAAGAAAAGGTGAAACGGGAAAAGTTCTGCAGGAATTTATACCGGGGTCCCTGTACGGCGCACGGGGAGAATAAGAACGGCTGCCGAGCGTAGAAGGCAAAACATCGAAACGTAGGGAATCTGCCTCTCTTCGTCGATAAACGTGAATTCATCGGACCTCCGGGACGAACGCCACAACGGCTCGCAACAGGAAGAGGCCAAAGTAGCGTCCCCCGAAACTTTCCGCGCGACAAGGCGTCCGTCTGCAGCCTACAGGATGTTCCCGCTGCCGGAGAGGCGGGCGGAAGGATACGATCGCACGGGGCTCCAATAGCATCGCTGCGACGGAACAGCACGCGTCGCCAATGAGGCTTGAGTCGAGCCACCGTGGCCAGCAGTAAGACAGGCCGAAGCCTTCAGTGTAGCAGGGATATTAGACTACACCTCGCCTGGATTATAAAGATGGGGGTAACATTGCGATCCAGTGAGGAATATTTCAGGGAGGTTCCCCCCGTCACCACTCCTGTTTCGTCTAGCACCGAATCAAGCGAGTACACTTGCTAAGTCTCAGGGCTACAGGTTTAAGTTTTAATTCTAGAGACACTAACGAGCCACAGATAACATCGCACCTACTGTATATTTGCAGATGGTCTGCAGCTTTATAGCTCTTGTGATCAGCATCAGGCAGAACAACCCCCCAACAGCTTCTCAAATGACATCAGGATGACGTTTGCCCTGGCCAAATGTGCTAAGGTGAAGCTCCTGAAAGAAAAACTCAGCGAAACAAAAAATATCTCTCTGGGTGAAGAATGCAATATAAAGAATGTAACTAGAGCAGGAAGGTGTGTGTGTGTGTATATATATATATAATCTGGGAGTCAAGGAAGGTGCAACAATCCAGCACAAGTTTCTGAGAGAAAAGATCATCATCATGTACTATAGGAGACTGAAACTGATATTGAAAAGTGCTTTAACAGCATGGAATAAGGAATAAGCCATCGGTCAGCTTTGAATCCCCCTCACTCTCATATAGCTTTGTCCCATAAAGATCTTGAAGAACTGGATGTAAGAACACGAGAAAATCTCCATCCTCACCAGGTAATCTATAAGAACCAGTACTTGCCGAGATTGTAAATTCCCAGAGCAGAAGGCGGTGTGGCTCTTATAGAAATAGATTATAGATAGATACAGATACCATCGCAGGCCTGCAGGCATACTTAATGGTATCAATAGTACCAAATATTCAAAAGGCGCTGAAGTATGAAAGTGAACCATCAAAATCGGTCTCCATGCTTAAACTTGGATAAGATTTCTGGCAAACAGAAGGAATGAGTGAGACTCTAGCAGCAGGCACGGGGGAAAAAAGCAATGAGAGTCTGCAAAACAAGACAAAAAAAACAAAACCTGAAAGAATCAGACCAGTAAACAAAAGAAAAAGAATTGACAAAAGCACAAATATAGCGGGGAAATAGCGAGGAAAACCTGACGCAGCAGCGGCCAAGAAGAGGTGAGCGCAAGAGCTGAAGGCGAGAGACCGCCAACGGCAGCACGGGACGCTGGACCTGGGAAAATAAAACAATGAAGGAGGAGGTTGCAGATCACCGCCGGAGATGGTCGCACGTCTCATCTCTGGGGGGCGACGTGCTGATGAAGGACGATCTCTGCACAGGAATCCGCGCAGACCCTATAACACCGCTGTGCCAGAAAAGCACCGGGATCACCGCCGAGGGAACCGCAGAGCATGGGAAGACGCTGAGGTCCTCTGGGACATTCCCGTCCCCGACCGACGCAAGAGAAACCGGAGACTGCGGCGAAGAAGCAAGAACGCAAGAGCGGCACTGCCGATAGAGGCGCCCGTGCCCGGCGGCTGCTCTGTACATCGGGTGCAGAGAGACAGAGAAGATCCTCAAGCACCGAGAGGCGCCGTCAAGAGACCAAGAAAAACGGGGCAGAAAGATACAGAAAAGGACTCCCCGGCGCACCTTGCTCCGTCTCCCGGACCTGTTACACCCTGCAAGCTCCAGCAGGAGGCGCTCCCGAGCACAGTGCAAGCAGTAAAGATCTCAGAGCGTGAGCTGCACCTGTTACACCCTGCGAGCTCCAGCAGGAGGCGCTCCTGAGCAGAAAGTGCAAGCAGTAAAGATCTCAGAGCGTGAGCTGCACCTGTTACACCCTGCGAGCTCCAGCAGGAGGCGCTCCTGAGCGCAGTGCAAGCAGTAAAGATCTCAGAGCGTGAGCTGCACCTGTTACACCCTGCAAGCTCCAGCAGGAGGCGCTCCCGAGCACAGTGCAAGCAGTAAAGATCTCAGAGCGTGAGCTGCACCTGTTACACCCTGCAAGCTCCAGCAGGAGGCGCTCCCGAGCACAGTGCAAGCAGTAAAGATCTCAGAGCGTGAGCTGCACCTGTTACACCCTGCGAGCTCCAGCAGGAGGCGCTCCTGAGCAGAAAGTGCAAGCAGTAAAGATCTCAGAGCGTGAGCTGCACCTGTTACACCCTGCGAGCTCCAGCAGGAGGCGCTCCTGAGCAGAAAGTGCAAGCAGTAAAGATCTCAGAGCGTGAGCTGCACCTGTTACACCCTGCAAGCTCCAGCAGGAGGCGCTCCCGAGCACAGTGCAAGCAGTAAAGATCTCAAAGCGTGAGCTGCACCTGTTACACCCTGCGAGCTCCAGCAGGAGGCGCTCCTGAGCAGAAAGTGCAAGCAGTAAAGATCTCAGAGCGTGAGCTGCACCTGTTACACCCTGTGAGCTCCAGCAGGAGGCGCTCCCGAGCAGAAAGTGCAAGCAGTAAAGATCTCAGAGGGTGAGCTGCACCTGTTACGCCCTGCGAGCTCCAGCAGGAGGCGCTCCCGAGCACAGTGCAAGCAGTAAAGATCTCAGAGCGTGAGCTGCACCTGTTACACCCTGCGAGCTCCAGCAGGAGGCGCTCCCGAGCAGAAAGTGCACGCAGTAAAGATCTCAGAGCGTGAGCTGCACCTGTTACACCCTGCGAGCTCCAGCAGGAGGCGCTCCTGAGCGCAGTGCAAGCAGTAAAGATCTCAGAGCGTGAGCTGCACCTGTTACACCCTGCGAGCTCCAGCAGGAGGCGCTCCCGAGCAGGAAGTGCAAGCAGTAAAGATCTCAGAGCGTGAGCTGCACCTGTTACGCCCTGCGAGCTCCAGCAGGAGGCGCTCCCGAGCAGAAAGTGCAAGCAGTAAAGATCTCAGAGCGTGAGCTGCACCTGTTACGCCCTGTGAGCTCCAGCAGGAGGCGCTCCCGAGCAGAAAGTGCAAGCAGTAAAGATCTCACAGCGTGAGCTGCACCTGTTACGCCCTGTGAGCTCCAGCAGGAGGCGCTCCCGAGCAGAAAGTGCAAGCAGTAAAGATCTCACAGCATGAGCTGCACCTGTTACACCCTGCGAGCTCCAGCAGGAGGCGCTCCCGAGCAGGAAGTGCAAGCAGTAAAGATCTCAGAGCGTGAGCTGCACCTGTTACACCCTGCGAGCTCCAGCAGGAGGCGCTCCCGAGCAGAAAGTGCAAGCAGTAAAGATCTCAGAGCGTGAGCTGCACCTGTTACGCCCTGTGAGCTCCAGCAGGAGGCGCTCCCGAGCAGAAAGTGCAAGCAGTAAAGATCTCACAGCGTGAGCTGCACCTGTTACGCCCTGTGAGCTCCAGCAGGAGGCGCTCCCGAGCAGAAAGTGCAAGCAGTAAAGATCTCACAGCGTGAGCTGCGTACGAGCGACGTTCGCTCCTGGGTCCAGGCGTGCGGCGGCACGAGCCTCTCCGGAGACGCCGCCCCCCCAGAGTAACAGAGTATCGCAGCGTTTGCACAGCCTGGGTTACTATGTTGCCGTGCTTTATGTGGCAGCTCCAGGGCGCGACGGAAGCGTTACAGTGACACACGGAGCAGTAACAAAGTAACCTCCCCCCCGGGGGAATGGCCCTGGGTTACAGGATAAATCCTCTTTCCTTCCCCTCTGAGGGAGGGACTTTTCAAGGCTTTTAGGGATCTGCTCAGGCCCGGGCTCCCTCCGTCGGCGAGCGAAGTCGCTGTGGGCGCTGCCGTGCTGTTCGTCCCTGCAAAAACCCCGAGGCGTCCGATGGAAAGGCAGGGTTATCGCGGGGCTGGGAGACGTGGGGGGGGGGGGGGGTGTATATCGGGTGCCGCTCCGGATCGGCTTTTTTTTTTTTTATTAATTTTCTGGAAGGCGCGGTCTCTCTCTGCCCTCCCCCCCCCCTCTCTTCACGCGCGCCCGGGACCCGCTGCCGGGTGCGCTACACGAGTGTCACGCGGAAACACCTCTTAAATTTGCGGGGGGGGGGGGGGCCAGAATTCGGGGTAGGGAGAAGGCGAGGAATCGTGCGGGAGCCGGAGCTGGGTTCAAACCGAGGCCCTTTGGAGTGCGGGGGAGGGGGGAGGAATCGACGCCGGGGGTGGGCGTTCTCCCCGAAACCCGGTAGTAAAGAGCTGGGGAGCCCACCTAAGACCCTTCGGCCGGCTGCTTCTCCCTCCCCTCCCCCCCCCCGGGGAGCCTCACAGGGGCAGGCTGGGGCCCAGAGGCCGCGCTCGGCGGTTCGGGAGGACACGTGGTCTGCAGCTGACGCTCCCTGCGCTTGTTTTGTACGAGGTCACCGTGCAGGGCTTTTTATGTGCCCTCCTAACCCCCTCTGATGTGGCGGTAAAAATAGAATTAAAAAATCCCCCCCCCCCCCAAAGCAAAAACGGAGCGAAAGTGCAGGAGAGCCCAGAGCAAGCGAGGGGGGGGGTCACTGGGGCCGCCATCTGAGCAGCAAGCGGGGGTGAGGCCGCCATACCGTCCTGCAAAGCCCCCCTCCCCCCCCCCCAATGGCAGGGGGAGAAGCTGGAAACACCCCCCCCCCCCCGGGGCTTGTGTCATAGATAAGGGGGACGAGGCGGTGGTTAGGAGAGGGGGGGGCGGCAGAGTATACATCATGGACCAGCACCCGGGGGGGGGGAGAGGGAGGAGAGAGGGGTAAAGCTGGGCAGTCCCATGCAGCCACCCACCGGGGGGGGGGGGGAGGGGGGCAGAGCCGGGATGCGCCGTCCCCCAGGGCCCGCTCTGCTCTCACTTAAAAGCACACAAATGCCAAACAGCTGTCCGTCCGTCTGGCGGCTGCTGCTTCCTGCCAGTTATGCAACAAATCCCCCCCCCCTAAACAGCCGATACGGCAGCAGGGGAGGGGAGGAGGGGGCTGGGAACGCACAATGGGGGCCGACGCAGTAAAGTGTGCAGCTTAACGCGCGGCCGAACGCACCTCCGTGGCCCTCCCCCGGGTGCAGTAAGGGGATCTGCGCGTGCAATCAAAGGCGCTGGCTGAAGGCGCTCGTCACGCGCGTGAACGCCGCGCAGACGAGGCCGTTACCCCCGCCACGCAAAAAAAAAACAAACCAGAAATCCACCTGCGCCCGCGGCGCCCTTTTTACCCTGTAAAGTATTACAGCCTGCCCTGCAGCAGAGGTAACGTCTTCCCAGGGGGCAAGGGCTCGACTTATAAACCAAAAAAATAAAATAACTCCTGCTCTCGTCCGGGTCCCTCCCGCTCACAGGCCCTTATACACTCAAGGGGTTTAGCGCCTGGAAAACGCGCGGCCGACCCCCCCCGAAAACTAATAGCGCCCGTCCCATGCAAGTGCACGCCGAGGAGGCCATGAGTCAGTCCCCAGGACACCCAAAAATAAAATGTGCGGGATCCCCCCGAGGTGTCGGAGCGCCCCGGGACCAGCCGATGGATCCCGAAGCCTCGCTCGGGTGAGCGACACCCGGTGGCCGGTGGAGGAGCAGCGCTGGAAGGGGCTGCGGCAGGGCCGAGATCCTCGCGCTCAGCGGCTCCGCCGACGGGGGGGGGGGGGGGGGGGAAACGCGAGGAGAACGGCCCCGCCGCCGCCGCCAGCCTGGCCCTCCATAATGGCCGGCCCAGGACGCGTGCCTTGCTTTCGTCATTTAATCGCACTTTATTTGTTATTCAGGCGCTGGTCTGCGTGTGCCGCTCCGCGGCAGGAGCTTAACTTCGTGTTAGCTGTGGGGAAAGTTTGGTGCTAAGGTTCAGCGTCCCCGCTGCCGAGTTTTGAAGCCTGATTTTTTGCAGCCGCTCCTCGCTGATTTGTACAGCCGCAAACGAACTTTGCTGGGGAGGCTGCTATCGGCCATCAGCAAATACCGAGGGGGGGGAGGGGGTGTGGAGAAACACAAAAGGCCTCCAGGCCGGGCACGACGGCTCCCTGATAAGTGACGGACAGGACGGAGAGTCCGAAGAAGGAGGTCGCGCGGGATGCGTCCCTGATGAGAGCCAGAAGGGAAGGCAGCAGGAAGAGAGTCCACAGGCTCTCCTGTCCACAGATTTTGGCAGCCTTTCCACAAGGGCCACTCGCATGACTTATTTCGGTAGGAGTTTCCCCCCTCCCCCCCCCGCACCCTCCCCCCTGTAAAACCGGGCTGAGCTGGACGACCATCTCCCCTCCTCCCCCCCCCAGCCCGGTAGTGGCTCACCAGAGGAGTTCCTGCCCTTGCCGCCGGCGGTGCTGGGCTCGTCGACCGTCGCCTCCTTCTGGACACGCGGCTTCCGGTCCTGGGAAGAGGGTGGCCCGGCCGCCCCGGGGATCTCGCGGCTCTGACTGACGTTCCCCGTCCCCGAGCCGTAGGGGATCACGTTCACCAGCGGCGGCTCCATGGGACCCTGCGAGGGGGGGAGAGAAAAGCAAGCGTGGCGATTATGAAAGCATCCCGCGTGCCCCTGTGTGTAAAAACGGGAGTAGGGGAGGCCAGGCCTACCGATTAGAAACGGCTAAATAGGAGGCGGGAAGGGACTGTAACTGCGAGTTCTAATCCCTGGCTCTGCCGCAGTCCCTGCGGGATCTTGGTCGAGTTACTTAATTGCCCAGAACCCGAGAGAAGGCCTGCTTGATGGCTCCCTGAAGGGAGCCGGGCTCAAAGGAGTGAGGAGAGAGCCCGTGCCTGACGGTTCTCCCATGAGAGCAAGAGGGGAAGGATTGAGCAGACAGGGCCTGACTGTGACAGCTCCTTGAACAGCCCCCCCCCCCCCCCCCCCCCAGATTGGAGCGTGAAGGCAAGAGAGGCCGGTCAGTAACAGGAGTGACCCGCCCACCCGACAGCTCGGGGGGGTTAAACATTCCCCGGCCGCGTGGCCTGGCCCCGGGACTGGGGTCCTGCCTCAGGAGCGCACGGGCAGACACGCTTATCCCTGGGGGCTGCACTTCTCTCTTCCCCTGTACACACCGGGTCTGACCCTGGAACAACCGGATCGGGCCAAGCTGGGTTCCGGAGAAGGAGGGGGGGGGGGGGAAATAAAAAAAATCCGGTGAAGTGGTACCTGTTCAGGGCGCCGGCCGCTGGTGATCCACTGGCACTCCCTCTCCAGCCGGGCGATGGCCAAACTCTGGTTGTTGAGCACGGAGGCCAGACGCCCGTACTTCTCCTGCAGGTCCCGGTACCCGGCGGCCATCTTCAGAACCTCGGCCGTGGCGTTCAGCAGCCTGCCCCCCAGCTGGGCGGCCGCCGGGGGTCCGTCCGCCCCCTGCGCCAGCTCGTGCAGCAGCTGGGCCCGCAGCTGGCCCACCCGGGACACGACGCTGCGGTTCTCCTTCCGCAGGGACCTCAGCTCGCCCGCCGCGGCGCCGTCCGCCTCCACCGCCCGCTTCAGCTGGGCGATCTGGAAGTGCTGCCTGCGCAGCTCGTGCCGCAGCTCCTGCAGCTCGCTGCGGTTCACGGCGGGGGCCGCCTCCCGGAACCTGGCGCTCACGCAGATGGCCCCCGTCACCTTCTGGTGGGGGACGACGAAGGTGTAGGAGCACCTGCCGGCCGCCCCCTCGTCCCGGGCCTCTGAGAGGACCAGACCCGCCAGGAGCAGGACCCGCGGCAGATCCCGGAGCTGCATCCTTCTGAGGGCAGGAGAGCGCGGGGCAGTCATGGGGGGCAACCTGAAAAAAAAATAAAATAAAATAAACTAGAATTGTTTTCTTCCACAAAACATTCAGTGGCCTGGATTAATGCTGGCGGGGTCTGCCTAATCTTTGGGGAAGATTTAATGCGCCAGCTCGGGAATCCAGAGGCTCGGACCACGAGCGACACCTGGGGATGATGGAGTCAAGGGACGGGGCCTGCAAGTAGCTCCCTCTCCCTGGGGGGGGGGGGGGCCTGGGAGGATAGAGCACCAGGGCAGGTGCAGGGTGGCTCCCTGATGAGAGACGGAAGGTCGCGGGTTCGAATCCTGGGATCCTAAGTCGGACGAATGCTGAATAAATCAGCCGGGTCGGCCGTGTCAGGTTTGGTGACGGCAGGGCAACATCTGTGGAAAGGCCACGGGGGGGGGGTACCTAGGAGGGCAGGTGTTTGGGTTTTTAGACCACGGCAAAGCCTGGGGGTTGGACGCGGGAAGGGGAGAGGCGGGGATCTCGCACGCTCGGTCGTGCAGGATGATGATGGAGCGCGGAGGGGGCGAGGTGACGACGACTGTTCTGGATAAGGCGCGATATCCCGCGGGTGGTCGCGCCCCCCCCCCCCCCCCCCAGCGCTCTCAGGCAGGGAAGCAGGTGGATTAGTGGGGGTGAACGCACGGCGACCGTCCCTCCCCCGGATCCGCTGAGGGGGTCGCTCACGGGAGAGGAGAGGCTGAAGAAAAGAAAAGAAAAAAAGCTTCCTGAGGCTCGGGATGCAGTAAAAAAAAACCCCAGAAAGAGGTGCGTTCCCTTGGTTCTGAGGCGCAGGCTGAGCCGTGCAAAGAGAGCGAGGCCAACTCAGCTCCCTGGCACCCGCCGTCCTGAAATGAGGATCTCATTACTCGCATGGGCTGCGAAGGAGGCCCCGGCTTAACCGCACGCATTCCTTAAATAACAGGGACCAAGGCTATTGTCAGGGGCTAGGGAGGCTGCCAGGAAAAAAGGCCCCCCCCCCCCCCCGTCCCTCCACCCGGAGAGGGCTCGGATCCACCAGCGGCGCGGAAATTGGTTTCGACGGAAAGCTCCCAACCGGAGCCCGAGTTCAGGCTGCACACACACACTACACACACACCACACACACACACCCCACACACACCCCACAAACACACACACACCCCCAACACACACCCACCACACACACCCCCAACACACACACCACAAACACACACACACCCCCAACACACACACCACACACACCCACCACACACACCCCCAACACACACATACACACACACCACACACACACACACCACACTCCCCCCCACACACACACCACACTCCCCCCCACACACACACCACACACACACCCCCAACACACACACACCACACACACACACCACACACACCCACCACACACACCCCCAACACACACACACCACACACACACACCCACCACACACACCCCCAACACACACACCACAAACACACACACACCCCCAACACACACACCACACACACACACCACACACACCCCCACACACACATACACACACACCACACACACACCACACTCCCCCCCACACACACACCACACACACAATCCACACATACACCATACACACACACACACACAGTCCTGGAAACAAATTCAAAGGGAGAAGTTTTAAAAGCAGAACAGATGAGGGCTGGGGATGTGCAGCCGTCGGGTACAAGTGTCGGAAAACAGCTGTGGATTCTCATTCGGCCGAGCTGTCAACAAATTCAGGGCCAGCGCTCCCGGCACGCTGGCTGTGCCTTCCACTGGGTCGGCGCCGTGCCGAGAACACCCTGTAACAAGCAACATCCCCCTGCCCCCCACCCCTCCTACTGCCCCTTAGTGCCGTTACCTGCCGGGAGGGGGGGGGGGATGGGAAAATCCCATAACAAGCAGTGTCCCCCTGCCAGGGATCCGGGGTAGAGTACATGTGGGCACCAACGACATAGGAAAATGTGGGAGGGAGGTTCTGGAAGCCAAATCTAGGCTCTTAGGTAGGAAGCTGAAATCCAGACCCTCCGGGGTGGCTTTCTCTGAAATGCTCCCTGTTCCACGCGCAGGTCACCAGAGGCAGGCAGAGCTCCGGAGTCTCAATGCGTGGATGAGACGATGGTGCAAGGAAGAGGGATTCAGTTTTGTTAGGAACTGGGGAAACCTTTGGGGGAACGGGGAGACGTTTCCGAAAGGACGGGCTCCACCTTAACCAGGGTGGAAGCAGACTGCTGGCGCTAACTTTCAGAAAGGAGAGAGAGCAGCTTTTAAACTAGAACAAAGGGGGAAAGCCGACAGTCGCTCAGCAGCGCATGGTTGGGAGAAATGTATCCTTGAAGGATACTAATGAAACAGGAGAGTTAGGGCATCCCAACAGAGAGATTCCAATAAATGCAAACATAGTCCATATACCTATATGTAAAAAATCACCAAAGCTAATGATTTCCGAATTATCCCTAACAACTGAAAAGCAGGTTGTTAATACAAACAAAAACCACACTTTGAAATGTCTGTATGCCAATGCCAGAAGTCTAAGAAGTAAGATGGGCGAGTTAGAGTGTATAGCAGCAAATGATGAGATTGACATAACTGGCATCACAGAGACTCGGTGGAAGGAGGATACCCAATGGGACAGTGCTATGTCAGGGTACAAATTATATCGCAATGATAGGGAGGATCAACTTGGTGGGGGTGTGGCACTTTATGTCCGGGAGGGTATAGAGTCCAACAGGAAAAAGGTCATACAAGAGACCAAATGCAAAAGTGCAATGTGATGCACATAGGGAAAAATAACCCACACTAATTACACAATATCGGGTTTAATATTAGGAGTTACAACCCAGGAAAAGAATCTGGACATCACTGTGGACAATAGGGATGTGAATCATTTTTCTAACAAATTGAAATATCGTACAATATTTCTAAATTCGTTAGAAATCGGTTAAAAGAAAGAAACGATCAATTTTACCCCTCGATTTTTCGTAAAAATAGTTTTTCGGGTTAGTGCGCGCATCCCTAGTGGACAATACTTTGAAATCCTTCGCTCAGTGTGCCGAGGTGGTCAAAAAGCAAACAGGATGTTAGGAATTATTAGAAAGGGAAAGGTGAATAAAACGGAAAATGTCATAATGCCTCTGTATCGCTCCATGGTGAGACCGCACCTTGAATACTGTGTACAATTCTGGTCGCCGCATCTCAAAAAAGATATAATTGCGATAGAGAAGGTACAGAGAAGGGCAACCAAAATGATAAGGGGAATGGAACAGCTCCCCTATGAGGAAAGACTAAAGAGGTTAGGACTTTTCAGCTTGGAGAAGAGTCGGCTGAGGGGGGATATGATAAAGGTTTATAAAATAACGAGTGGAGTGGGACAAGTAAATGTTAATCAGTTGTTTACTCTTTCAAAAAGTACAAAAACTAGGGGACATCCAATGAAGTTACTAAGTAGCACATTTAAAACAAATTGGGGGAAAAAATGTTCACTTGATGCACAATAAAGTTCTGGAATTCATTGCCAGAAGATGTAGTAAAGGAAGCTAGAGTAGCTTGGTTTAAAAAAAATTTGGACAATTTCTTGGAGAAGTCCATAAATGAAAAATGCTTATCTTCTTTGGTAACACCTAATATCCTCCTGCCCCTCAGATCCTGCCAGGGGTCTGTGTACAGCGCAAGGCTAAGGACACCTTGTGCCACCCAATATTCTCCTGCAATTGAGGTTTCTGTGTTCTCAGTAATAACCTAATTAGATCTGAATTGAAAGAAACACAAACCATAGCTCCCAAATCTATCCCTGGTCTCCATTTTCCATTCAGATCTGGGATGAAGTCTCGGGGTGCAGTCACAGACTGTCCCCAGAGCCCCCCTTTCTCTGTAAACATTTTCAGCGCTGGGACACACACAGCATCCTCCCAGAGAGCTGCTCCACAGCTTGTGTCAGGCTGAAGCAGAGAGAGTGCGTGTTATTAATTACTGCTCTGTGAATTTAACAGGGGAGAAGTACGTCAGCCTCATCTGTGCTGGGCACAGGACGAGCTCCTCCAAGGCATGTGATACGGGTTTCAGGATCAGAAAAAGCATTAAACCTGTTCAAACCAGGTCCCCTACACCGCAGTAATAACCATCACCCTGCCCCCTCCTATTTCTCCTCACCCCCAGTAATATTCATGAACCTACCCCCTCCTATTCCTCCTCAACCCTGTGTCCCCTACACTCCCAGTAATAACCATCACCCTACCCCCTCCTAACCCTCTATCTGGAGGGATCAGGGGATGGGAGCAGGGATACAGAGCCTGTCACCTCTAGGACTGGAGGGATCAGGGGACGGGAGCAGGGATACAGAGCCTGTCACCTCTAGGACTGGAGGGATCAGGGGATGGGAGCCGGGATACAGAGCCTGTCACCTCTAGGACTGGAGGGATCAGGGGACGGGAGCAGGGATACAGAGCCTGTCACCTCTAGGACTGGAGGGATCAGGGGACGGGAGCAGGGATACAGAGCCTGTCACCTCTAGGACTGGAGGGATCAGGGGTTGGGAGCAGGGATACAGAGCCTGTCACCTCTAGGACTGGAGGGATCAGGGGATGGGAGCAGGGATACAGAGCCTGTCACCTCTAGGACTGGAGGGATCAGGGGACGGGAGCAGGGATACAGAGCCTGTCACCTCTAGGACTGGAGGGATCAGGGGATGGGAGCAGGGATACAGAGCCTGTCACCTCTAGGACTGGAGGGATCAGGGGATGGGGGCAGGGATACAGAGCCTGTCACCTCTAGGACTGGAGGGATCAGGGGATGGGAGCCGGGATACAGAGCCTGTCACCTCTAGGACTGGAGGGATCAGGGGATGGGAGCAGGGATACGGAGCCTGTCACCTCTAGGACTGGAGGGATCAGGGGACGGGAGCAGGGATACGGAGCCTGTCACCTCTAGGACAGGAGGGATCAGGGGACGGGAGCAGGGATACGGAGCCTGTCACCTCTAGGACTGGAGGGATCAGGGGACGGGAGCAGGGATACGGAGCCTGTCACCTCTAGGACTGGAGGGATCAGGGGACGGGAGGAGGGAGACGGAGCCTGTCACCTCTAGGACTGGAGGGATCAGGGGACGGGAGCAGGGATACGGAGCCTGTCACCTCTAGGACTGGAGGGATCAGGGGACGGGAGCAGGGATACGGAGCCTGTCACCTCTAGGACTGGAGGGATCAGGGGACGGGAGCAGGGATACAGAGCCTGTCACCTCTAGGACTGGAGGGATCAGGGGACGGGAGCAGGGATACAGAGCCCGTCACCTCTAGGACTGGAGGGATCAGGGGACGGGTGCAGGGATACAGAGCCTGTCACCTCTAGGACTGGAGGGCTCAGGGGATGGGAGCAGGGATACAGAACCTGTCATCTCTAGGACTGGAGGGATCAGGGGATGGGAGCAGGGATACAGAGCCTGTCACCTCTAGGACTGGAGGGATCAGGGGATGGGAGCAGGGATACAGAGCCTGTCACCTCTAGGACTGGAGGGATCAGGGGATGGGTGCAGGGATACAGAGCCTGTCACCTCTAGGACTGGAGGGATCAGGGGATGGATGCAGGGATACAGAGCCCGTCACCTCTAGGACTGGAGGGATCAGGGGACGGGAGCAGGGGTACAGAGCCCGTCACCTCTAGGACTGGAGGGATCAGGGGACGGGAGCAGTGATACAGGGCCCGTCACCTCTAGGACTCGAGGGATCAGGGGATGGGAGGAGGGATACAGAGCCTGTCACCTCTAGGACTGGAGGGATCAGGGGATGGGAGGAGGGATACAGAGCCTGTCACCTCTAGGACTGGAGGGATCAGGGGATGGGAGGAGGGATACAGACCCTGTCACCTCTAGGACTGGAGGGATCAGGGGATGGGATCAGGGCACAGAGCCTGTCACATCTAGGACTAAATAAACTGTATGTCTTATTCAACAGAATGTTTTTCCATAGGCTGAGTTATAAAGTGTTTCGCCAGTAAACGTCTGAGATCTGAAGTCTCCGAGCTGCATTCGTCCTATTCCCCGAGCGACACTTTCGTCCCCAAGCGAAGGATGCAGCCTTGCACTTGCCGTCCGCTGGGATCTGTAGACAGGGAGGTGAGCAAAGAACTCCCAGCAGATTAATTCTGAATCCGGGGAACTGGGGGCCTGGCAAAGGGTGGGGGGACTGGGTCCTTTCGTAGCCTCTGTGGAAGCCATTATTCCTGAAAACACAGCTTGAGATGATAAACCAACCAAAAAAAAAAAAAAGATAGTTTGCTTTCCCTAAAGAAAGTTATTTGCGAGGAGCTCCCATTGCTTCTCAGTGTAGTTTGTCCACCTCTGCTATTTGCCGGAACAGCTCCCCGGGGCTTGGCAGAGCCGAGGAGACAGAGGGGTAGCCGGGAAGCTAACAGGAGACGAGCCCTGGTGCCCTCTGGCTCGATTTTCCTTTCTAAGTAACCCACGGACTGAAAAGATTATTCTTTAGGGGTGATGGGCTGGGGGGGTTCATAAAATAACCCGGTTTGGGCTCACCTTGTCTTCTGCGCTCTGCACACAGTGTGACTGGGCGGCAGCAGCCCCCTTGGTGGTGGTGGTGGGGGGGTGTCCTTTTAATGAGTAAATCAGAGCCTAAAACCGCTTTGCACATTCAGGCAGGAGGAGGTGAGATGGGAGGCAGACAAGATACAGACACCGAGACGGTTGATGTCTGCTTGGAGTGCTCTTCACCGAAGACATAAGAACATAAGAACCTGCCATACTGGGTCAGAGCGAGGGTCCATCAAGCCCAGCATCCTGTTTCCAACAGTGGCCAATCCAGGCCATAAGAACCTGGCAAATACCCAAAAACTAAGTCTATTCCATGTAACCATTGCTAATGGCAGTGGCTATTCTCTAAGTGAACTTAATAGCAGGTAATGGACTTCTCCTCCAAGAACTTATCCAATCCTTTTTTAAACACAGCTACACTAACTGCACTAACCACATCCTCTGGCAACAAATTCCAGAGCTTTATTGTGCGTTGAGTAAAAAAGAACTTTCTCCGATTAGTTTTAAATGTGCCCCATGGTAACTTCATGGAGTGCTCCCTAGTCTCTGTATTATCTGAAAGCGTAAATAACCGATTCACATCTTTATGTAAATATGAGACAGAAGCCGACCATGTAACAACTTTAGGGCATCTTTAAAAGGAAAACCATCCACCGTAAAAAAACAAAAAACAAAAACAAAACCTCTCCTACCACAACTTAAACGAACCGTGGCCAACCCTACCCCGCCCGTAATCAGACCGAAAAACCATATCGCACCTGCACCGTGTGTTAAAAGGCCCCGTACGGCACCAGAGGAAAGCTCTTAAAACAAACAAAAAAAAAAGACACAGGCATAAACCTTGCTCCATTTCTAAAGGCATCGTTAAACCCCAAAAAAACCCCAAGCCAACAGGTTTTTAAAAGACGTCGTAGAAGGGAGTGGGGCGGCCCAACTGGTTTCCAGATTCCCAGCTCCGGCCCTGGTCTTACCCCCGCTGCAGGCAGGCACTGGCAGTCCTTTGCCTTTCTGGGGGGAGAGGCAACAGGAAAATCGGACTTCAGGAGCTCCCTGCACGTCCTTAGGGGCAAGAGGCGGGGGACGGGCTCGGCCTTTGCGACGGGCTCCGGGTTGACGTGGTTCGGAAAGGGTCCCCCTCCTCCCAGAGGTGTTGGGGGATGGAGCTCTCCCATCCGAATCTTGCAGGAGACGGAGCGGGGGGGCCGGGTCACGCCGTGGGGGGGGGGGGGGTGGGCAGACCTTGCCGTTAGGGTGGCCCCCGGGCCCCTGGCTGGTTTAGGGGTCCACGGGTCCCAAATACCAGAAGTGAAATCCGGTGAGGAAGCAGGAGGCCCAGCAACGGGCTCTTCCGGCCCAGGCGAGGATATTATCCTTCTGGCCCCCATCCCTAAGACCCCCCCCCCGGCCGCAGGGCTTCGGGGCCAGCTGGACTTGGCCGGTCAGCTCCCCCCCCCCCCCCCCCCGGGAGGCCCGTAGGGGAGGGGGCGCCGCAGTAGGCCCGGCTCGCGCCCCCCCCCCCTCCCCGTCACACCGAGAGGGCGCCCGAGCTGGCCTTTCCCGCCCCGGAGGCGGGGCCACGCGCCGAGCTCTCGGGGAACGCACAGGAGCCCGCCCGCTTAAAAGTGGCTCCGCCACCTCTGCCGTCAGGAACCGCGGAAATGGGACTTTGCGAGAGCGGCGTGACAACGCGACGTGTTTGAGGGAGCCACGGTTTTGGGGGGGGGGGGGGGTTGGAAGACGCAAGAATGAAGAGAACCTTGCTCTCCCCCCTCCCATCTTACAATCCAACATCAAGAAAGAGAGAAGAGGGCGTGAAGATTTAGCATCAAATCCCGAACGCCTATGTGTAAGCTCTCCCTGATCCTGTACGGCGCTGCGCACGCCGACGGCACTCCAGGATGCTCGGATAAATCACAGGGCCATTAAATCCCCCCCACCAAAAAAAAAAATATATATAAGCCAGCAAGCCCCCACCCGAAATAAAAAGTTGCATCAACTTAAGGTTTTAAACTCAGGCGAAAAATGTCAAATCGATTTTACGGGACCCTAAGTATTTCACCTTTCATTTTCAGCGCCGAGTCCGTTGCCTTGCGGGCCGCTGTGACCGCCACATGGAACGGGGGGCGCGCAACACGTCCCAGATAAAAGGAAGACATAAACGAGGCCCCCCCCCCAGAAACATCCGGAGGGAGGGGGGGGTAAGGAATAGAAAACCGATGGTCCGGGCTTGAACCCCAGGACGCGGCACAGGCTGGTTGGGGTTTGAGGGGGGGGGGGGGCATCCACACCGGGTTTGGGCAGCTCTAGGGGCTGGAAGGTCCCGTCCACCGCACCCCCCCCCCCCCGGTGCCCTCCGTTTTCCATGTCGCCTTTCCGGGCTCGCCCACTCTCAGAGGGTGGCATCCTGGACACTCCCCCCCCCCCCCCCCCCCGCACCTCACTCTCTCCCCCAGCTCTCTAGGACTCCTTGTCCCTGGGTTTCTCGTGCCCCCCCCCCCCCCCCGGCTGGTGCTACTGGGGCCGCTCGGAGGTACTCACGGGTCTCCTGTGGCGGTGCTGGCCGGAGCTCAGAAGCTTAGGGTCCGCTCTGCTCCAAGGTCCGTTCCCCCTCCGGGGCTGTTTTTTGGCTACAGGAACCGGTCTGCGCTGTCAAATGCCCGGGAGAAGGGAAATGCACAGAATTGAGGGGGGGGGGGTCCTTAATAGTGATTGTCCAGTCAGAGGGGAGGGGGGGTCACCCCAGTGGTCTCCCCAGCTGTTAATGCTGGCTGGAGAGATCTGGGGACGCGATGGAAGTGGCTCCTCTGCACAGAACAGGGGACTCCCCAGATGTTAATCTCTTCTGTCCAGCCTGGGGGGGGGGGGTGTCTCTCCGCAGCTGGCTGGAGGGACCGGGGGGGGGGGTCTCCCCCAGCTGGCTGCCCAGATCGCAGGGTCCTCCTCCCAGCCGTGTGTGTGTGTGTGTGTGTGTGATGAGAAGAGCACAGGGAGACTCAGAGAGACCCCAGGGCTGCCTGGATCCGCAGGGCTGCACACGCCGCCCTCTCTCCCTCCCAGGAGCCCCTTATTTGGGGAAGCTGATGCTCGTGATGTCACAGGTTAACTCTTGGATTTTCAGGCTTCCTGATCTCCTCGAGTTCAGAATAGAAGATAAATGCCGGGCTCCTCGCCAGAGCTTGACCTCCAGCCCTCCCAATCCAATGCTCAAAAGAGTCCGCAGGTGGGAGAAGAACCGGGACCGGCTCGGCTCGACCCCCGCTGACCTGAAGCCCAGAGGAAGCCTCTGTGCCAGAAACCTTCTGTTTTGTGCAGACTGTCAAGAGGGCTGTGAGTGGCAGATCTGAAATGTTTTACCCTAAGAGCCCAACCACAGGGAGGATGGGAGCGTGGGATGGATCACGGCCACCGCTCCTCGCTATGCACTAAAGCCCGATTTAACGTGCATTTTCCGTGCCAGCCTAACACCAGATATTTAATAAGATTCTTAGTTCAGCTAAACCACTTGAGTTAAGACCAAGGATGCATGACCCCCCCCCTCCTGTTACTGAAGGCAATAGCCATGCAGGGAGCTGCGTTAGAGGTCAGACTGCTTGGCGCACCTTGTTTTAACACCTGGATCAGAGGTGGCGTAAAAAAAAAGCTAACTCGCATTTTGATGTGCCCGGTTCTAGCTGTTTCTCTGCGCACGAGTTAACGTGCGCCTTTGCTGCGTTTACTTCCATGCCAGTCACGGGAAGGGGGGGGGGTGGGGGACACGAGAACCCGAGCAGGGAGGAGAGCCGAAGAGCGAAGGAGAGGGTAGGGATGAGAGACAACCACAGAAGGCGGCGAGCGGATCAGGATCGCCCCCAGCTCGTGGAACAGCGCGCCGCGTCGCCCGACGATGACAGACGGGCGACGACGGCGCGCGACGAGTTCCGGGGAAATTCCGTCTTTCTGCAAAAGCAAACGGCAAATAATAATCGATCCTCTGCTCAAGCCCGGGCCTTGCGTTTCCTTGCCTCCGGCTCATTCCAGAATTCGTATTAAGGCGGTCGTTTCCACTCAGGTACCGTGGGTCATGCTGAAACAGGTCAAGGACCGCGCCAAGGTGTCCCCGGCCGCGCGCACACTGCCAGGACCAAGACGGCCTACAGCCGGGCAGTGGGCATCTGGTGCCGCGCGTTCCAACTTTCCACGCTGTTCTGCACATGAAGACATTTCGGCAAGGCATGAAAAATGAAATCAAAGTGTAAGCTCTCCGGGATGGGCACACAATGTAAAGGTTTCCAGCAGCTGCCTCACTTGATGGCTCTTTGTACACTTTTCTGCACTAGTCGTGTTTTTAGCGTGGATTTTCACCTCTACCCACCTTATTACCAGTTTTTTTTTTGTTTGTTTTTTTTTTTTTAAATCATCTGTTTGAATGCCATTAGCTTACGCATCCCGGGAAGCTTTTAATACGTCAGAAAATTTAGCACAGTTTTTAACTCCAATTTTATTCCTTTGCTCTGTATTGATTTTCCAGGCAGCGATGCCTCTGTAGCAAACCTCTCTGCTCCCTTCCACTTTGCTGTGGCTAAGAGCACCCCCTGCTGGTCAGGTTACAGGTCAAACACACTGCTGTTCCTTTTACATATATTGAAAATGCATAACGGAAGAGACTCCAGCTAAATGCAGAGAGTGCAGGGACTGAAAATACAAGAGGAGACTCCTGAGAAACGCAGAGAGCGCAGGGGCTGAAAATACCAGAGGAGTCTCCTGAGAAATGCAGAGAGCGCAGGGACTGGAAATACCAGAGGAGACTCCCGAGAAACGCAGAGAGCGCAGGGGCTGGAAATACCATGGGAGACTCCGGCAAAGTACAGAGGAGATGGAAATGTGATATTTCTAAGTTGATTGAGTAATTTTTTGAAAAACAGCTCCAGTGTATTTCTTTTTTCTCATTGTGATTTCCAAAGCGTTGCCATGGAAGTGAAGTTGCACCAGACACGAAAACTCCCTTATCACTGTTGGCTTTGTGTAGTTTCACTGTCATGTCTGTAACACATCCCATCTCTCTGTTTATATCCCCTTTCCCTACTTTCCAAACAAACTTCAGGTCAGTGCCTGAATCACCCTTCCTTATCCTATGAGAGGGGTCTTTGTCTGACCCCAGCAAGGTCTGTGGTGCATCCACAGAGAGAATCAAGGCATTCCAGCATGGATGAGGTAAGGTTATGCAGCGCTCCAGTCCTGGTTATGAACAACCAACCCATCCGCTCAGTAAAACAGACTGTCTTCTGGGACCAGGTCACCAGGACAGCCATCAATTAATTCCTAGTGCTGTAAAATCTGAAAGGCAGCACTTTTGCTCTCTGCATTTCTGTAAAGACTCCTCTAGTATTTTCAGCCCCTGCCCTCTCTGCAGGTCTCAGGAGTCTCCCCTGGTATTTCCAACCCCCGCGCTCTCTGCATTTCTCAGGAGACTCCTCTGGTATTTTCAGTCCCTGCGCTCTCTGCATTATTCAGGAGTCTCCTCTGGTATTTCCAGCCCCTGCGCTCTCTGCAGTTCTCAGGAGTCTCCTCTGCTTTTTCCAGCTCTTGCGCTCTCTGCATTTCTCAGGACTCTCCTCTGATATTTCCAGCCCCTGCGCTCTCTGCATTTCTCGGGAGTCTCCTCTGGTATTTCCAGCCCCTGCGCTCTCTGTATTTCTCAGGAATCTCCCTCTGGTATTTCCAGCCCCTGCGCTCTCTGCATTTCTCAGGAGTCTCCTCTGGTATTTTCAGCCCCTGCACTCTCTGCATTTCTCAGCAGTCTCCTCTGGTATTTCCAGCCCTTCACTCTCTGCATTTCTCAGGAGTCTCCCTTGGTATTTCCAGCCCCTGCGCTCTCTGTATTTCTCAGGAGTCTCCTCTGGTATTTCCAGCCCCTGCGCTCTCTGCATTTCTCAGGAGTCTCCTCTGGTATTTCCAGCCCCTGCACTCTCTGCGTTTCTCAGGAGTCTCCCTTGGTATTTCCAGCCCCTGTGTTCTCTGCATTTCTCAGGAGTCTCCTCTGGTATTTCCAGCCCCTGCGCTCTCTGCATTTCTTAGGAGTCTCCTCTGGTATTTCCAGCCCCTGCGCTCTCTGCATTTCTCAGGAGTCTCCTCTGGTATTTCCAGCCCCTGCGCTCTCTGCATTTCTCAGGAGTCTTCTCTGGTATTTCCAGCCCCTGCGCTCTCTGCGTTTCTCAGGAGTCTCCCTCTGGTATTTTCAGCCCCTGCGCTCTCTGCATTTCTCAGGAGTCTCCTCTGGTATTTCCAGCCCCTGCGCTCTCTACGTTTCTCAGGAGTCTCCTCTGGTATTTTCAGCCCCTGCGCTCGCTGCATTTCTCAGGAGTCTGCTCTGGTATTTCCAGTCCCTGCGCTCTCTGCGTTTCTCAGGAGTCTGCTCTGGTATTTCCAGCCCCTGCGCTCTCTGCGTTTCTCAGGAGTCTCCTCTGGTATTTCCAGCCCCTGCGCTCTCTGCGTTTCTCAGGAGTCTCCTCTGGTATTTCCAGCCCCTGCGCTCTCTGCATTTCTCAGGAGTCTTCTCTGGTATTTCCAGCCCCTGTGCTCTCTGCGTTTCTCAGGAGTCTCCCTCTGGTATTTTCAGCCCCTGCGCTCTCTGCATTTCTCAGGAGTCTCCTCTGGTATTTCCAGCCCCTGCGCTCTCTGCATTTCTCAGGAGTCTTCTCTGGTATTTCCAGCCCCTGCGCTCTCTGCGTTTCTCAGGAGTCTCCCTCTGGTATTTTCAGCCCCTGCGCTCTCTGCATTTCTCAGGAGTCTCCTCTGGTATTTCCAGCCCCTGCGCTCTCTGCATTTCTCAGGAGTCTCCCTCTGGTATTTTCAGTCCCTGCGCTCTCTGCATTTCTCAGGAGTCTCCCTCTGGTATTTCCAGCCCCTGCACTCTCTGCATTTCTCAGGAGTCTTCTCTGGTATTTTCAGTCCCTGCGCTCTCTGCATTTCTCAGGAGTCTCCTCTGGTATTTGCAGCCCCTGCACTCTCTGCATTTCTCAGGAGTCTCCTCTGGTATTTTCAGCCCATGCGCTCTCTGCATTTCTCAGGAGTCTCCCTCTGGTATTTTCAGCCCCTGCGCTCTCTGCATTTCTCAGGAGTCTCCTCTGGTATTTCCAGCCCCTGCGCTCTCTGCATTTCTCAGGAGTCTCCCTCTGGTATTTTCAGTCCCTGCGCTCTCTGCATTTCTCAGGAGTCTCCCTCTGGTATTTCCAGCCCCTGCACTCTCTGCATTTCTCAGGAGTCTTCTCTGGTATTTTCAGTCCCTGCGCTCTCTGCATTTCTCAGGAGTCTGATCTGGTATTTTCAGCCCCTGCGCTCTCTGCATTTCTCAGGAGTCTGCTCTGGTATTTCCAGCCCCTGCGCTCTCTGCGTTTCTCAGGAGTCTCCTCTGGTATTTCCAGCCCCTGCGCTCTCTGCGTTTCTCAGGAGTCTCCTCTGGTATTTCCAGCCCCTGCGCTCTCTGCGTTTCTCAGGAGTCTCCTCTGGTATTTCCAGCCCCTGCGCTCTCTGCGTTTCTCAGGAGTCTCCCTCTGGTATTTTCAGCCCCTGCGCTCTCTACATTTCTCAGGAGTCTCCTCTGGTATTTCCAGCCCCTGCGCTCTCTACGTTTCTCAGGAGTCTCCTCTGGTATTTGCAGCCCCTGCACTCTCTGCATTTCTCAGGAGTCTCTTCCTGTAAGTGTGATAGGGGAGTGGGGGGTGTCTAGTTTATGGGTGAGAGTGTGCTCGGACAGTGCACACTTTACGCGTGTGGTTGGGTAATGTGTGCACTTGCCGTGCTGCTTATAGGCGCGCGCGCGCATAATGAGAGGAACGGGAAGTGCAGGGACCGGAAGCGGAACCTTGGTGCCCTGCTGGTGCTTTTCTTCTCGGACTCATTTCCGGGTTGCGCGGGCCGGAAACGGCTGGGGGTGCACGCGGTGGTGAAGGCAGCATGGGGCGCCAGAGCAAGGTGAGGAATGCCCGCGGCCCCGTGGGGGGTGGCGCGGAGGGGAGGGCTGTGCGTTTCTTCCCCGGGGGGAGAGAGGGCTGTGCGTTTCTCCCCCCCACGGGAAAGCTGCCGTGCCGGAGAGGGATTAGACCTTGCGTCCCGGGGCTTCGTTTTATTTCTACCCGTTGTGTCCTCCTCTCCCTTCTGCCCCCTCGGTGAATAGGGAAAGTATTTGTTGAGCCATGTTAAGAAGTTTTCTTTTCTCTCCCACCGCTAACGCCACGAGCACTTTTTACATTTGTTTGTGACTCGGTTGTATGTGTGTGTGGGGGGGGGGGGTTGTGTTGTTTTTTTTTGTATTTTATTTTTAATTTCCTGCCTCCAGACCAAGAGCCAGAAGAAGGCGCGCGCCAGCGCCATTCACACGGCGCAGGAGGAGTTTGGCTCCGTCCCGCACTCCTTCGTCTTCCACCGGGGCCAGGTCGGCAAAACCGTGCAGCAGCTGGTGCTGAACATGAGGCGGGTGATGGAGCCCTACACGGCCACCACGCTGAAGGTGAGCGCCCCTGGGGGGGGGGGCCACAAACTGGCGCACGGTTGCACTCCCCCCCCCCCCCCCCAGGTTCTGATGGTGGCAGGATTGGGATTAGAATCAGGGGGTCTGCAGGCACTTCTGCGTGTGCGCAGAATGTGGGATCCCTCGGTCTCATCAGCTCCGAGCTCTCAGCACTGGACAGGGCGAGATGGGAAGCCAGGGTCCCATTTCTTTGCTCCCATTAAGAGGCCGATACAGTACAGTGCGCTCACTGTTATCCTGCTATTGGACGCGCGTTTTCCCTTACCCCTTATTCAGTAAGGGGAGGAAAACTCGCGTCCAACCCGCGGCACCTAATAGCGCCCTCAACGTGCAAATGCGTGTTGCTGGCCCTATTAGGTATTCCAGCGCGGGATACAGAAAGTAAAATGTGCAGCCAAGCCGCACATTTTACTTTCAGAAATTAGCGCCGACCCAAAGGTAGGCGCTAATTTCTTCCGGCACCGGGAAAGTGCACAGAAAAGCAGTAAAAACTGCTTTCTGTGCACCCTCCGACTTAATATCATGGTGATATTAAGTCTGAGGTCCCGAAGGGTAAAAAAAAAAAAAATTTGAATTCGGCCCGCGGCTGTTGGGCCGTAAACTGGACGTTCAGTTTTGCCGGCGTCCAGTTTCCGAGTCCGTAGCTGTCAGTGAGGCTCAAGAACCGATGCCTGCAAAATTGAGCGTCGGCTGTCAAACCCGCTGACAGCAGCCACTCCTGTCAAAAAGGAGGCGTTAGGGACGCGCTAGTGTTCCTAGCGCCTCCTTTTCCCCGTTTCTACCGTGCCGCCTAATTTGCATGGTGAATCGCGCGCACTGGCGAGGGGCCGGTGCGTGCGCCGGGACGGGCGTTGGTCCGCTCTCCCACGGACTTTACTGTATCAGCTTGTAAAAGAGGCAGCAGGAAACAGAAGGGGGTGGGGGGAGAAGGTGTCTCTGGATGCAAATGATGAAAGCTTTAGCAATGCTGAGATCTTCCTGTGATTTTCTTCCAAAGTAAACGCTCTGATGCATCCATGAACCCGGGCAGTGCCAGGAACCTCTGTTGGTTTGATGACAGGATGCTGGGTCAGTAGGGCTCGTATTCCAGCCTCATTGCGTATGAAATGCTGTGTGTGTGTGTGTGTGTGTAACACAACAACACTTGACCAATTCAGCACCCCTCCACTGTTCAATAAATAACAAACCACTCATGGGGGATTTTCTAGTGAATGTTGTTCTGTCCACAGCAGTGGGTACATGTTTGTGTCTGTATATATTGTAGTTTAGCTGTGTTTAGTGCCAGCCTCCCTTCTAAGGATTCTTAATACTGAAGCACCATTTGTAACCTATGATAAAAATCTGTGAGCCTTTGCCTTTAAGAGAAGCTCCCTCCCCCCTTCCACTTTCTCTCACCATCGGAGGAGCTTGAATCCCCCTCAATCTAACTTGAAGTTTTCCTAGGTGCCTTATAGGTTCAAAGGACTGCCCTTCCTGCTACCCCCCCCCCTGTGTTACAGGGTTCTCAGGCTCGCTGCCATTGGACCCTGTCCCCTGCCCCCAGCTTGTGGAGGCGTTTCCTTTTAGCAGCTTCGTTCAGTTCTGCTCCATGCTTGCTTCTGAGCCTGCAGCGCTCCGTAATATCCCCTAAATCAGCCTCCTATTCCTCATGCTTTCTACCTCTACCACAAACCAACTCCTGCAACACGAGAGACCTCCTTCTCCCGCCTCGTCTCCGGTTACCAAAGATCCTTGCCTAGGGGCTCACGTTTGAAATGCAACAATTGTAAGTAGAATTTGCCTGTACAATAAATAATTTCAAACTTACAGAATCTTTGTCTTGAGGACTGATTGGAGAGAAAGTTTAGCTGCCTGGATGGCAAAACACAGATTTTTTTTTTTTTTTTTTACCTGATCCAGAACAAATGTGTTTATGTGCGGTAGCACTTAACCTTTCAGTGGTTCTCTTCAAATTTATTTATATTTTTTTTTCTTTTTTTTTTTTTTTCTTTTAAAAAGCTTCAGTATCTTATGCTGTACCGGCTTCCTTATTCAGTGATTCCCACCCACTTAATTTGTTTGATTTGTGTAGCCAATTATTCAGCTCCATTTTGGCTGAGGACCTCGATCCTTGCTGTTTCTTTATTTCTGTTACGTGGACCGAAAAAAATAAATATAAATTTAAATTTGAAGATTTAAATTAAATACAGTACGCACTAACAAAAAAAAATAACCTTACATTGGTTCTCATAAGGTTGAATGCTACCGCACATAAACACGTTCACTAGAAAATCCAACCCCCCCCCCCATGAGTGGTGTGTGTGTATAAAAGGCAATGCTGTTAACAGGTACCTTCCCCAAAGAGTTTAACGAGTCCAGAACCATTCCAGGGAGGTTCGGGATTAGGACTTTTTTTTTATTATTTAGATTTTTATATTCCGCTTTTTTCAGCACTTCAAAGTGGATTACATTCAGGTACTGTAGGTGTTTTACCATGTGGTGGCAGGAATGGGATTAGGATCTTTGCCCTGTGAAATTTTGCAGCCGTGTGTGCTCTCTCTGGAGTAGGTCATACCATGTGGTGGCAGGAGTGGGATTAGGATCCTTACTCTGAGGGAGAGGTGTGTGTCTCAAATATGAGGCTGGTCTCGCACGCGCTTTCTCTTGGTTTGCTGATGTTGCTCCTGCGTCTTCCCGCACCGGGTGCATGCAGGTACAGAAGAAGAACAGGCTGAAGGACTTCGTCTCTGTGGTGGGTCCGCTGGGCGTGACTCATTTCCTTGTCTTCAGCAAAACGTCGGAGAACATAAACTTTGTAAGTATCTTGTTTATTTATCACTGATCCAAAAAGTGCTATGCGAGGTACAAGACTTCCAAAATGAACTAAAATATACAATACGACCAAATAACAAGCAATAGACAATAAATCACAATCTAATACATCAACAAAGCAATAATAAAATAACAAAAAAAACCCATAAATAAAATCAAGAACAAATGTAAACTACTTATCACGCCGTGTGCGATAGGAGGAGCCCTTTATACCTTGCAGGGGAGGGGAGGGGGGGCAGGTAGGGGGTGGCCTCTGGCAGGCAGGTGATGAAAGCTCTGGCGATTGCTGAGGTCTTCCTCTGATTTCTTGCAAAGTAAACGCGCTGATGCATCCAGAGGCTGGGGAAGGTGTTTGGTGGGTTTGCTGGGGGGGGTTACTATTTCTCTTCCCGCCCCCCCCCCCTGCTCGTGCAGTTTCTCATCCGATAGGAAAGCGTAAAAGCAAAAGAGACCTTCACAATGATTTCCTTCCTCCATGGCTTTTTTTTTTTTTTTTAAGTTTGCCGTTTTATTTATTTATTTTTGTGTGGGGGGGGGGGGGGGGGGGCTGATGGAGCGGTTGATGATGATAACCCCGGAAATATCTGTGCTTGTCTGCCCCGTACAGAGGCTCGCCCGCGTCCCGCAGGGCCCCACGCTGACGTTCAGAGTGACGGAGGTGAGTGCCGTATTTTGAGTCGAGGTTCGCGGAGGCTTTTGGGGTGGACGGGGGGTGGGGTGGGCCAGGATGCGTCCAGCCTTGCCAGCCGGGTCGCTCGGGCCTCCTCCGGTGCTCCCCGGTGGAAGGAGGCGGTTTCATGACGTTTCTGCTTCCCGTCCCTCTGGCAGTACTCGCTCATCAAGGACGTGGTCTCCTCGCTGAAGCACCACCGCATGCACGAGCAGCAGTTCACCCACCCGCCCCTCCTGGTCCTCAACAACTTCGGCCTGCCCGGCATGCACGTCAAGGTCATGACCTCCATGTTGCAGAACCTCTTCCCCTCCATCAACGTGCACAAGGTGAGCCCACGGTGTGCGACCGGGGGGGGGGGGGGGGGGGGGGGGGCCTTCCGGGGAGTCTCCTCGGGAACCCTGGCTGCCGCGGGCTCAGACCTCTCGCTTCTCTCTCTCCCCCCCCCCTTCCTCAGGTGAATCTGAACGCCATCAAGAGGTGCATCCTGATTCACTACGAGCCCGGCACGCAGCTCATCAGCTTCCGGCACTAGTGAGTTACCAAGAATTGCCCCCTCCCCCCGGGGCACGGCTGTTTGGTCTTCCCCCTGCATTTTCCACCCCAGGCGCGGCTCCGTGCTTGTTTACAACGCCCAGCGAGCCGCGCACACACACACATGCATGCATGAATGAATCTGACTTTTTCTTTGGAGGGGGGGTTCAGGGTGGGCACGAGGGTCTCTCTGAAATCCCTCTCCCCTCTCTCGCCCTCCGCAGCAGCCTGAAGGTGGTCCCCGTGGGCATGAGCAGAGGCGTGAAGAAGCTGCTGCAGGAGAGGTTTCCGAACATGAGCCGCTGGGAGGACATCAGCGACCTGCTGGCCCCGTAAGCCCAGTCTCCCTCTCGCCCCTCTCCTTGGACCCTCCCGGAGGGGTGGGGGTGGGGGGGAGGTGCTCGGTTCGGTGGGAGCCTGGCCTGGGTGGCGAGTGTCGGGCGGGCGGAGCGTGCACAGTTATTTAATTCGCGGGAGTGTCCCTGCCCTAGGCTGTCCCCGAATATCCGTTTGCATGGCGTTGGGGGGGGGGGGAGTGCGGTATTATGTAAAACGAGGAAGAGGCGCGGCTCTTCCCCCCCCCCCCCCCGCGGAGCGTTACTGGAATCTGTGTCCCGTGCGCGGTGGGATTTTTTTTTGTTTTTACCCGGCAGCCGGCGGTCGGTCGTGTCCTTCCTCGCGCCGTCCGGTCTCTTTATTTATTTGTTTTTGGTGGTGGGGGCGGGGGTCTTGCCTTTCCCCGTTTTTTATAGAGGCGCCAACCTGTCGGAGAGCGAGGCCGAGCAGGACGGCGAGCACAATGTCATGGAGCTGCCTCAGGCCTACGCCGGCCGCGGGAACATAAAGGCCCAGCAGAGCGCGGTCCGGCTCACGGAGGTGAGTGGCGGGGATTGGGGGGGGGGGGGGGTTTTAAGGCGACGCCGAGGGCCGCCTGCTCCTGCCGTTTCACTCTTGAGTGCATCCGTGTATTCCTGCTTTATCCAGCTAGGTCAGAGCCGCCTCGTAGTGCCCAACGCCAAACCTTAGATTTATAAGAAACAAAACCCCCACAGCAGCTTAAATCCAGGCTGGTGAAAGGAGGAATTTGAAAATCTTTCTCGCTAAATCTCCATATACAAATGTTTGGGATTTTTTTTTTTTTTTTTTTTTACTCCAAAGTTCTAATCCCACCGCACCCACCAATGAACACTTTTTTTTTTTTTTTTTTTTTTTAATCTCCTCTTTCAAAGATTGGCCCCAGGATGACGCTCCAGCTCGTAAAGATAGAAGAAGGCCTGAACGACGGAAAGGTGCTGTACCACAGCTTCGGTAAGCAATGCTCCCGGAGATCAGTGCGCCGGGACCCGGCGGCCAGACTTCAGCCCAGAGCGCCTCCCCGTGGGTGTCTCGCTCTCCTGATTTGGGGAGGGGGATAGCGAAGGTCTCCCAAGCCTCGGTAATGCCTCACCAGAGGGGGAGGTCGGAGAGGAGGATAATCCCCCTCCCCGATGGCTGCTCCGGTGGGGGCGCCCTAAACAAAAAAATTTTTTTTTTATGTTTATGTGTAACAAAGTGCACAAGACGGAAGAGGAGCTGAAGACAGCGCTGGAGAGGAAGGAGGAGAAACTGAGGCTGAAGGCGGAGAGGCGGAAGAAACAGGAGCGGGATATAGCGCAGAAGAAGGCCCAGCGGGAAGAGCACAAGTAAGGGAGGAGGAGGAGAGCGGAGGGTGGCGGCGGCAGGGAGATGGGGGAGCGGGGTTGGTGAAGCTCTGGCGACGGCAGGGATCTCTCCGCTGCTGTCCGGGACACCCCCCCCCCCCGCTTGGTTCATTTTCTACCTGTGGGGGTGGAGCCCGCGTGCAGGAAGGTGGCAGACAAAGATCCTTACTCTCACACCCCCCCTTTTTTTCAGGAAGAAGAGCTTACAGGGTATGCAGACGAAGCCAGGCAGGGGGCCCGAGGGCGACGCCGAAGCAGAGGACCCAGGGCCGGCGCGTGACGAGCAGGCCGCGGCCGCCGAATCGTCGGAGGAGGATGACGACGCCGAGTACTATCGGCAGGAGGTCGGGAGGGAGCCCGATGCAGGTAACTTTATTTATTTAAACAGTTTTTTATATACCGTTGCACGGACAGATCCATCTCAGCGGTTTACAGTTGATCACAGTATTCGGAACAGGCAGGAAAGAGAAAATTACAATAATATTATAAATAGATAATCTGAAATATGTCTAAAATCTAAAACTGTTAAGTACAAAAGAGAAAAAGTAAAAGCAATAAAAATTAGAGATTAAAAGACTATCTGCTCCTGTGCTTAGCTCTCATTCGCATAGGCTCGCTGGAACAGCCGTGTTTTTTAGTTCTGTCCGAAATTGTCTCTTATTTGCTTGTAGTCGCTGTTCCAATATTTTGGGCCTGCGATTGATATGGCACGCTCTCTCACTTCTCATAAGTGGGCCGCTCTGATGTTAGGTATCGAGAGTAAACCCTTCGCATAAGTGGGCCGCTCTGATGTTAGGTATCGAGAGTAAACCCTTCGCATAAGTGGGCCGCTCTGATGTTAGGTATCGAGAGTAAACCCTTCGCATAAGTGGGCCGCTCTGATGTTAGGTATCGAGAGTAAACCCTTCGCATAAGTGGGCCGCTCTGATGTTAGGTATCGAGAGTAAACCCTTCGCATAAGTGGGCCGCTCTGATGTTAGGTATTGAGAGTAAACCCTTTATTAGTCGATCTCGGTTCTCGGTGCGGCACGTGTAATCTTTTATTGTAGTATTCAACCAGTTTCTCGTTTCTCCGTATATAAAATTTTATGAATAATATTTAATAATACTTTGAAAATTATTCTGTTTGATTGGCAACCAGTGCAAACCCTTCAGAACTGGGGTGGTGTGGGGGGGGATGGACTAAGATGCCTTGCAGAGAGTCCCGGGGGGGCATCCTGTGGGGATATCACGGATACCCCAGCTTCCCCATTGGCCAGTGCAGGCGGTGATGTCATGGGAGGCTTGGTAGACATGGCCGCCCTGGGGGGGGCAGGGGGGCGGTGAGTAGAGCACAAAGCGTTTACTGTTCAGAAGGGAGAAAAGGTCTTTGCGGCGTTTTTATTTATTTATTTTATTTCTCCCCCCCCCCCCCAACCTCCGTTTTCATTTCTCCCAGATTTGTTCCTGCGAAGCGGAAAAAGGAAGCGGGCAGGGCCCTGCAGATCCCCCCACCCCGGCGAGAAGTTCAAAGCCGGCAGAGCCCGGCAAGGGGGGGAGGAGGAGGAGAGGAGCCCCGGGCGGCCCCAGAGGAAGAAACGGAGGTTCCTGAGCTCCAGCTTTCCAGGCCTCGGTCACAGAAGGACACTGGGGGTCCCCGGGAAACGGGGGCCATGGGGCAGCACAGCCATGAAGGGAAAAGGAGGGCCCCGGGGCCCAGCCCCCCAAAATAGGGCCTTCGGCCAGAAGGGAAAAGGAGGGCCCCGAGGCCAAGCCCCCCAAAACAGGGCCTTCAGCCAGAAGGGAAAAGGAGGGCCCCGGGGCCCAGCCCCCCAAAACAGGGCCTTCGGCCAGAAGGGAAAAGGAGGGCCCCGGGGCCCAGCCCCCCAAAACAGGGCCTTCGGCCAGAAGGGAAAAGGAGGGCCCCGGGGCCCAGCCCCCCAAAACAGAGCCTTCGGCCAGAAGGGAAAAGGAGGGCCCCGGGGCCCAGCCCCCCAAAACAGGGCCTTCGGCCAGAAGGGAAAAGGAGGGCCCCGGGGCCCAGCCCCCCAAAACAGGGCCTTCGGCCAGAAGGGAAAAGGAGGGCCCCGGGGCCCAGCCCCCCAAAACAGAGCCTTCGGCCAGAAGGGAAAAGGAGGGCCCCGGGGCCCAGCCCCCCAAAACAGGGCCTTCGGCCAGAAGGGAAAAGGAGGGCCCCGGGGCCAAGCCCCCCAAAACAGGGCCTTTGACCAGAAGGGAAAAGGAGGGCCCCAGGGCCAAGCCCCCCAAAACAGGGCCTTTGGCCAGAAGAAGAAAATGGGGCCCCTGAGGCAGGCGCGTGCCCTCTGAGCCCCGGACTTTTACGGTTTCTGAAGACGGGATGGAGAGAAACCCCCCCCCCCCCCTTACTGAGAAAGGTGCGGGTCGTGTGTGCACAGCAGGAACGCTGCCCCCCCCCCCTCCAAGAAAGCAAGAGAGTGCGGGGTCAGGAAGCGACCCCACTCCCTACACCTGAAATAATAAAACGGCGCCCGGGGTCAGGGGTCGTTCACGCCCGGGGACAGGGGTGGCACGGGCAGGCTCATGGTCGCCAGTTTTAAAGTGAGCAAAGCCTGACGAGGACGCCCCCGAGCTTGGGCCCACGGGGGAAAACCGAAAGCAGAGGCGAGGAGAGGGGCTCGCTGGCCCTATTGATCTGTAACAGATTGTGCGCCGCTGTAAATAAATAAATAAATAAAGGTTAAAGGGCGCTGCGGGGCCTGAGTGAGTCTTTTGAAGCGCTGGAGAGGTAAATTTTGGGCACTTCTGAGGCCTGTGAGCCTGTCCTGTTGCTGGTGGGGGAGGGAAAAGCTCGGGGAGTCTGAGTCCTCTTAAAATTCAGAAAGCCAAAAGCTTTCTAAACCTGCTTGGTAAATGTTTTTCCCTGTACGTACCAGGATCAGTCCAGACCGTGGGTTATGTCCCTTATCCAGCAGGTGGAGTCAGAGCAACAACTCAGAGGGTGCTCCCTGATAACTGCTGCGCTCTCTGTTCCAGCTCTGTCACCGACTCTCTGTGTGTGACCTCAGGGGGAGTCACTTTATCCCCCTGTGCCTCAGCTCTAATCCCCGGCTCTGTCACTGACTCTCTCTGTGTGACCTCAGGGGGGGGTCACTTTATCCCCCTGTGCCTCAGCTCTAATCCCCGGCTCTGTCACTGACTCTCTCTGTGTGACCTCAGGGGGGGTCACTTTATCCCCCTGTGCCTCAGCTCTAATCCCCGGCTCTGTCACTGACTCTCTGTGTGTGACCTCAGGGTGAGTCACTTTATCCCCCTGTGCCTCAGCTCTAATCCCCGACTCTGTCACTGACTCTCTGTGTGTGACCTCAGGGGAGTCACTTTATCCCCCTGTGCCTCAGCTCTAGTCCCGGGCTCTGTCACTGACTCTCTGTGTGTGACCTCAGGGTGAGTCACATTATCCCCCTGTGCCTCAGCTCTAATCCCCGGCTCTGTCACTGACTCTCTCTGTGTGACCTCAGGGGGGGGTCACTTTATCCCCCTGTGCCTCAGCTCTAATCCCCGGCTCTGTCACTGACTCTCTCTGTGTGACCTCAGGGGGGGTCACTTTATCCCCCTGTGCCTCAGCTCTAATCCCCGGCTCTGTCACTGACTCTCTCTGTGACCTCAGGGGGGGTCACTTTATCCCCCTGTGCCTCAGCTCTAATCCCCGGTTCTGTCACTGACTCTCTGTGTGTGACCTCAGGGGGGGTCACTTTATCCCCCTGTGCCTCAGCTCTAATCCCCGGCTCTGTCACTGACTCTCTGTATATGACCTCAGGGGGAGTCACTTTATCCCCCTGTGCCTCAGCTCTAATCCCCGGCTCTGTCACTGACTCTCTGTATGTGACCTCAGGGTGAGTCACTTTATCCCCCTGTGCCTCAGTTCTAATCCCCGGCTCTGTCAGTGACTCTCTGTGTGTGACCTCAGGGATGGGGTGACTTTAACTCCCAGTGCTTCAGTTCTAATCCCCGGCTTTGTCATGGATATCCCAGAGCTTCCCAAGTCTGTCTTGGGGACCCCCCTTAGCCAGTTGGGTTTTCAGGATATCCACATTGAATATGCGTGAGATAAATTCTCGTGCTGACTCCCGGGGATATGTGAATTTTCTCAGGCATATTCATTGTGGATATCTGGAAAACACCAGGGGCTGCGTGGAGGTCCCCCAGCACAGGTTTGGGATGCCGGGCTGCTGATGGGGGAGGGGGATTTAACAGCCACAGGAATCCAGGAAGTGGGCAGGAGCCTGTGCCCTAGCGGAACCGGCCTCTCGCTTCCTGTTTCACAACCTTTTATCAAATTTAGGAAATGGGTGGGGAAGAGACTGCAGGCTGCTGCCACCCGCATGGCCCTGACTGGCACAGCTACGGCCCTCCTACCCCCCCCCCCCCTCCACGCGCGTGCACACACGCCAACCCGCGTGATTCCCGTCCACTCCCACACCCAAAGTGTCTTTCGCAATTTCATAATATTACTGTCCAAACGGGCGTCCGCATCTGCCCAAGATGTTTGGCTATGTTTTAGTTAATTTCTCATTTGCTAGGGTGGAGCAGGATGGACTCAGGACCCCAGGGCGTTATGTGCTCCCTTGCCAGCAGATGGAGACAGAGTGAGGGATTTTGTTTTGTTTTTTTCCCCTCATGTTAATCTCATGAGCCACAGTGCCAGCCCCCCCTGACAAGAAGTTTCCTGTAGATTAAATTTGCCTCACAAGGCAGTGAAAAGCAAGCATGGGGATCTCATGCACACCCACTCTCTCTCTCCCTCCCCCTCCCCCTCGCTGTGGCTGGGACTGGAACTCATGTGGGTCTGTGCTGTCGGCGGTAGGTAACCTATTGCACGGTGTGAGGCTGGTGGCAGTGGTGGGATCAGAACCTGGTTCTGTGAGTGCCCCCAGCTCTGCTCTCGGCATGGGGTGGCAGTGGTGGAGCTGGAAACCCAGCTTGAGGGTCTGTGGTGTTCCCAGATATGCGAGGTCGGCGTCGGGCAATTTTTTTTCTTCTCTTCACAGGGTGAAACTGGTGGCAGTAGTGGGATTAGAAGCCGGGGCTGAAGGTTTCTCAACTTTTTAAGCCACAATGATGTGATAATTTTTTTTTTTTTATTATAGCAGCCGAGGTAAACAAAACGTTGAAAGGAACACTTTTTTTTTTTCTCACAGTTTTTTTTTTTGGGTTTTTTTAAGCTGTTGACGGAATTAAAATAGCCTGATGGAGGGAGGAGAGCCAAAAGAGGGAGGGGCAGGAGAGGAAGAAGGGGGCAAGAGGAGGTTTGGCTGAGAAGGCGCAGTGAGCTGAAGCGAGACCCGCAGGAGCAGCAGACCCAGCTCAGGCGAGGGATTACAGCAGTGGCCCCCTCCCCCCCCCTGGGTGGGGGAGGGGTGGAATGACTTTATGTACAGAAGGAGATCCCCGGTGAGAGAGCGGCGGGACCCCAGCGAGAGAGGAACAGGTGAGAGGGGGGTACCGCGCAGGCAGGAGCCGGCAGCACGTTAAAGCTTTCTGTGCGGGGGGGGGGGAGGGGACGCCCCCCCCCCCCCAGGGCAGGCAGCCGGGCTTAGCACAGAGTGGATCTCTCTGATTAATACAGAGATGTCCTTTTTTGTGAAGGAGCCCGGTGGTAGGGATTCCACCTGAGCCTGGCCCGGGCTGAAATGATTTCACCTTCCCGCCAGGCGGGGGAGGGGCCGCTCTGAATCTCACATTTCCAGTTCCACTTGCAGCTGAGACTGGGGAATGTGGGGAGGGAGGGCTGGGTCCTGCTCGGGCTGGTTTCTGGAGTAGTAACGACTTGTGCACCCTTCTCACAGCCCCTCGGGTGGGTACTACCTCCGGGGGGGGGGGGGGGGGGTAGTTTCTGAGATTTAACCCGTAAGGGAATTCTACAAATGTTGCCCCCCCCACCCACCCCCGGGACATGCTTAGAAGTCCGCAGAGCTGCGGGAAGAGGGTCCCTGCCGTCTTTTCTGGGGGGGGGGGGGGGGGGGGGGTGTCGTATCTCGCGGCCCCGCCAACCCGTGAAAGCCCTTCTGGCAGCGGAGGAGCAGAGAAAATCCCTCTTTGGGAGGATAAGAATTGGGTTCGTGTGCCCGGGAGAGCGGGAAGGACCTGCAGGGTGCAGCGTGCGCCGGCGGTCCCGGTCCCCTGGGGAGGGGGGGGGGGCTAGTCCCTCAGCTTCGCCTCCTGCCACCGGGAAATGCCCCATCCTGCCTCGCCGGGGCTGGTAATGAGTCGGCGTCGGGGGGGGGCTCTCGTCCGCTTCTGGCTGAATAACCAGAAGTGGCCTCCCCTGCAGGAACCCAGACGCGACATCAGCTGTGATTAATTCTGCTGATGAGGGCCCGTGGCTCCAGACAGGGTACGAGCCCTCGCCATCCCGTACCTCCCCCCCCCCCCCAAATTACAATCTGCAAAGTGCGTTGGGTAGGGGAAGGGAGAGGCGTCGCGTAGTGGAAGAGCGATCAACGGACGCGTCTCTTGCTTCTGGTTCCCTTTCTAGGTTCGCCCACCCCGCCCCGAGAGCCCGCGGGAAAGCGGGAACCATGGAGCAGTGCAACGCGTCCTTCGCCGCCTTCCAGGTGTCCTTCCTCCCCGCCGTCTTCGGCCTGGAGTTCCTCCTGGCCCTCGGCGGCAACGCCCTGGCCCTCTACCTCTTCCTCGCCCGGGAGAAGACCTGGCACGCGGGCATCGTGTACTCCGTGAACCTGGCGGTCAGCGACCTGCTCTACGCCCTCTCCCTGCCCCTGCTGGTGGCCTACTACTTCCGGGGCAAGGACTGGACCTTCGGGGAGGGGGCCTGCAAGCTGGAGCGCTTCCTCTTCAACTGCAACCTGTACGGCAGCGTCGGCTTCATCACCTGCATCAGCCTGAACCGCTACGTGGCCATCGTCCACCCCCTGTACGCCCGCGGCCGGCTGGGGCCCGGGCAGGCCAAGGCCGTCAGCCTGGCCGTCTGGGCGCTGGTGGCGGCCGCCTGCGGCCCGGTGCTGGGCTTCTCCTCCCTGGAGCGGCGGGGGAACGCCACCGAGTGCCTCGGCACCGCCCCGGACCAGCGCCTGCCGGCCTACCTGCCCTACAGCCTCTTCCTGGCCTGCTCGGGCTGCGGCCTGCCCTTCCTCCTCAGCCTGGCCTCCTACGCCGCCGTGGCCCGCACGGTCTGGAGGAACGAGAACGTGGGCGGGCCGGAGAAGAGGAAGGTCCTGGCCGTGGCCTGCGTGGTGCTGGCCCTGTACGCGGTCTCCTTCCTGCCCTACCACGCCCTGAGGAACCTCAACCTGTACCGCAGGATGCGCCGGCTGGACCAGCAGCGCTGCGGCACCCGCGTCCACTCGGCCTTCCAGGTCACCAAGGGCCTGGTGACCCTGAACATGTGCGTCCACCCCTTGCTGTACACGGCCGTGGCTGAGAGCATGAGGTCCGTCTGCAGCTGTGCGGGGAGGAAGAAGCCCGGGGGGGGCCGGTGATGGGATACTGTAGGTTTGGGGGGGGGGCTGACAGACCCGGGATACTGTGAAGTGGACAGGGATGTGACCTCGCTGCTACCGCAACCGGACGACGGCCTGTGAAACTCGATAGATAAATAAAATACTTGGTAAGAAGGAAGATAAATGATCGCTCTGCAGGTACCCGGGGAGGGCTGCAGGGTTCTGCTTTTGTGCAAGTGGCTGGAGCCCTGTATGGGCAGAAACCAGACCATTGTACAGCTTCTGTAATGACATTCAGGCCCACGCGACAGAGCTGCTTACTTTCTACACTGTACACCTTTTATTCTCTTAATAAAACATTTTGCCTCTTAAAATTCAGCAGTGCTTACCTATGCAGTCTGCATTTCTCAGGACTCTCCTCCAATGTTTAAAGCCCCTGTGCTCTCTGAATTTTCCCGGAGTCTCCTCTGGTATTTCCAGCCCCTGCGCTCTCTGCATTTCTCAGGAGTCTCCTCTGGTATTTCTCGTCCCCGCGCTCTCTGCCTTTTGCAGGAGTCTCCTCTGCCATAAGAACCTGCCATACTGGGTCAGACCAAGGGTCCATCAAGCCCAGCATCCTGTTTTCAACAGTGGCCAATCCAGGCCACGAGAACCTGGCAAGAACCCAAACATTAAATAGATCCCCAGCTACTAATTTCCTGTATTCATTGCCTAATGTACCAGATAAAATATAAATATGTACTAGAAAATTTCACTTTGATAGCTATCAATGCATGTCTATGACTATTACCCCTGTAACCAGTCATTATTTGTTTGTTGAATTATAACTAAGAATGTCACTTTGCAAACCGATGTGATCTACACACGGAACAGCGGTATACAAAATAAATAAATAATGCCAGTGATAGCGGTGGCTTTTTCCTAACTCAACTTGTTTGATAGCAGTTTATGGACTTCTCCAGGATCGTTTCCAAACCTTTTTTAAACCCACCTACACTGACTGCCCTATCCACATCCTCTGGCAATGAATTCCAGAGCTTAATTGTACGTATGTGGATTGAAAAATAATTTTCTCCGATTAGTTTTAAATGTACCACATGCTAACTTCATGGAGTGCCCCCTAGTCCTTCTATTATATGAAAGAGTAAATAACCGATTCACATCTACCCGTTCTAAACCTCTCATGATTTTAAACACCTCTATCATATCCCCCCTCAGCCGTCTCTTCTCCAAGCTGAAAAGTCCTAACATCTTTAGTCTTTCCTCATAGGGGAGTTGTTCCATTCCCCTTTATCATTTTGGTAGCCCTTCTCTGTACCTTCTCCATCACAATTATATCTTTTTTGAGATGCGGTGACCAGAATTGTACACAGTATTCAAGGTGCGGTCTCACCATGGCGCGATACCGAGGCATTATGACATTTTCTGTTTTATTCACCATTCCCTTCCTAATAATTCCCAACATTATGTTTGCTTTTTTGACTGCCGCAGCACACTGAGCCGACGATTTCAATGTGTTATCCACTATGACGCCTAGATCTCTTTCTTGGGTTATAGCACCTAATATGGAACCCAACATCGTGTAATTATAGCAAGGGTTATTTTTCCCTATATGCATCACCTTGCACTTATCCACATTAAATTTCATCTGCCATTTGGATGCCAAATCTTCAAGTCTTGCAAGGTCCTCCTGTAATGTATCACAATCTGCTTGTGATTTAACTACTCTGAACAATTTTGTATCTGCAAATCTGATAACCTCACTCGTCGTATTCCTTTCCAGATCATTTATAAATATATTGAAAAGCACCGGTCCAGGTACAGATCCCTGAGGCACTCCACTGTTTACCCTTTTCCACGTGACTTGTTGCTGTATTTACCCCTTTCCAGCACCCTTTCTGTGAAGAAGTGTTTTCTCCTGGGACTCCTGCATCCTATCCCTGATCTGCTTACAAGCGCTTCCTTTCCTCTGATCAATATTTTTGCTGTTTGTCCTAGTGCTGGACCTTTGGGGTATTTGATTATCTCTACCCTATCCCTCCTCCCATTTCCCCTCTCCTTTCCTGCTGGGTGCACACAGTTAGGCCCTAAAACCTTCATCCACCAGAGCTTCTGGTGCAGCTCCCGTCCCCTCCACCACCTTTGCCTGGGCGGTGGGGGAAGGGCTGCGTCCTCCATCTCAATGAACGATGAAACGTGGAAAGTACCGAGGGGGGTAATGGGAAGGGGTTGGTCACTCCCCGCGCTAACCCGCCGTGCGCTCGTTGGCCGCCCGCCACCCTCGTTGACGGCTGAAATTATCGGAAGGAAGGCGGGAGCGGCGTGCAAAAAAAAAAATAAAAAATTAGACAGGATGTCGCGCTCCCTGTGCTTCTGCTGCCTCGTTTAAAATAGGCCAGGAAATGGAAACGGCAGCCATGCTTTTTAAGTACAGAAGAATAGACCACAGAGGTTAATAAGACAAGAGAGGTCAGGCGCGGAGCTCGGGGTGATAAAAAAAAAAAAAAACAGGGGTGGAGGCTTCTGGCACATTTTCACGTTCAAGGTTGCAGCAAATAAACACTTAAGGGAGGTAGGAAGCCAAGATTAGGGAAACGGCAGCTGTTTATATAAAGACACATCCAGCCTTTTCCACCAGGCGGTGTGTATGTATAATTATATATATATATATATAAAAAGTAATAACGTAATGTGAGGTAAGCGGGAGGCCCCCCGGGTTAATCTGGAAAGAGGGAACGGAGCATTTATTTGCACTGCTGTGAGATGCAGGTCCCCCGTCACAGACGGAGGAGAGGGAGATGAGATTTAATGGAGGACGCTCGCGGGATTGCTGTGAGAGGGGAGGTGCAGCTGCTGCTGCTTAGGGGATTTTAATCTTCCAGATGTTGGCCGGGACACGCCAGATGCAGGGAGATCCTGGAATCTCTGCAAGGAGACCTGTTCTGTGCACGGGTGACGGGGGCCAGAGGGGGGGGGGGGGGGGGGGAGATACTGGGCCTGGCGCTCACCGACAGGGAGGGGGGGGCAGAGCCTCTGGCGACCACCGGATGCTGCGGCTCAGAATTAGGAGGCGAGAGATGAAGGCGAGGGTCCCGGACTTCAGGAAAAGTAACTTTCTCAAAATGGAGGGGGGGGGGGGGGAGGGCGCACCTCCAGGAGTCGTCAGCTGGAGGGGAAAATCTAGGGGAGGCGGAAGGGCAGTGGGAGATGTGGTAAGTGTGGCAACTGATCTTTCTGTCAGGAACATCCTGTGACGATGCCGCGAGACGGAGTCAAACTCATTCCTGAAGTAAAGGAGTGCGGTGAAAGCGCCAGTAACAGGGGGGCTCGGAGGACTCACGTGGGGAAGGCCAGGGCCTTCCCCACGTGAGTCCTCCGAGTTTACAAGGGGCTTTTGTGGCTGCAGAGGGCCAGAATTTTCAAACTGAACTCGCGTGCTTTTAAATCCACCCAAAAAAAAACATAACAAAAAATGTGCAGGTGCGGCCTGAAACACCCCCCCTCCCCATGCCGTCACTTTCTGCGTGCAGAGGCCCCCGCATACTTTCTAATTCTGTGTGTAAAAATCTCCATCACCTGCCCCCCTGGGAGCACCGAGTTAGGATGCAGCCAGGCGCCCACTTCCTCTCTGTCAGGCAGAGCAGCTTTGCACTCAGGGATACAGGCAGGCACCACAGGATGTGGTTTGGGGGGGGGGGGGGGGGGGTCTGTCTCATTCGCTCTTCCCCACCCCTGGCCACCTCCGCATGCAACACTTCCCCCCCACCTCAAGCAGTAAGTTTGAGGATTTAAAAAAAAAAAAGTGTTTCCCGTCCAGCAGTCGCCCCCATGCCAGGGGGGTCACTGGGTCAGTCAGTCACTGCAGGTACCGGTGCCTGCCCCGGGTTACAAACCAGCTTTAGACAGCACCATGGGCTGCCACACGAAACCCTACACACTTTACAACCCAAAACCTCCGCCACGCTGCAGCCACCTCTGGAGGGTGAACAGCCGGAGCCGCCTGCAAGGTCAGCACGCGAGGACGGGTCCCAAACTCGCCCAGGTTCTCCCCACATGACTGGCAGAGTGATCCTGCCTGCTACCAGCAGCACCCACCCACCCACCCTGGCAGGGTCCTGGTCATCCTTCCAGCCTGTGAAATGAGAGCACCAGAAGCCAGACTGTCTCTCCAGCAGAGTGGATAAAGCTAGGGGGGGTCCTGTAACTCTGGGTCAAGGTTGCTCACTTCTACAAGATCTCAGCCCTTGCATTATAGACAGAACAGGACGGCTTCCCCCCCCAAAGAGACTGACGCAAGCAGCCAGAAAAATGCTCCAAACAAAACACCAGTGCAGCAAAAATCTTTTATTAGAGACAGCGTGGACGCGGCGTCCGTTGCGGCTCACGATAAAGCGAATCAGCTGTCTCCGCTTCAACTGTTGGAAGGCCTGGGGGAGGAAAGATTACAGGTTAGAGAAGCAGGAAGAAATGAAACAAAACAAAAAAAAAACATCAAACCTGACGGCGGAGGACATGGACCCAACACAGACAGGAAATCAGACCTGCAGCCACTGCCCCCAGCCCAATCCACGTGGAACGAGCTGCGGTAACTCACGTTCCAGCTCACACATTCGAAAACAGGCCCCCACCCCCCCACTACGACTCACGAGCCCTGCACTCACACGTCCCCCTCCCCGGAGAGGAGGGGTCAACAGCGCCGAGAACGTCCTTATAAATAGGCCTGGTTCGTAAACGGGGGGGGGGGGGGGAGGGGAGAATACGCACTTGGCCCATTCCACGTTGAGGATCAGGTGGTCGTAACCGAAGCCGGACACGCCAGCGATGGCACGGGCGGCGTCCTCTCGGCGGTGTGAAAGCTGATGAAGGCAAAGCCCTGCACACAAAAAGAAGGAAAAAAAAAAGTCACGCCACGTCAGGTGCCCTCCGCCACGGAGCAGGGATTAGCACCCCCCCCCCCCCCAGCAATCCTGCCAGACACTACGAAATCCGCGACAGGGCAGGAGACTGCGGCGTGCCACGCGGGTCCAGCTCCCTGCAAGTCTGCCAAACTCAAAAGGAAGAGCACACGAGTCACTCGCTTACTGTAATAATTTGGGTCTCTGTACCCCCCCCCCCCCCCCCGTTGTCTAAACTTTATCCCCTGCTTTACCTGAACAGAACTCGCGAATCCGCGGCCAGGGCGGCTGAATACCACGGAGACGAGTAAACGGAGGCACGGGGGGGGGGGGGGGGCTCGAAGGGTCCCCAAGAGGAGGCCGAGATCAGTACCCCCTCCCCAGCACCCGCGCAGCTGTCCTTACCTTGGACTGCCCAGTGGTCTTGTCCTTGGCCAGGTAGATCCGGGAGATGGAGCCGAAGGGCCGGAAGAGCTCCTGCAGGTCGGTCTCCCGCGTGTCCTCCGACAGGTTGGTGACACGGATGGTGGCGTTGTCATCGGCTGTTGGAAGGACGGCGCACACAAGAGCGGGAGAGGTCAACGTGGACGGAGCAAAAGCTAAGGCCCCCCCCCCCCCCCACCACCGCAGAGACTACAGAGGAAGGCAGCGACCTGCTGAGACAGCCGGGTTTAAATCCCAGGTCGGGTCTCAGGTGAGATGAGTGCGGTGGTGCTCTTGCACCTATGGATTCCAACTTCCTTCTGTCTGGGACCCCCCCCCCCCCCCCCCCCCCCCCATAAGACCTGGGAGGAGAAAGCCTCACCCGGAGCATCCCTCAACACCCCCCCCCCCCCTTAATACCTTGCAGTCTGAGGAGTCGCTGCCCTCCACCCCATCCTCGGGATGAGCGAGCACGGCAGGCCAGAGAGCCGAGCTCCAGCAGCCAAACCCGGCCCTCGCTGGGCCAGGAACACTCCTTCCCCCCGCTGTTAACCCTTTCCCGTACCTCTGCGGTTAGGCTGCATGGACTCCCCCCGACGGCTCGCCCCGTCTCGGAGGCTGGGGGGGACGTACTTCCCAGTCTTGCTCTGCGCGGCCTGCACCGGTTCCGGCTCTGGAAAAAAAAGAGAGGGACAAAAAATGGAAAATTATAATCCGAGTCGTTAAGACAGGGGGGGGGGGGGGGGAAAGCAGCAGTTCCCGGATCTAAAGAGAGGACACAAACAACCAAACCAGCCTTCCCGGCTGTGCCGCCCTGGTTCTAACGCACCTGCCCCTGCGACCTTCTCCTTCTCCCCGGTGGAGAGGCCCAGCTGCTCCGCCAGCTCCTTCTGCATGGGCCCCAGGGTGTCCTTGTACGGGCAGCGCGTGGTCCAATGGTCTCCTTTGCAGATCCGGCAGGACACGATCTTCTGCCCCTTCAGCTTGTTCATGGGGTCCTCATCCTCCTGGTTGTTCAGGTCCTAGGCGGGATTGGGAGAGGGACTCTGGTTATTGGGGGGGGGGGGGGGGGCAGAAGCTGCCAGCGGCAAACGTAGAATATTAAAAGAAAAAAAAACCCCACAAAAGTATTCAGGCAGAAATAATCCCCCTTCTTTTCACTAAAGGCGCTTTGCAGGTAACAACTGGGTCCAAACCCCTACACAAGGGGACCTTCCGAAAATGGTCTGACAGCCACAGACTGTTCTACAAAATCCCCCGAAACCCTCCCTCTCTCCTGGGTCCTGCCCCCTGCACCAGTTTCAGGCTGATCTGGAAACGCCACTGCAAGGCTCCGGCTTCAGTGTCCGGCCTCTTCCTTTTCAGCCAGCGAGGGGGCGGGCAGCGAATGAAGGAAGGGAACATGGAAAGCAAGTTACGCTCCCTCCCTGGCCTCCTAGCAACCCATCTCCCCCCCCCCCCCCCCCCCCCCCCCCCCCACTGGTTACCCCAGCCCCTCCACCCCCCCTCGCCTCACCTGTTCCCAGGCCCTCCACGTCGGTGCTCTTGCCCACCCCCCCCTTCTCCCTCTTACCTCTTTGCTTGTAATAAAGGTCATGAACACATCATCACTGACAGTGGTGGTGGCCACGTTGGGCCCGGGGGCATCAAATTCAGAGTTCCCAAATTTCTTCCAGTTCTAAATGACGAAAGGAAAATGGGTTATTAAAAAAAAATGACAGTTACAAGCCAATAGAGCATGAAAGGTATTCACAGCCCCGGGGAATTACGCAAACGTGTTCTATGACCCGGACTCTTTCAAACCTACCTTCCTCCTGGCCACGGCCTTCGAAGCCTTCCTGGTTTCAATTTTGTAGGTGCGGATGATCTACAGAGAGAACGGACAACTCTGGTCACCTCAGGAGACTGGAGAAGAAGGGATGGGGGGGGGGGGGGGGCCTGGGGCGGTGGCAATGCTGTGAAAATCCACCAGCCCTGAGCTCTGAAAACCGATGTGGCCATGAGGAGCCACCCGGGCAAGCACCATCCGAGAACCCCCTCTGCTCAGCCTAGCAGTCATCTTTCCCCAAACAGCTCCTGCAAGATGCCAGCTTACCCAGAAAACTCCCCCTCCTATCCATCCTCAGAACATCAATAATGCCCGGGACTCTCACCCCTCCTTCGTGCTGCTTTTCCAGGATTTGGGGGGGCTGGGGGCACGATACTACCAGCTGAAGGGAGCCGATGGCACTGGTTTGAGCCAGCAAGCCAACCTTAAACCCGAGGCTTAATGCAGTTGCAGAAAGGGGCACCAAGGCCTTTGGCCTTTTGTGAATGATCTACCCCCCCCGGAATTCACAGGACACCCGAGTGGCTGCCCTGCCATGACAGCAGCTACTCCCGGCCACTGGCTTACCGGGGACGCCCCCCCCCTCACCTTGGACTTCTTGCCATCCTCGTCCTCCTTGTACTCGGTTATGACTTTCGTATTCCCTTTTATAACTTCTTTGGGCGACGGGAGAGGACCTGCAAGCGGATAAAAGGCGAAAGCGTCAGCGCGGTGTGCGCTCCGCCAAGAAGAAGGCGGAATACATGCAATTTAAAAGGAGCTTCACCTTCATCCACCTCGTCCTCCACCTGGTCGGCCCAGCTGGGCTTCGAGCTGCAGGAGAGAGGGAGAGAGAGACAGAAAACTGGTGAGGGTGAGGCTGTGCGTGGTGGTCCTCGTGCCCCTCTCCCCCCTATCCATTATAGCACTAAAGAGAGGACAGACCCCCCCCCCCCCCCCGGGAGATCCTTGTCATTTGCAGTCCGATGAGGTACTGGGGTGCACCAGGATTCCCCTCCCCCTCCATGCAAGGTCTGGGAGGGGAGGGCAGGGCTATGGCTTCCAATGCACCAGGATCCCCCCTCCATGCAAGGTCTGAGAGATGAGGGGGGAGGGGAGGGCTATGGCTTCCAATCCTCCACCCGAGCGCAGACGTGAAATTTCCAAGGAGGGGGACAGCGGTGATGAGCGGGGAGGGAGCAGGAAACCCTCCCGTCGTCCCCCCCTCCTCCGCTCGCCCTCGCTCACTCGTAGTCGCCGGTCGGCATGACGGCTTCCTCTCTCTCGGCTGCTGGGCCGCGGCTGGAAAGGTCCCCGGATGCACGGCCGGCGCGCCTGCGCAGAGCGGGAGGGGCGGAGGCGGCGTCTCTACGGCGGCTGCGCAGATCCTCCCCCTTCCCTCCCGGAAGAGGAAGCAGGTGGGGTGTGCACGCGCGCGCTTCTGCGCGCAGGGGGGCCACGTGAGCCGAAAACGGTTTGGGGTTTTTGTTTTTTTTTGCCACCTGCCAGAGACCGTGAATGATTTTATTGGCGCGGAGCCCGACCGCACGGCGCTTTCGGAAACGAATGGGACGAAACCCGCAAGCGCGCGGAGCCGGGCGGGCGAGGCCAAAGGCGAGAGCTGGCCCAGGACCCTACCGAGGATGGAGGCGACTGGGCTCGGCCTCCGTGGAAAGGGAGACGCGGGCAGCCCAGGGGAAGGGCTGCACCCGCTTCTGCCCCCAGCACCCCATGCATGCCGCGGGCAGCTCCTAACATGAGCAGAGGGACCTGCTAGGGGTGCAACCCACCCGTCGCTCCCGTACTTACCTTAATGCTGTAGGGGTCCCTAGACCTTCCCCCTCATCACTTCCTGAAGGACAGGTTGGTCTTTTAAGCAGATCCTCAAGAAGCACCCAGCCAGGTAGGTGTCTAAGATTTAGATACAGTAGGAAACAGTGGAGTGCCTGAGGGATCTGTACTGGGACCCTTACTGTTCAATATATTTATAAATGATCTGGAAAGAAATACCACGAGTGAGGTTATCAAATGTGCAGATGACACAAAATTGTTCAGAGTAGTTAAATCACAAGCAGATTGTGATACATTACAAAGTCTGCTTGTGATGTAAATACTTTCCACTGCCGGTCCTAATCCATGGAACACTCTCCGACAGGACCCCGGCCCGATTTCCTTCAAACCTGCGTTTCCAGAACCCGCAGATTAAGCAATATATTCTCACCATATCCTTACCAATCTCCTCCCAAGTATGATTTGCTACTCTGCGCTTTCAAACTCGCTCTTATTCCCTCTAATCACACGTTCCCTCGATGAGGGCTTCAGATACCCTTTGGTCTTATTTCCCATGTCTTTCGTCCTTTTCAAGCCCTTTGCACCTCATCTTTCTTCCTCACCCTTAATGCAACCAAGCCCACGTAATTGGATCCATCGCTTATTGTAACTGTATTGCTATGTAATTTCAATTTGTTTAAGGTGTTATTTAATTTTCATACTTTGTTACTTAAAAGTTTGCTTTGATGTTTCTTGTTCTATGTAAAGCCCACAGGCAAGTTTTATTGTTCACTGTAAACCAGTTTGATTTGTATCCAATGCAAGATCAGTATATAAAAGCTAAAAATAAATAAATAAAATACAGGAGGACCTTGTGAGACTGGAAAATTGGGCATCCAAATGGCAGATGAAATTTAATGTGGACAAGTGCAAGGTGATGCATATAGGGAAAAATAACCCTTGCTGTAGTTACACAATGTTGGGTTCCATATTAGGTGCTACAACCCAAGAAAGAGATCTAGGCATCATAGTGGATAACACATTGAAATCGTCGCTACAGTGTGCTGCGGCAGTCAAAAAAGCAAACAGAATGTTGGGAATTATTAGAAAAGGAATGGTGAATAAAACGGGAAATGTCATAATGCCTCTGTATCGCTCCATGGTGAGACCGCATCTTGAATACTGTGTACAATTCTGGTCGCCGCATCTCAAAAAAGATATAATTGCGATGGAGAAGGTACAGAGAAGGGCGACCAAAATGATAAAATGGATGGGACAGAACCCTTATGAAGGAAGGCTAAAAAAGTTAGGGAGATTCAGCTTGGAGAAGAGACGGCTGAGGGGGGATATGATAGAGGTGTTTAAAATCATGAGAGGTCTAGAACAGGTAAATGTGAATCTGTTATTTACTCTTTCGAATAATAGAAGGACTAGGGGGCACTCCATGAAGTTAGCATGGGGCACATTTAAGACTAATCAAAGAAAATTCTTTTTCATTCAACGCACAATTAAACTCTGGAATTTGTTGCCAGAGGATGTGGTCAGTGCAGTTAGTGTAGCTGTGTTTAAAAAAGGATTGGATAAGTTCTTGGAGGAGAAGTCCATTAATGGCTATTAATCAATTTTACTTAGGGAATAGCCACTGCTATTAATTGCATCAGTAGCATGGGATCTTCTTGTTTTTGGGTACTTGCCAGGTTCTTATGGCCTGGATTGCCCACTGTTGGAAATAGGATGCTGGGCCTGATGGACCCTTGGTCTGATGCAGTATGGCAATTTTTTATGTTTTTATAAGAGCTGCTGGGGATCATTGGGATGGTAGAACCCAAAATGGAATGCATCCCCAACCAAGTTTTCCCACAAAACGATGGAAGAACCTGACAGGACCAGAAAAGGTTATCTACATCCTGGCCAGAATCAGAGAATGGAGATAAAAAGCTCATTTTTGAGAAAAAAATAGAATCATGAATATTAACTGGTAATTTTTTTTTTTTTACAGTAAATCTTTTATTCTCTGTCTCCACCTGCTGGTAGTGGAGAAAAACCCATCCAGCTGGACTAGGCTGGTGGATGATAAGAAAAAATTAATATGTGCTGAGCTGCATGCATCTAAATCTTGGAAATGAACCAGGGCCGCCTTCCGTCAGGATCACAATGCAGTAAAACATTTTGCTATCCCACAAGAGCCCAAAACCCACCTAATAAATTCAGTCCTAAGCCATCTCAGCAGCCTGAGCAGAGAGTGATGTTTGGAGATAGCGACACCTTAGGAAAACAGTACTCTCTGCTGAGCAACACTGATAATCAGATGAATAAAGGAAAATTAGTTCCTGCCTGCTCATTTTCGTTTAATGCCACAGATCAATCCAGACAAGAGGGTTTTGCATCGCTACCAGCAGATGGAGACAGAACTAAAGTTTTGAGGTGCTGCTACATAACCGAGAGCGCCACCTGCAGTCCCCCAGTATTGACCTGCACCCAAGCCATAGATAGAATTCCCCTCACCCAAGGTAAAACCTGGGATTGGAGGCCCCTGCGCTGACAACCAACATCCCTCCAGCCCAAAACCAGTTTGAAAACCGCTTTTTATAAGCATTGGGAAGGACCTGGATCCATGGGTCAGAGGGGATTTTTCATGGTTTGGAAGGCACGAGCTATCATTAAAATGAATATATTACCCAGCCTTTGCTACTTCTTCCAAACACTGCCAGTCCCAATCCCGGTCACCTATCTAGCTCGCTGGCAATGCAAACTTTTCCGGTTCATATTGAGGCGCAGACCGCCCAGGGTGGCTTACAGGTGCCAAACCTAGATTGGTATTTTAGTGCTTCCCAGTTGAGCGTGCTCATTCAGTGGCACTGGCAGCCAAATCCGAAATCCCGGGTAAGAGTAGTAGCTGACCCTGTGGGCGACCCACCCTTATATAATCAGGGCTGGATGTGTCAGGACTATCCCCCCCCAAAACCGATTTTGGCGATATGGGAGAAGTGGCAGCCTCACCTCACCGGTGGGAAGATTGCCTTGTTTCTCACGTCTTGCTTGATAAGTCTTTCACTCCAGGGACACAGTCATACTCAGTCAGGTTTTGGCACGACAAGGGGCTTTATACCTGGGAGCATTTCTGGAATGGCCACACCCTACTGCCCTTTAGTGAATTACAAAGGACATATTCTCTCTCTCACAATCACTTGTATGCCACATCACACAGGGCAGATCACTGTTTGAGAATTATTGCTCTCATGGAGGGAAGATGGTTAATCCTAAATCCAAAATCATGACACTCAAAGGGGGTGCCTCAGAGTAAGTTAAAATGTCAATTAGCCTGGGAATGGGACATAGGGGAGACACTGGCAGATGGCGATTGGAACGGGACATAGGGGAGACACTGGCAGATGGCGATTGGAACGGGACATAGGGGAGACACGGGCAGATGGCAATTGGAACGGGACATAGGGGGAGACACTGGCAGATGGCGATTGGAACGGGACATAGGGGAGATACTGGCAGATGGCGATTGGAACGGGACATAGGGGAGACACGGGCAGATGGCGATTGGAACGGGACATAGGGGAGACACTGGCAGATGGCGATTGGGAACACGCCATTGCAACTAGTAGATGTTCGATGTCCTCAACAATTAAAGAAAATGCCTATAAAGAATTGCAGAGATGGTTCCTCTCCCCAGACAGACTGTGCAAGTTCAGAGGGGGGCGGTTGGTACCTTTTTTCACCTCTGGTGGGACTGCCCCAGCGTAGCCCTGCTATGGGACGAGGTAATTCACATTCGCATACCTAGAGATCCAAAGCACTGTTTGCTCAGTTTATTCCCGGCCCCAGAATCCCGTCTGGCGATTCGCTGGATCCAACAGGTCGTTTCTCCCGCCAAGTGTGAAACAGCGCCTTGGTTGGGGGGGGGGGGGGGTCTGCCTCCTTGGGTACCTGATAGGGGCTATCACAGGCGTAATCTCACGGCAGCCCGTCCTGATAGAATAGCCCCACCAGTCAGTAACAATGAGCATCAATCAATAACCCAGCATCGTCCTCTTATCATATCGCTCACAGCATTGATGACCGGGGGGGATTCTGCTGTTCATTTATTGTTCTGTACCTACCCAAGGCGATGTGTATTTACTGATCTTATTCTCTGCATACGGCACTGCCTTCTAAATTATGTTCTTTTGAACGAGTTCAATTAAAAAAAAAAAACTTTAATTACAAAACAAAAAAACACTTCACTCAAACACAGACACAACTTACGAACATTGTGAAAAAAATCTCTGATACACAGTGAATAAATTCAGACTCATCCGTGGTATCATAGGTATAAAAATGAGCAGGTAAGAACCGCTGGCAGTACAGGCCAACTTTGGTCTTTTTTGGCAGAACAGGCCCTCGCTCCCTGGATCTCTTTGCTCCCACACCCTTCCTAGCCCGGAAAGCCGTGTGCAACACAAGAACAAACTCTGGAGGAAGACCCTCCGAATCCTTGGCCCCCAGCTCCAAAAGAAGGTCCTCCTCCCTCAGCCCCCCCCCCCACACACACCAGAGAGAGGGGGGGGGGGGAGATCACCGGACTCCTGTCCAGTGGGGGCCCCCAGGCGCGATCCCCCTCAGACCCCTGCATTTACCGTAGTCTGAGAGGGTCGGGAGGCCCTTCCTCCGATGCACAGCCCATGCAGAGGGAACGGGGATTGAGTTTAGCCCACCAGAGGCCCCCTAAGGCCCTGCAAACTGCCATGAGAAAAATAAAATAAAAGGTCAGCAAACAGAGCGCGGCCCGAGCCCCCCGCTCTAAAAGTAGGCTGCACCATGTGGCCGCCTTGCTGAGCCACGCACCCTGCGCGGGAAGCCATTGGTGGGCTGACGTGCCTTGCACCAGAAGCGCCCACCTAACTCCCAGCCCAGCCGGCCGACTGCCCCGACACTGAATCTCCCGTCTCTCCCTCCCACCCCCCCCCCTCTTTTTTTTAAATTTTTAAATAAACTTAAGTTTCCCATTAAAAAAAAATCACAACACACAGTAGGGGGCCTCCGGTACAAGCAGGCTGCAAAAGGCATCCAAACCCCCCCCCCCCCCCCCCAGTTGCTTGGCTCGACCCAAGGGATGGCCCACAGAGGAACCTTGCACCTCGGGGAGCCACAGAGGAACCTTGCACCTCGGGGAGCCACAGAGGAACCTTGCACCTCGGGGAGCCACAGAGGAACCTAGCACCTCGGGGAGCCACAGAGGAACCTTGCACCTCGGGGAGCCACAGGGGAACCTTGCACCTCGGGGAGCCACAGAGGAACCTAGCACCTCGGGGAGCCACAGAGGAACCTTGCACCTCGGGGAGCCACAGAGGAACCTTGCACCTCGGGGAGCCACAGGGGAACCTTGCACCTCGGGGAGCCACAGGGGAACCTTGCACCTCGGGGAGCCACAGAGGAACCTAGCACCTCGGGGAGCCACAGGGGAACCTTGCACCTCGGGGAGCCACAGGGGAACCTTGCACCTCGGGGAGCCACAGAGGAACCTAGCACCTCGGGGAGCCACAGAGGAACCTTGCACCTCGGGGAGCCACAGAGGAACCTTGCACCTCGGGGAGCCACAGGGGAACCTTGCACCTCGGGGAGCCACAGAGGAACCTTGCACCTCGGGGAGCCACAGAGGAACCTTGCACCTCGGGGAGCCGCTCTAATGAACTGGAAACCGAACCCTTCTCCTTAACTGCAGGATTGCACCTCTCCCAGCTGCTGGAGGCAGAGAAATAACCGAGGGACTGCAGGCGGCACTCTTGGGTATGGAGCAGTGCCTGAAACGTTCTTATTCTCTGCCTCCCACCGCTGGGAGGGATGCAAATCCCACTGGTACGAGCAGGAAGCCCTTTGTTAAATGGATGCAGAAGCACAGCAGGAAGTAATTTATAGGAGAGATTTATTTGAAGAAATATTACAACATATAAAACCTACATAAAGTATTAATTTCCACTTGTATAAAGTGGGCTGATTATTCTGTTTATTAATACAATGCATAATAAAACCATATTCTTAAAATTCCAGAGTGCACCGCGGACAGTGCACAGTTGATCATCAAATCATCACAGAGTTGATAAAACTGATTGTGGACAGTGGAGACAAACTGTTCACAAATACAACTGAGGTGTGTGTGTGTGTGGAGAAGGGCGAGGAGTAACAAAAATACGAGTCAGTGCATGGGTGGAAATCCGGGTGCCAGAAACAGGGACTTAATCTGTAGTGTCCATCTTTTCCTGTTTAAGGTTTCCTGCAAGGAGGAAAAAAAGCAATAGTCAAGACATTTAAATCATGCACTGTGTGCGTCTCCTGCTGGGTTTCATCGGGGACAAGCTCTGCCACTCCTGATGGAGGCCATTAAGGCCGGTCCCACGGGTTTCCTTCGCATGCAAGGCCACCTGGCTCCGTTGCTGTCCTCGCTACACAGGTGGTGCTCCCTGCCCACCTAAGCTGCACCAATACTCTCAAGAAAACCCCTTCCCAAGGAGACTTTGGGTATTAAGAGGGTGATGACCCACCTGCCGCATCCTCTTTCAGCTTAGCCAGAACACACAGCTTCAGCTCCAGTCCGATGGCCCTCGCTAGAGGCGGTGGCACTGCATTGCCAACCTGAGAGAGAAAAAGGGAGCGGCGCGTGAGCCACGTCCAGCGCAGGCAGCTGGCTTTCACAGACAGGCTCCTCCGTAAGGAACCCACCCTCACACAATCATTACGTGCATTATAGGGAAACAGACAGAGTCTGAACTGGAGAAATCGAGTGCCATTTCTGTGGTTTACATTGCACCTTGCATTATAGGGAAACAGACAGAGTCTGAACTGGAGAAATCGAGTGCCATTTCTGTGGTTTACATTGCACCTTGCATTATAGGGAACAGACAGAGTCTGAACTGGAGAAATCGAGTGCCATTTCTGTGGTTTACATTGCACCTTGCATTATAGGGAAACAGACAGAGTCTGAACTGGAGAAATCGAGTGCCATTTCTGTGGTTTACATTGCACCTTGCATTATAGGGAAACAGACAGAGTCTGAACTGGAGAAATCGAGTGCCATTTCTGTGGTTTACATTGCACCTTGCATTATAGGGAAACAGACAGAGTCTGAACTGGAGAAATCGAGTGCCATTTCTGTGGTTTACATTGCACCTTGCAGACAAGCATCTTCCAAAGGAAAAACGCTGGCCCTGCGGGAACCTTTCAGCCACTGTTCACACAGGTACCAGAAGCCCCTGCCCTGGAAAGGGCCACAGGGAGTGGGTTTTTCTCCCCCCTGTTCCAGGGTTTTTTTTTTTAAATATTTTCAGGGCCCTTTCTTGTCTGCCAAATGAAGGTCAAAGCCAAGATCCCAAACATGAATGACAGTGACAAGCTGTGCTCCCTACTTGTACTCAGGAGCAGCGGCCAACAAGGTTACTGCTCTCCCAATGACTTTATCTAGTTCTGCAAATCTTTTCTGTGCGTCTCCAACTAAGACAGCTCTCTCCCTGCTGCCGTTAGTTCCAGCTGAACACCGACCTGTCTGTGCTTATCCAGAATATTTCCAAACAGTCTATAGGTGTCGGGGAAGCCCTGGGACCGGGCGCACTCGCGCACGCTGACCACACGGTGCTGCTCTGGATGAAGCACGCGACCCTGGGGAAGGAAAAACAGACTTCACTTAAGAACCAGCGCTGCCCCCTACTGGCGCTGAGCACAAATAAATGAATCGTACCGGCCCCTCCCTACCTGCTTGCCCATGGGCTCTGGATTAGTGACGGTGGTGCTGAAGAATCCGTCCCACTCCAGGCGCCCGTACAAGCCTGCCCAGTGGTTGTGCCTGTTGCCCGTGTGAGGAAGACACCAGGGGATGAGGGTATTGAACTGTCTGTCTGCAGGGTCGCACGGTTTACCTGCAATGCAGCACGGGGGGGGGGGGGGGGGGTGGAGAAGTCAGAGGAAAGGCACCTTATGATCTTGAAAACCGCTGCACACTGCACCCGAAAACATTCCCGCTCCTTCAAGGTGCCTTAAAGAATACAACAACAGAAAATCGCCTCCCCCCCCAGCACAGCGTACCTTCCGCGCAGGAGCAGACGCCTCGGAGAGCACCGGTGCTGCTGCTGCGCCCGTTCTTCTTCTCGTGGTGCGTGTACCGCAGCTTCCTGGTGCTGGTGCCGTCGGAGAGCCGCACCTCGATGTTCGGCAGGTCGCGCCAGTCTGAGCCAGGAGCCAGGGGGACGTGCCTCATTCGGGCAGCTACCAAGGCGCTCATATCCTGCAAGGGAGGGGGAAAAAAAAGGGAGGCCATGACCAGAGGCTGCCGTAATCTGCCCGGTGACGCGCGCGAAAGGCTTCTGAACCGCGCTGACCTTGCAGATGTGGTCCCTGAGAATGGGCTGGTACTGGGAGCCTCTGATCTGCCGCTGGAACCAGGACTGAGGCTCTCCGTTGTAGGATATTTCAAGGGCAGAAGCCCCGTTCCTGATTTCTGGCAGGTCCGACATGGTGTCGCGCACGGTGATGGTTCTGAACGAACTGGAGTTTAGTCTACAACAAAGGGTAATGCAATCAGTTTGTGAAATCACCGCTGTGCCGGGTTCTGGGCGATGTACAAGATTACACATACATAATTCCATAAGACAATATAACCACTGACATGTCATACGAGATAACGTATCACTGAACAGCACTGACTGACAAACACTGGTCTGCTTCAGCCAGCAGAGAAAGCTGACCTGAGCACCACAAATCTGCCCTGACGCCCGTAAGTATAAGCGGCCGGTGCTGCGTGTACTTATGCCATCGGAAACCCCCTCCCCTTGCCCCAACGGGATCGGGAACCTCGTTGGTATGGCGCGCCGAGCAAGAGACCCGAGTACTTACGGAGCCCTTCCACGTCTCCGAATCGGAGGAGTCCTACTTTTACTTATCTGGGCTCAGCGCTTACCTGCCGAGTACAGAGACGGTCTCCGGCTGCGGGGGGAGAGGGCATAGGCCGTCATCGCGGCCTTTCAGCTGCTTCAGCAGCAAAGGCCATGCCGGGAAGTGGCTACCGGACCAAGGCAGACCTCTGAGGATCTGGGAAATCACCTCAGGAATTCTCAACTGAGGGAGGGACCTTTAGGTATCACAGCAGGGCTCAATCTCTCTCTAATCGCAAGGTAAATGATGTTCTTCAAACTAGTACTGCAATCCCGCTAAACCCCAATGCTGGTGTGGGGATAGCACATCCTCATCTGCTAGGAGACGGAGAGATACTGAGGGGCTGAGGTCACTGCAGGGGAGGATCTAGGGTGACGTCAGCTTTGAAACCTGACTCTGTCTCCATCTGCTGGCAGGGGGAGCCCATAACCCATTGGTCCTGACTCCATCTGGCTACACGCTAGGAAACAGGAAATCGGAAGAGAAATGTGTTTCAATCTCTCAACTCCCGTTTTGCTAATTCTCCCACCAGGCTGAATCTATAAACAATTTTGTGAACTTAAGGCGAGGTAAAAACTAAAACACCATTTTTGGGGTGAGTTTCCTGACTGGTGTAAAGGAAAGAAAATTAACAGCTAAGACCTGATTTCTCCTGCTCCACCGGTGAGGAACAGATGGAAGTATCAGAGGCCACACAATTAGGGTGGGTAAGATGCTCCAAACACTGCGTCCTGCTTCGCGGGAACGTCTAACAAGTCGCTGCTTTACACGTATCAGCGCCCCCTTCTGCCTTAGGATCTGGGGGTGCACCATCCTGCACCTGGATTTTTTCTCAGCAGGGTGGAGCTCCTGCCGGGAGTTTAGAAGACGGGGTACAGGGGGGACATAAACAGGAGCCGGTGCTCACCTCACGATGTTGCTCACAAACTTCTTGTCATCCACCACCACGCTAAGCTGGCAGGCGCGGGGTGCGAAGACGTGCAGGGGTTCAGGGAACATGGGCAGCTTCTCCCCCGGAGCCGCCGCCAGGACGATGGCTCTTCTCCGTGTCTGGGCTACCCCGTACTGCCCAGCCTGAGGAGAAGGAACACAAGGAAACACGCCGGGCGTTCAGAGATGGAATCCCTCACGATACGACGGCCGGGCCCGGCTTTCTACAGGAAAAGTTAGAGCCGTACCTGCAGCACGCCGAAGGTGCACTGGTAGCCCATGCGCACCAGACAGCGAAGGGTCAGCTTCAGCACCATGGAGCGCTTGAAAGAGACAAAGTTGCGCACGTTCTCCAACAAGAAGAACCGGGGCCTGTAGTAGTCGCAATAGCTGTGGGAGACGAACGGCAGCCGTTAGGGTCAAAGTCCCGCCTGGCACGATTCATCCCGCATTAACCTCTGCCCCCGCTCCCATTCTCTCTTTTGCTCCCCGCGAGTCCCGCGCTGACCTGAGATAGGACACCACCAGGGAGTTCTTGAACTTGGAGTAAGTCCGTGAGTTGAATCTGTTCATGCCACTGAAGCCCTGGCAGGGGGGGGCCACCGCACAGCATCTCCACGTCGCCCTTCTGGGGCAGCTTCTGTCCCAGGGAATTGGTCCTCTCCCCCGACATGACCAGCTTCAGCAGCACATTGCAGTCCTCCGTGAACACGGTGCTGCCGGGGTTGTTCAGGCGGAAGGCCTGGGCTGCTGGCTCCCACATCTCGATCGCCCACAGCGTTTCTGAAACCCCTGCGGAAGAGAAGAGCGGAAGATCACGCAAAGCGGCAACTGCGCAGCCTGAACGGGTTTTAGCAGGCGCTCAGCCAGCTGGTGCTGCTGCTGCTTGCTACATGCACACTCCCGAGAGATCCTTCCAGGGCCATCCCAGGAGCCAACCCTTTACCAGGCATTCACGTCTTCCTGCTTGCCTGCTTGGTGGAAACCCTCGGACAATCCTCCGCAGCCAGAGAAGACATCCAACGTGCGAAGTTTAGGGACCTTGTTCTCCACCGCCTGGCTCTCACTCTGCTCCAACGTGCAGACCGATTTCCCTTTGCCTTTTCCTATTAAGATAAAGCAGCACAAGTGAACGGGGGACAGATGCAGAGTCTCTCCCCTCCCCCACGTGCACCAGTGAATCAAAGCCACTCACAATCCTATTTACCTTTGCCTTTCCCCTTTCCTTTCCCCTTGTTAATGGAGCTGCGGGCATGATTTGGAGGGTCTTCAAAGCTCTTTGTTTTTGCATTGTATGCCTGCCAAGAGAGGAGAGGAAATGGTGTTAATCTTTAGGAGGTAAACTCAGTACAGCGGTGTCTGACAGATCACCATTAGCTTCCAGGGTATTAGATCAGGGCTGACTGGTGTGTTCTCTGCACATCTCGGCAGCTCCCACTTAAAGGAAAACTGGTTCTTACCTGCTAATTTTCCATTCCTGAAGTACCAGGGATCAGTCCAGACGAGGCAGATGGAGGCAGAGAACAAAACTTTGAGGCACCACCTGCAGTCCCTCAGTATTGACCTGTACCCAAGCCAAGATGTCTACCTTAACAAACCTCAGTAAACCTTGGGCGAACAGAGACTGAAAGTTGGAGCCCCCTTGATTTAACACAAACCATATACCAAACTACGTACACTTCTCATTACTCTGAGTACATCAGATGCCAGCTCAGCCATTACCAAAAGCAAGGAAGTCTCCGCATGTCTGCATACTGCAGACGCCTGGGCCAATCTGGAGCTACTAGTAGGACTACTCCCCTGTGGTGCTCGATTCTGCGAATTACCCTGCATAGGAGGGGACCACACAGAGAAGGCATATAGAAGCTCCTCTTCTGGCCAGGTCTGAATGAGAGCGTCGATCCCCAGAGTCAACCAATCTCTTCTGCGAATAAAGAATCAGGGAACCTTCGCATTGTGAGATGCAGCCAGCAGGTCAAAGGACAGGAGACCCCAGCAATCTACTACCAGCTGAAAGGCTTTGGCTGTCAACGCCCATTCTCCTGGATCCAGACTCTCCCAGTTTAGAAAGTCTGCTCTTTCGTCTTTTCCTGCGACATGGGAAGCTGATATCATCTGTATATGTATTTCCGCCCATTCCATAAGGAGATCTAGCTCCTGTAATACTTGCTGGCTTTTGGTTCCACCATGGCGGTTGATGTAGGCTACCATTGTTGCATTGTCCGACATTACGCAGACCGCTTTACCCTGGAGTATGTGGCTGAATTGTAGACACGATAATCTGACTGCCTGGGCTTTCAAGCGGTTTGTTACAGAGGGCCTCTTCCTTGGTCCAACACCCCTGGACCATCAGTTCCTGACAGTGAGCTCCCCAGCCCAGGAGGCTCGTGTCTGTTGTGAGGACCAGCCAGTTCAGAGGAGACAGGGGTTCACCCCTGCCCAGATGAGCTTCCTGCAGCCACCACTGGAGCAGAGAGCATACGTCCATCAGTAAGTGGAGGAGACTCAAATAGTCTTGAGACAGCAAGTTCCAACTTGACAGCAGGGAGCGATGAAGTGGTCGCATGTGTGCCCTCGCCCATAACACTACTTCCGGGGTTGCCACCATCAAACTGAGGACTCGCAGATAGCTCCACACCATCGGGCATATCGTATTCATCAACAGACGCACTTGGGACATCAACTTCCTTATCCAAGTGGTCAGGAGGAAGACCTTGCCCTGCTTGGTGTCGAATCGGACTCGCAGATATTCCAAGGACTGCGAGGGTTTGAGACTGCTTTTCTCCAGGTTTACTACCCAACCGAGTTCCTGAAGCAAGGAGGTCACCCTGTTGGTTACACGGAAACTCTCTTCCACAGACTTTTCCCCGATCCACCAATCATCCAAGTACAGGTACACCAAGATTCTCTCTTTTCTCAATGCTGCTGCTATGACCACCATAATCTTGGAAAGTGTTCTGGGGGCATTGGCCAGGCCAAAGGGCAGTGCCTGGAACTGATGGCGACCCATTACCACAAAGCGTAGGAAACTATGTTCTTGCCGGATTGGAATATGTAGGCCTCAGGTCCAGGGAGATTAAGAACTCTCCTGATTGTATGGCCATTATCACAGAGCGTAGGGTTTCCATGCGGAAATGAATCACTCGTAGATGTCGGTTGATGCTCTTGAGGTCCAGGATGGGGCAAAATGAACCTTCCTTCTTGGGAACGATGAAATAGATGGAATAACGCCCCGTATTTTCCTGGGGCAAGGTGCTGGACTTATAGCCTTCACCCTGAGGAGCCTTCAACAGGGTAGTCTCCACTGCCTGCTTCTTGTGCTGGGAGTGGCAAGGAGATATCATGAATATGTCCTGAGAAATTCCAGCACAAAGCCTTCTTGTATGACCTCCAGTACTTATTTGTCCAAAGTGATCTCGACCCATCGTTGGTAGAAAAGGGACAGTCAACTCCCTATCTCCTTGTTCCGAAAGTGGATCAGCAACTTCATTTGGGGGGGGGCGGGGGGGGGGGGGTTGGGACAAACCCGAGCCTGACCCAAGGACAGAGACCTCTGAAATGTCAAGTTTCTTTAAGGGCAAAAGTATTGGGATCCCCTGGATTGACTCCTCATGGCTGAGGGGTGCTGTAACTGCTTTTTCTTATCTTCTAGTAGCTGGGGTTCTGGTGATTCGCTCCATTTACTGGCCAGCTTTTACAATTCATTTCCGAAGAGATCCTTTCAAGGGCATCTTTGTGAGATTTGCCTTGGAGGTTTGATCTGATGACCAATATCTGTCTTCTGGCCGCCACTACTGAGGCCACTCCTCTGGCTGAGATAAGGACTAGGTCTGAGCCCACGTCAGCTAGAAAGAGAAACAGGGGACTGGGGTGAGGAACTGCTCATTACCTCAAGAAAATAGAAGCGGTCAGCTCCCCCAGTGGAATACTCCTGAATGGATTCAGTCAGGTCCTCGCCATACTCCACAGTACAGCGACCCTGCACATCTTTGAATTCCACAGTGACCTCCTCATCGCTCCAGTACAGCAGGTTAATGTCCGCGTGGTAACTGGCCTTCATGTACTTGTGGGTATTCTCGGGCCTGGCAACAGAAAGAAAAGGCACCTAAGAACAAACCATTCCAGAACGACCTCTGCCTCACAGCACGTGGCTCCAGATTGTGCTTACCCCCAAACAAAGTCGGAGAGGTTACACAGTTAGAAATGAAGTGCAAATCCCACAGTCCTGGGAGCTGCCCTAGGCAAAGCATCCGCAGAGGGTCCCAGCACAGTCGTTCAGCGTCTTGGGGTCGGGTGAGAAACGGTACCTGGGTGGAAATGCAAGCCCCTTGTCCCACCTGTAGAATTTATAGATGCGCAGCCGGACGTCCGACTCGTTAGGTTTGCCATTGCTGCGCCGGTGGCAGAAGATCTCCTTGATGCGGCCGATGCGGTAGGGTTCGGGAGCATCCAGGTTGCTGCCCTTGATATAATCGGAGGATTTGCGATAGTACTCTGGGTACAGGTCCTCATCCACGTCATCCTTTTTCTGTGGCCGCTTCATGGGACTGCCCAGCCTTACGCTGAGAACAAAGACACGGAAAAGTCAATACCATGTGCTACTAAACCTGCAGTCCAGTAAGCTCTGAGGGGAGGGGAAGTTGTCAATTTCTAGGGCCGACATTCAAGGAAACCCAGATTTCAGGTTAACAATAGACTCCTACAGTGCAGCACACGTCAACGGCCTCTGGCTTGCTCCCTGTCCTAACGAAATGGTCCTGCTTCCCTACCTCTCGTTCCCTGCCCATCCCAGTCAGGCAGATACCCTTTGTTGTTCAATCTGGAAATCTTTCAGCAACAGGCAAAACCTGTGCATTGCTTTTGGAAACATTTGACAAAGCATTTAAAAGATGGTCTACGTCCTTGTTGTGCAATCCCAGAAATATTAAACACACAAAAGTAGCCCCCCAACCTATTTGTCCTGGTCTAGAACGTATGAAATCCCTGATGACCTTAGCTGCGAAGAAAAGGAAGCGAAGTTCACTTGGTGAACCCTCACCTGAAGGAGAAGGCATCGGGTAACATCAGGACCCCGTCTCCTCTTCGGTACTGAAGCCCGTTTTTGGTTGCCAAGGTATAGAAGATCCTGCTGTCCACCTCCTCCTGGGGCTCGGAGACTCTGGGCATTTCCTTCTGTCTTATCTCGGCGAGGCGGCTGCAGCTGGCACAAAACCTGACGGGAAAGCAGAGAGGAACGTCTGCCACTGAAGCCTGCACGCACGCGTGGTTGAGCCTAGGTTTAGAGTCTGCAGCCTGTGGCAGACAGAGCAGATGTCGAGGGGGGTTGGAAGGAGACTAAGATTGTAAACATGGCGAGAAAAACATTGAAATTGCCAGTCCTTCCACGACTGCCGTTCTGTGAAATCGGCCGGTACAGCCCCCTGTGCCGTGGGGGACACAGCAACACATGCACCAAACTTAAGAAAAGAAAACCAACGCTGACATTATACTCACTTGTACTTGTTGTCCTCTGCAGGTCGAGGGTCAGGAGGCGTCTCAAACCGCGCATACTCCGGATCGTACCACATCTGGTAGAAATAGGTTCTGCCATCGTCGTCTATCACTTTCATGTCCATATCCGAACCCCCCTGCAGGAGACGAGAGCCACAGGACAGGCCACTTTATTCCTTGTGGACAAGGAATGGGAAACAACGCTAGACTAGCTGCTGGTAGAAAGATCCACTCTCGTTTTGCAGCACCCGCCCTTGGAAACCTCTCCTGCAAAACTATAGGGAAATTCAGATCATCCCCCACCAGGGGATTTAAAATCCTCCTCCCTGTGCCCATCCATGGGAGAGAATCTGCACGGAAGATCCCCTCCCTCTGCTGCACGTTGTTCCCAGGCAGCAAAAGTATCTAAAATGGCCACCACCATGCCCACACTCGGCGGGAACAGGGCGGTCGCGCTGCCAGAAGCAGCTCGCAAACGTGGAGGGCTGCGCTGCTGCAAAGCGTCTGCCGTCGTTCTCTAGGGAGACAGCGAGAACAAACGCCGGACTGCACCAGCCATGTGCGAATCTCCCCGCGGGCCGTGCACCGGCTGTAACGCCAAGTGGTCGGCAGCCCTGAAATGGCACCTCGGGAAAGTAAAATCATAAAGATGGATCATTAACCTTGACCCCCAGAGCCAGATGGCTTTCCCATCACGCATACCTCCAGGAACCAGCCCTCAGAAGGAGCCTTGTACATGACGTTCACTTTGCCGTGGATGTAGGAGAGCTGCATGTCCTCACACTCGTCCACCAGGAAGAGCTCCAGGGGGTCCGAGGTGGCCCCGAGGATCGTGTCTGTCCCCCGGCAGAACCAGTGAGCGTGGAACATTTGCCCACTGCTGTCCTCCCACAGCGCTGTGATCCTGCAGCACACACAAGACACAAGAAAGAGCACTGCATGCCTCCACTTATCCAGACGTTCACGGACTCCGTTTGCAAGAATATGTCCTGCAAACCCTGCATGCAGAGTAGTAAAAGCAGACCCACCTTGCCAGGTACAGGGGCTTTGTGGGATCATCTGGACTGACTGAAACGCAATCTCCAACTCTCAGCGTCTCAGAGTCAACACAGACCTTCTGGTAGTACTCCTTCTTCCCATCCATCTGCACAAGGAGAAAATCCACAAACCACCAACAGGAATATCTTTTTTTAAATGTGATTCCCATGTACCCCTCACATGCATTTCTGTGGTCAAGGGAAGGGCGGAGATGAGTGTGGGGGTCCTGTGAGTGACGACGCCCCAGGTACCAGAGAAGTTTTAAGGGAAGGATAGAATCAGGACACAAGAATAAAGCTAAGGTTTGACTTCTCTTTGCCATAAACCAGATTTTGCATATGTACATAAAAAGTTACTGCATTTCCTGCAGCAGCAGTAGCTCTGTCGCATTTTCTTCCATAAGCAGAGCCCACATGGAAGAGGAGAGCAGACTGATGGCAAGCAAAGAAGGTGGGGTTGGGAGGGGGCGAGGCAGCACAGGAGAAAAAGCCTGGACACACATTACCTTGACTGCCTCCCCCACCCAGGAGATCCTGCTTTTCGTCTGCTTTTTCTTCCTGCCTTGCAGCATTTTCTTTGGTGAAGGCATTTCAGGGATGTTGTCGTCCAGCTCCTCGTCCTCGTCTGCTTCTTTTACGGCCAGGTTCGGGCACCTTGAAATGACAGTTTTTCATCTTTACATTTACACATTCTGCTTGCAGCTCATGAAGATGGAGGTAAACCCTTCCAACCTTTCTGAGAAGCTGCAGTAGGTTAACGAGACAAGTTCCTGATCACACAGGCCATTCCCCATCACCTGACGGGTATGAAAAACAAATGGATAAATCCCACTACTGAAGGCAGGTAATTACCTTCGCTGCAGGCAGGCCTGCTTACTACGGCCTCCGCCTCCAAACTTGATCATGTCCTGGCAGGCTTTGCACTTCCCACAGTCGGGCTGCTGGCAGACCTGCGATAGGGTAAGATACACAGTTACCTGCTGATATGTGTTCCTCAGGCACCACAGATCTCTCCGGACAAGGGGGCTTTGCATCCCTACCAGCAGATGGGGACAGAGAACACAGCTACATATTCGAGAGTGGCACCTGCAGACCCTCAGTATTGACCTGTACCCAAGCCAAATTAGAGGGAAACAACTATACCCCGTCCCCCCAGGACCAATGCCAAACCAAGGGTTGGAGCCCCCTTAACTATATCCACCACAACCCCATGGATCCAACTGCAGAAATTACTTGCCTGATAATTTTGTTTTCCTTAGGTTAGACAGATGGACTCAGGACCAATGGGTTATGGGCTCCCCCTGCCAGCAGATGGAGACAGAGTCAGGTTTCAAAGCTGCTGTCACCCTAGATCCACCCCTGCAGTGACCTCAGCCCCTCCGAACTCTCTTCAAAAGCCACTGTGGACGTATTCTTGAACAAACTTGATTAGAATTTGGATACAACTTAATAACTTGATTAAAAACTGGAGACCGAACTGTACTCAAGCAAAACATAAGCACTGAATCCCAGCAATACTCTATAGAGGCCCTGACCTAGGGACAGGGCGACTGCTTAGCAGTCACCTCATGGAATCGAGGTTCACCTCATGGATTGCTTTAAGCCACTGTTCCCCTGGCTGCAGCCTTTCCAGGACTACTGCAGTGAATATGCCCGAGAGAGATTTGTGGGGGAAGAGACAAAGCTCTGGAGGAAAATTCATCAAAGATCCCTCCCCCTCTTCTTCTGTCTGCATAACCACGTTGCTGCAAGATGATCGCCTACATCACCAAGGCCTGATTCGTGCCAGCGGGAAACCTCACTTATGCTGGAACCTGCGGATCTGCTCTCCCTCCCTCTGCACAGTTCCCCAAGATCCCCCAGAGGCCACTGTGCCTTCCACACTCAGCATCCGACTCACCACCGGGAGGGCCAGCATAGGACGGATGCCGTCTGCAGAGGCAGCACTGGATAGAGCCAGCCTCTCAATGCTCATCAGGGCAATTTTTTTGTATTCATCCCATGCCCTATTAGGCTACCAGATGGAGTGAGGAGGGGGAGAGGTTACAAGAAGAGGAGCACAAAATCAGCTCGCCCTGGGGAACCTTCGACAATCCTCTCTGAAAGCTGGAGGAGGATCGGACCTAAAACGTTCTGTAACACCAGCAGCACAGCAGTTGCTTCCTGCCTCCATCTGCTGGAAGGGAAGCGCAGCGCTCGGCAGGAGTTTGTGTGGTGGGACCTGTGTGACACAGAAGAGGATGGTGCAGTAACAGAAGGGTGTTCTCCACGCGTGGCACGGGCCGCCGTTCTTTACCTCACACACACCGCAGCGCCTGCGCTTCATGGAGTTCTCTTTGTCCTCATCCTTTTCGATTTGCTCCGAGAAGAAAGTGTCAAAGATCTGGGAGACAAGCCTGGTGGTTGTGGCTTTGGTTGGCCCCTTGTCCTTGTCGATTTTGGTGGGGTGCCGGATCGCCTGCCTCCTTGCAGCACGCCTGCAAAAAAGGGACAAACGTTGGTGAAGGAAGACTAGACCCTCACCTTCCTCTCCGACCATTTAAGCCCGCAGAACGCACTGCGGCTCTACGGCTGCTCGGACGTCCAGCCCCTACATTAAACAAACCACAACGTAAAAGCATCCCAAGCTTTGCTTTCTCATTTCCTTGCTCTGTACTGCTATGTCTGCTGCAGTCTCCCTATGCTGACCTGTCTACTGCCAAGTTGAAATAAACAAAACATGGATTTTTTTTTGACTAATGGAGAAATCACTTACCTGCTAATTTTGTTTTCCTTAGTGTAGACAGATGGACTCAGGACCAATGGGTTATGGGCTCCCCCTGCTAGCAGATGGGAGATGGAGTCATTTTTTCAAAGCTGACGTCACCCTAGATACAGCCCTGCAGTGACCTCAGCCCCTCCGTACTCTCTTCAAAAGCCACTGTGGACGTATTCTTGAACAAACTTGATTAAAAACGGATAACCATAACTGTACTCACCAAAACAAACACCGAACCCCAGTAAAATTATAGCTGCCCTGATCTAGGGGCTGGATGGCTGCTTACCCGTAATCTCTTGGAATCCATATCCACTCCACAGGTGAATCCTTGGCCCCGCTCCTGGGAAGCTGCGTCCATCTGTCTACACTAAGGAGAACGAAATTATCAGGCAAGTAATTTCTCCATTTCCTAGACTGTAGCCAGATGGACTCAGGACCAATGGGCTGACAAAAGCTACTCCCGATCGGGGCGGGAGGCTGCCCATGGTCCAGCTAGCACCGCCCTTGCAAAGGCTGCATCCTCTTGGGCCTGAACGTCCAGGTGGCAGAACCTGGCGAAGGTGTGCAAGGAGGACCTAGTGGCTTCCCTGCCTCTACACAAGTTCCCGTCATCACTTCCTTGATCCAGCGAGCTATGGTAGCTCACAAAGCCGCTTCACCTTGTTTCCTTCCACCGTGAAGAATAAACAAGTGGTCCATCTTGCGCACCAGTTCTGAACGTTCCGGATACTGTACCAACAGCCTACTGAAGAATCGCATTGTGAGATGTGGCCAGTAGAGGTCGATGGATGGGAGGCCCCAGCAATTTACTAGGAGTTGGATGGCTCGGGTCGACAATGCCCATTCCCCTGGATCCAGAATCTCCCTGCTTACAAAAGCTGCTTTGACGTTGTCTTTTCCCGAGATGTGGGAGACCTTGCAGATTTAACACTGCCCATTCCATAAGGAGGTCTATTTCCAGAGACACTTGGTGGCTTTTGCATTCTCCCTGGCAGTTGATGTAGGCTACAGTTTTTGCGTTGTCCAACATCAAGCACACTACCTGTCCCTGGAGTCTGTGGCTGAATTGCAGACACGCTAATCTGACAGCTCAGGCTTCCATGCGGTTTATGTTCCAGCGCATCTCTTCCTTGGTCCATCGCACCTGGGTTGTCAGTTCCTCACAGTGAGCTCCCCACCCTCAGAAGCTCATGTCTGTCGTGAGGACTAGCCAGTTCTGTGGGGACAAGCTTACACCTTTGCTTAGATGAACTTCCTGTAGCCACCACTAGAGCCAAGAACATACTTCCTTCAGTAGGTAAAGGCGAATCAAGTAATCTTAAGGGGGTTCCAACATGACAGCAGGGAGAGTTGAAGTGATCATATGTGTGCCCTCGCCCATGGTACTACCTCCAGGGTTAACACCATCAGGCCGAGGACCTAGATATAGCTCCACATCCTGGGGCGCATTGTGTTCGTCAGACGCACTTGGCACATCAGTTTCCTTATCCTCGAGGAAGGGAGGGAGGAAAACTTTGTCGAACCAGACTCCCAGGTACTCTAAGGATGGCTTGAGGCTGCTCTTGTCCATGATCATGACCCAACTGAGTTTCTGAAGCAGGGACCTGACCCCTGCTGGTCACCTGGAGGCTCTCTTCCAACTACTTCACTCGGATCAACCAGTCATCTAAGTAAGGGTGTACCAGGATCCCTTCTTTCTTCAATCTTGGAGAATGTTCTGGGGGGCGATTGCCAGGCCAAAGGGCAATAACGGCGGGCCAGTACCGCAAAGCGTAGGAAAAGCTGGTGGTCTTGACGGATTGGGTATGAAGGTAGGCCTCCAAGAGGTCCAGGGAGGTTAAGAACTCTCCCGGTTGTATGGCCAATTATGACTGAGTGAAGAGTTTCCATGTGGAAATGAATTATCCATGGATGACAATTGACGCTCTTGAGATCTAGGATGAGATCCTTCTTGGGTACGACGTAATAGATGGAATAACGCCCCATATTTTCCTGGGGTGTAGATACCGGGGTTAGAGCCCTCAAACTGAGGAGCCTTATCAACGTGGATTCCACTGCCAGTTTTTTTGTGCTGGGAGTGGCAAGGTGACATCATGAACAAGTCCCGAGGAATGCTGCGAAATTTCAGAGCATATTCTTCTTGTATGATGTCAAGTACCCATTTGTCTGACGTGATCTCGAACCACTGCTGATAGAAGAGAGATAGTCAGTCCCCTATCTCCTCGTCCCATGGATGGGTCGGCCAAACTTCATTGGGAAGTTTGGGTTGAACCTGATCCCGAACCAGTTCCTCTTTTTGGTTGTCGGCTCCGAAAGAACTGAGACCTTCCCGAGGGCCGAGATGTCTGAAATGAGTTTCTGTAGGGCCGGAAGCTCCTGGCCTTACAGCTCATGGGCAAGAGGCGCTGTGACCTCTTTTTCTTATCTTCCAGTAGCCGAGGCACTGGAGATTCACCCCCACTTACTGGCTAGCTTTTCCAATTCGCTTCTGAATAAGAGGGATACCTTAAAGGGCATCTTTGTGAGGTTTGCCTTAGAGGTCGCGTTTGCTGACCAGTTTCGCAGCCATAGCTGTCTTCTGGCCACCACCACTGAGGCTACTCCTTTGGCCAAGGTATGCACTAGGTTAGAGCTTGCATCTGCTGGAAGGCTGTGGTGGGTTCTATCGCCTCTCTGGAATGTGCCCCTGAGCTATCTGCCTCTCTTAAGAGAGAGAGAGAAGCAGACACGAGTGAGCCACCAGGGCACAACAGGAAGCGATCTGTTGCGTCAAAGGCTTGCTTAAGGATGGACTCCAACCGTTTATTGTGCGCATCCTTCAAGGCCACTCCTCCCTCTACTAGCATAGTTCACTCCGAAATGGTGCAGACCAGGCATTCTTTGGCCACCGGGTCCAGAGGGTACAAGGCCCTACCTCCTTTAAAGTTTGCTTCTGGGGCATCCCACTCCAGGTCAGTCAACTCCTGGATGGCTTCCAGCATCGGGAAATTGCAAGATGCATTCCATAGGGACACCAGGATGGGATTCTTCTTTGGTTCCGACATAGGGTCCGTGCCGGGAACTTTCAGGGTCTAGGAGACCAGGGCTGGCAATTCTTCTGTGGAAAAACCGTAGCATGGTACAGCATGGCTCCAGGCCTGGAGGGATTTGCCCCATCCTCCAATGAGGCTGCATTCCCTTCGCCGTCCGTGGTGTTTGGGTCCCTGTCAGGGATACCTTTGGTGAGGCGATGCATGTCCTGAGGCATGCTAATAGGGCTGGGAGGACGAGGCCTTCCCAGCTGGGGATTGGACTGGGCAGGAGCAGAAGATGACGGCGCCTGAACAAAAGCTTGAAGGCTCTGAAAGAATTCCACCCAAGAAAAGGTCGCTGGGTCCATACCTAGCCCAGGAGGAACCGTCTCCCGGAGAGGACGCAGCCCCAGATTGCTCAGATTCAGGGTCGTGGCTGGGAGAAGTTGTGAGAGTCCAGCCCTCCATGGGCTTCCTCACAGTGCTAATATAGGAAGGATTCTAGGTCAGACTGTGCAGCCCTAATAAGGCAGGCAGCACAAAGAGTTTCCCTTGTGCTTCTTTGTTGCTGGAACCATAGCCATAGTTGTGAGCGTGTACTTATGTGCACAGCAGCGTACGCATTAGGCACACAACAGGGCCGTCCCGCACTATGAGTAACGACAGTCAATGCGGGGAAAATGGTGCTGAACCAAACCGCGCGCAAGATGGCGCCGCCGTGGCCTGCCACGTGGAGAGCCCACCGAGCCTGAAGCGGAGCCGCTCAACCTTCTGGGAAGCCCCTTCCCTTTACCCAACAGGATTGGGAAGGTCGTCGCTACCGCGCGGTGAGCAAGGAGACCAGAGGAAAGACTTACCGAGGCCCTTCCAGTTCTCTGAATTGGAGGAGTTATTTTCTTACCTGGGCTCAGCGCTTACTGGCTGAGTATAGAGACAGTCACCGGCTGTGGGGGGGGGGGGGGGGGGGGCGCTTAGGTTGTCACTGCCGTGCTCTGCTTCCTGCACTCGCTGGCTTTCAGCTGCTTCGGCAGCAAAGTCCACGCCAGGAACCGGCTACTGGACCAAGGAATCTCGGAAATTGCCTCAGGAATTCTCAAAGGGGGGAGGGACCCACAGGTATCAGCTCAGGAGAGCGGGGCTCGATCTTTCTCCAATTTAAAGGTAACATTTCCTCTTCTAAAGAGTACTGCGTTCCCGATAGGGGAAGGTACAATCCACATCTGCTAGGAGACGGAGAGATACTGAATGGCTGACGTCAGTGCAGGGGTATATTTAGGATGATGTCAGCTTTGAAATCTGACTCTGTCTCCATCTGCTGGCAGGGGGAGCCCATAACCCATTGGTTCTGAGTCCATCTGGCTACACGCTAGGAAATTTTACTTTGCCATGGAAGTAGCTCCAAAGTTCTCATCTTTACAGCTCTAGGTTCCTACCTTTTGCCCAGAGTGACACCTGCTAATTTAATTAAGTCCCTCATGCAGGGCGTGATGATGACTGGCTGCTCGTCACTGTCCCCGGCCTCATCGTAGCTTTCCACCTGCTCCACCACGAACTGAGCGTGCCGTAGCAGCGAGTCCTCCGTAAAACGATTGAAGTTCAGCCCGGCGGGAGGAACAGCAGTCTGAAAGAGAGGAAAACTCGTGGAGCCAACCCACAGCACCAGAGAAGAGGGAAGGAATCCTGCACCGACCCCGAGCAAAGCGCCCGAGAGCTTCCTGCAAGAGTCCGCATGCGACACGGACACAGAAGCAGCAGCAGCAGCAGGGACCATGCGGCTTTTTGTTCCTTATCCCCTCACCTCAATCTTGTTGAGCAGATCCTCGTAAGAGACGTCCGGATTGTTCTGCAGGAACTCCACCACTATCTTGCTCATGTAGATCTTCTCCTGCATCAGCGCAAAGATGGGGGCGTACTCCTCGCTGGATTCCATCAGGATATAATCAGCAAACGCTGGGGAAGGGCATTTAAAGTTAACTCACCCTCTGGATAATTAGGGGGACAAAGCACTCTTTTCCACTACGCAGGGCAAGTCGGTGCTTTACGCCACAGTGAATACATCCAAGGGTCAAAGGTTTAACCTGGTACCTACCCCTTATTCTGCTGAGCTTTCAGTTCAATCAGAACTGGACCCAGCTAGGGCGACAGCACCATAATGCTTCCCTCGCGGCTATTTTGGGATTTCCCCAACTCTCCACCCTCTGTAATCCATCTAGTGCAGCGACAGTCCTCAGACTGCAGCTCCACCCCAAAATCCTACTGTGCAGGGAGCTCTGACTCCACAGCATCCAAAGCCAAGTCCAGAAATCAAACCCGGGCCGCCCTGATGGCAATGCACAGACACAAGTTATCCTCCATAGGTTTAAGTGGGCTAAGCCTTGAGGCACCGGAAACGAGAAAACAAAGGCTAAACTGGAGAGGGAGCTGCTGCTTTAGCTCAGGGAAAAAGAGCTGGAGTGAAAGCTCCCGGTGCACAGCAGGTTTCTCCTCTTCAGCCTGTACCTGTAGTAAAGCCAATCAGAGCTCTTTCGCCACCATCAAATCCAGTGATCCACCAGGCGTTAATGGGCCCCAGCTTCTTGGCTCGAACTCCGCCTAGGGAAGAAGAAGCAAAACCAACAGTGTAGGCAACAGCTCCAATGGCAAATCTTATTAACAGCCCCAAATTACCAGGAAGGCACCAGAGCTCCCCTGTTTTTCTCCCCACTGTAATAATCCTTCTCCTGCCTCGCTGGGACTTTCCTGAACCTAGAAATGCGATGCACGCTTGCCTACTACTGGACTAGAAAGCGGTTCCTCAGAAGGACCTTTCCTCTGCTGGGAGGGCAGCACCCAGGCCAAGGAGCACGGGATTTTAACTTCTCCCCATTCCTGCAAGGGACTTACCATCCAGACAAGGATTGTCGTCATAGATGGGTTTCACCACGCCGCTGAAGTACAGCTCCACGTTCCTCTCGATGAGGCCAGAATCAAATGGGCACAGGTGGCCTTTTTTATCATAAATACTGGGGGGGGGAGATGAAAAGGCATGAAAATCAAATGTAGTTCCACATCCTCCTTTCTAAGAGGTTCCACGCTCCGTTACTGAATATTAAATACCATCCCTTACAATATTATAACACAGCAGCCTCTATTCCAAATTCTTAAAACATTTGAGCAAGGAACCAGGCTCCCTTGGGGATCTGGAAAGCACATTTCACTACCTGAAAGAAGTCACTCTGTGCTGGGGCAGGTCATCGTAACTTTCAAATCCATCTTCATTCGCATCAAACAGGGACAAGCGCTCGTCTGTCAGCATTTCTGGCTCCTCCAGCTGAAAGGGATCCAGAGTTACACAGGCAGTGCAGACTTTCAAGTAAGGTCCTGTACTATAGCTAAAGGAAAATGAGATCTTACCTGCTGATTTTCTTTCCAACAGTAGCACAGATCAGTCCAGCAGATGAGGACAGAGAACGTTTCACTGACACTGTACATAAGTCAGGTGTCACCTGCAGTCAGTCCCTCAGTATCCAAACCTTTTTGGAACCCAGCTACACTAACTGCACTAACCACATCCTCTGGCAACAAATTCCAGAGCTTTATTGTGCGTTGAGTGAAAAAGAACTTTCTCCGATTAGTCTTAAATGTGCCCCATGCTAACTTCATGGAGTGTCCCCTAGTCCTTCTATTATTCGAAAGAGTAAATAACCGATTCACATCTACCCGTTCTAGACCTCTCATGATCTTAAACACCTCTATCATATCCCCCCTCAGTCGTCTCTTCTCCAAGCTGAACAGCCCTAACCTCTTCAGCCTTTCCTCATAGGGGAGCTGTTCCATCCCCTTTATCATTTTGGTTGCCCTTCTCTGTACCTTGCGTGCACAAGTACCTATTGATCTGGGTATGTACAGGGAACTGCGCAAATACACACGCTCGAGTCTAAGTCGCAGACGTTAAGTGCTCAAGTCTAGGCCACAGCTTTACACACACAGGTCCCTGCGAATGCAACCGCCACACGGCGAGAATACGCACACAACTAAACATGCAGAAAAAGAACCGCTGCCACAGCCTACCACACACATAAGCAAAGCCTGCCTGCACCTTCACCACACTTAGGCCAGATCTGTCCAACGCCTAACAACAAAAAATCATCGAAAGCCTAAAGAGCTTCTCAACAGCTCAGGCCTCTTGACTTGTCGAGAATCCCTGGAGACTGGGGCTAAACAAGCTTTGCACATAAGCAAATTAAAACCGGCAGTAGTCCTCCTCGAGAGCCAGAGACCCCCTCCTCGGTGCAAGCACCTCTCCGCACCTCCGCGGGACAGGGAACTGCCGGCAGTAGTTGAGGGGATTCCCCTGCCTTTTCCCACCGAAGCTGCTAGGGAATCGAACATGGCCATTTGCCCACTGAGAGGGAAATCCTCAGTACTAGACCTCAGCACCCGCGAGGCTTGTTCTAAGGGTGCAGCTATGCTCGATGCAGACCCCCCGAACGCCATGCCGCTCGCGCATGCTGTTCCTCCCCGCACATCGACAGTCGGCAAGGGAACAGTCCCTCAGCGCCATGGAGCCAACACTCGGTCTCTTCTGCAGGCAGAAAAGCTGCTGAAAATCGCTGAGCTCCCCGAGCAAAGGTAGTTTCCCCCCTCCCCCCAACACTGCACAGATTCCTCTAACTCGTTCCTTGTGTTTTTTGGGAGGGGGGAGGGGGGAGGGAGAAATACTGAGGGAATGCAGGAGGCACACTGGGTTATGTACAGTGTCAGTGAGACTCTCTCTGTCTCCATCTGCTGGCAGGGAGGTAAAACCCAGGAGTCTGGACTGATCTGGGTACATACAGGGAACTGCTGGAGACAGAGAAATACTGAGGGAGTGCAGGTGGCACACTGGGTTATGTACAGTGTCAGTGAGACTCTCTCTGTCTCCATCTGCTGACAGGGAGGTAAAACCCAGGAGTCTGGACTGATCTGGGTACATACAAGGAACTGCTGGAGACAGAGAAATACTGAGGGACTGCAGGTGGCACACTGGGTTATGTACAGTGTCAGTGAGACTCTCTCTGTCTCCATCTGCTGGCAGGGATGCATAACCCCAGGAGTCTGGACTGATCTGGGTATGTGGGACTCCCAGGAAGAATTAAAAAAAAAAAAAAGGTGGAGAGGGGAAGGGCAAGGGAGAAGATATCTTCGAAATACCACAGAGAAGTGGCGACTATCACAGCCACTAATTGTTCACTTCCCAAGCAGGAGGAAAACATAACTGTACAAAAAAAAAAAAAAAAAAAAATAGCACCACTTAGATCAGTGCTTCTCACCCCAGTCCTCAGGGTACACATATCTAGTCAGGTTTTCAGGATATCCAGAATGAATATTCATGAAATAGATAGAGGTGCAATAGAAGAGGTGCATGCAAATCTCTCTCAAGCATATTGATTGTGAATATCCTGAAAACCTGGCTGGTTAGGAGTGCCCTGAGGACTGGGTTGAGAAGCACTGCCTTAGATAAAAGTAGCCTCTGTCTTTCTAACAAAAAAAAAAGTAGGATGACAACATAGAACCCTAGTCCCGGGAAGAAAACGGACAGCTTGAATAGCCATCAAGTACAGTCAAGCATGGTCACTCTGAAATGGGGTTATTGACTCTTACTGGCAAGGGCTCTGTCTGCCGTGATGATGTCACTGAAAGGCTGTGGTCCTGTCTCCATCTGCTGGCAGGATAGTGTAAACCTGCACTGGTTTACAGGAAAAGGAAAGCTTTCCATGCATAGAGTTAGAGCAGAGGAAAACAATAATAATATGTAGGATCTAAAGGACATGGGGCATGGGCCTGCTGAAAAAAAAGTTAGCTTCTTAGACAGCACCACGAAGGCAAACAAGAATAAAAAATGGTGGGAATGGTAGTGTACTTGGGTTCAATGGTTTGGAAAGCAGGATGGATAAGAGTTGGAGACAGAATCACCTAAGCCACTTCATTACTACAGAGACTTACATTTTCCTACAGCAAGAACACTAAATTAAAAAAAAAAAAAAAGGTACCAAGAATGGTGATTCTTCACTTCCATAAGCTTTGTTTTAAGTGGCAATGGGCACGTCTTAATGCGTCTCTGGTGCACTTACAGCATTGTCAGGATCTCCCTGGAAGTATTTCAGGTCGGGGTCATCCAGATACTGTCTGCACTCCATGCACTTTGGTGGGGTAGTCTGCCAGGAGGGATAAAACACACAAGTTTTATCAACTATAGAAGCTGTGCTGCCTCTTCCTTGGCATCGTGTGAGGCCATCTATCGGCCATGTGCCCCGCAGTCACAGCAGCATGCCACCCTGCGTCTGCCCAAACTCGTGCAGGACGGCTTCAGGTTCCTAAAAGGTACATGCGCCCTTACCCGCGGGCGAGAGTTGAGCCGTAGAGATTACTTTATTTAAAAGTATTTCTATTCCATTTATAATCAGTGTGCTAAACGGATTACAATATAAAACAGCTTAAAAAAACAAAATACATAAACATTTAAATCTAACAATACATAAAATATATACATTAATAACTTAAAAAAAAGATTAATAAGGAAACACTTAAGTAAACAGGTAGGCCTTAGTATGCTTTTGAAATGATTTTATATCTTCCAGATCTCGCAAAGTTCCAGGTAAGGCATGCCACAAAAGTAGGGCACTTGAGCTATTTTGAAGGAAGGAACTAACAAATTCTTATCAGCAGAACGCAGATTACGACTAGGAATATAAATCTGCAAACGATCAGCTATGTAAGCAGGATCCTTATACGTCAGTACCTTAAAAACAAGGGAAAGTAACTCGAACCTCACAGGAAGCCAATGAAGCTCCTTGAGCCAGGGAGAAACATCATCATATCGCTGGCCCCCAAATACAAGCCGTGCAGCTCAATTTTACCAAACCTGTACAGCTCTAAGCGAAACATCTGGCAAACCAACAAAAAGAGAATTGCAGTAATCTACCGAAGCCATACAAAGGCCTGAACAATGGTTTGGAAATCATATTTCAAATGATGTAGCTACCGTAATTTAAAATAACCACATTTCAAAACACTATGCAAATGAGCCTTAGAACTAAGGCATCAGTCGAAAATTACCCCCAAATTTTGCACTGAATTTGAAAACTGGATCTCAGTATTTAATAACGGCAAAGATCTAATATTGTGCTTTGCCAAAAAAAAAATCAAGATCACGGGAGGAACAGATTGCTTCAGCTTTGAGCATTCAATAGTAGATGGCGCCTAAGCATCCAGTCATTAATAAGTTTGAGCACAATGTGCTCAGGAATTCTTCTTTACAGGAAAATACAGTTGTAGGTCATCTGTAGAAAGTCTAAATGTTAGAGACTGCACTTCAAGCAAGAAACACAAAGGTCTCCTGTAAATATTAAACAAAGCTGCGGCTAAATCTGAACCCTAAGAACCAGCACAGGGAGTTTCATACCAGGAAGAATGAAAAAACAACTCATTTTCTTGATTTAAGGAAAGAACTAAACCATACAAGAACACCACCACCACCAGTGATCCCAATTGCTTCAAGCTGTTCACCGTGTCAAATGCTGCTGTAACATCAAAGCTTGGCATGTACTTCTCCCCACAGACCACACCTGACCCATGTCTGGTTTTCAAAGGGAACTACCTGAGCCAATTCATTTAAGTAGTACAACCATCAATTATTCAATTTCACATTCAGAACTGATTCAGAAGATGACCACAAACGCCACAAGAATCTGAGTGGCTTTGCACTCCAATGAAAACCTAAGCTACATGGACATCAGAGGTGCAGCGTACCTTGGCAGGCTGCAGAGTTTTAACCATGGGAATGTCCTCTTGTGCCGGAGACCTAGAGAGAAGACAACACATTCGCGTTGTAAAATGAAGGGATCAGGGCCGTGGAGCTTGTGAAGGGCCTGCGGGCACTGGCGGAGGTGAACTCAGTCCAGCTCACCGGAGCTGACAGCAGAATACACGGGGGGGGGGGGGGGGGGGGCTCTGCAGGGAAAGAACACAGGCTGGGTCTGATGACCTCATCAGAATGGGACTGCCTCCTACAGCAGAGGCTTCAATTCTTTTTTTTCTTTTTAAATAGATCAAGGCTGCTGTCTTACCCGTCATCTTCTTTGGCTTCAACTTTGATTCGCTTTTCATCTTGTTCCTTAAAGAGAAGGGGGCAGAAAATTCAAGGTTGAGCAATCTTTACAGAAAGGAGCATTGTTGCCATGTAACTACACTTGAATACTCAGAAGTAAGAAGTTTGACAAATAAAAGCCAAAGATCCAAGCACATCAGGTGATACCTCTTTACTGGCCTCTCTTGTCAGCTCCAAAGTATCCGATTCATTTTGGCTTCAAAAGTGTTAACTTCCTGGATTGTTTTAAGTTTTCCTTTATTACAGTATTTTCTTCCTTCTCTTCCATTGTCTTTTTCCCCATGAACCCCCCTCCCCACAACCTAACCCAACCCCCGCCCCAGATTAATTATTATGCTACCATCAAAGGGAATTACGTAACGGATCAGTGTTTCAATCAGAAGCTTCGCTTACAATCTCTCCAACTGGCATAGGATTGCCAGAATAATTTACGATCCACTTATATTTCCTGGTAAACAATTTTTTGCTCACTATTCACACCCGAGGAAGGGAAAGCTCTGGAAAGCTAGCCCAGTAAAAAAGTAGCACCTGATATATACACGCTTTATTCCCCTTTGACCTTTATAAAGCATGGCAAGCAGAAAACCTTTCAGTACACCCCGAATCTTCTCTTTAAGCTAATCTACATGGTGCTGGGACGCATTATCTATCGCATGGCACGCTCTGGCCTTCCAACTCGCCCTATTCTCACACACAACATTCAGTTCCAGCTCAGATCCCCGCTCTTTGCAGGATTAAACAGGGTCCATTTGTACTCAAACTTAACCCTGGTGTGGGCTCCAAACCTTCACTCGCACGTGTTCAATGCAGCATTTGCTATTCCTTGAACAAAATCCCTTTGATGGGGAAGGATCGGTTACTTATTCTCCAATCCCATTCTCGTGTGAACACAAGCAGCAGAGTCTACAGAGAGGGTATGGGTGTGTCTGCGTGTGTGTATATATACGCACAGACACACGCGCACAGACAGACACACGCGCACAGACACAGACACACGCACAGACAGACAGCAGTCTAACAAGGGGATTCCTGCAGGCATCAACAGCACAGGAAATCCTTCAAGCCTCTTGTACAAAGGATCTAAGAGGAGGCCCAGCGAGGCCCTAATACCTTCTCTGTTGTCTGCTCCTCCACCTCCTCTTTCGCCTCGCTTTCCATCTTCACATCTCCGTTCACATCGCCAGACTTGCGCTTGTTTGACCTGTTAGGTAGGACATGGAAAACTGTAACACATCTATCAAAACAAGTCTGAAAAAGCAGAGCTCATTGTTTTTTTCAGAGTCTGCTCAAACCACTCAGCAACAGCTGAAAAACAAACAACCCCCCCCCCACCAGACAGACTCCTTTGGGAATGCAGACACAAAGTCCTTCAGCTTATAACTTGCCCCTTTCAAAAACTATTTCATACATTTGTTAGAATTTCAACCAATTTGCCACGAAGCCAAAAGATGAAAGGCGTTGTTTAGCAGCATCTGAGCTGCTGCTGCTTCCAGTAAGTTTTACTCGCCTCCTGGAAGGTGCAGACAAAATTTCCCAGGCTCTTGCTCGGGTGAGTGTAGTGGAAATTGTGTTGAGTTTTCTTTTTCACACTATGCGATCGGAAAGTCTTTTGGATGTTTCCAATAGTGTGGGGCGAGCTGCAGTTATTACTGGTGGTAGAACAAAGCCTGAACAGGAAAATTGGTTCTTACCTGCTAATTTTCCTTCCTGGGATTATCCATCCCTGGCCAGCAGATGGAGACAGAGAGAGTTTCACTGCCGCTGCTTCATAATCCCTGCTGCCACCTGCAGTTCCTCAGTATTGAACTGTACCCAAGCACAAAACACTTGTAAAACCTTGAAAACAGTCTTCGCAGTCTATATTCCATAACCTTAAAAATTTGTACCAAAAAGATTACAGCTGAGCTGATGACTCCCCACCTCCATGGATCAGGCAGGTTCTGGACTGATCTGTGGTACTACAGGAATGAAAATTAGCAGGTAAGAACCAGTTTTCCTTTCCCTGTACCCGAAACAATCCAGACTCCTGGGATGTACCAAACCTCCCTCCTCAGGATGGGACCTGGAGAATCCTGCTTGCAACACTGACTCCAAAAGACCGAGACTTCAGATCCCCTACAGCTCGACGGTAGTGCCTTGCAAAAATATGCAGCGACTTCCAAGTCACCGCCCTACAAATTTCCTGTGGTGAAACCAACTGGGCCCCCACCCACGAGGCCGCCTGAGAACGTGTAGAGTGAGCCTTCAAACCTTCAGGCAAATGACGGCCTTTGAGAACGTGTGCCGGCCCAATAGCCTCCTTAAGCCACCTCACAATGGTAGCTTTGGAAGCCTGGGTACCTTTCTTTGCACCACTCCATAAAATGAACAGATGATCAGATCTCCTAAAATCATTTGTTACTTTGAGATACCTACGGACGTCCAACAGCCTAAGCTCCCGCACAAGAGACGCAGAAGCATCCAATTCTGGGAAAGGCGGAAGCTTCAGTTTGATTAACACGAAAAGCCGATACCACCTTGGGAAGAAACAAGGGAACCGTCCGCAAGGACACTCCTGAATCTGAGATCTGAAGGAATGGATCACAGCAAGGAAAACGACCTTCAAGGTCAAATCCTCGAGAGTCGCCCTGTGGACAGGTTCAAAAGGTGGCTCACACAAACCTCTGAGAACTAGATTAAGTTTAAAGGATGGACAAACTCTCCTACCCAGAGGGTGCAAATTCTTAACCCCCCAAAGAAATCGAACCACATCAGGATGAGAGGACAACATGTGACCCTCAACTCTACCACAGACAAGCCAGAGCCGCTACCTGAGGGAGTTGAAAGCCAGGACTTTGATCAAACCTTCTTGAAGGAAAAATAAAACCTGAGACACCAAAGACCATAAGACCTGTGCCCCGTTAGTTATACACCATTGCTCAGGCCCCGGAGCGCCTCTCTGACCAACTAGAGGACGAAGCGGCTATCCAAGCCTGCCTGCTGAGTTAAATATGCCTCATGCAGCAGGAGAACAAAATCAGCAGGAAAGGCCCGAGGAGCCCGAGAGAGCTGTGGGGGCACAGTCTCCGTGGATGCAGGCACTGGCAGATCTAAGCACACTGCCTCATCTGCCCCCCACCCCAAGACCCTCTTCCGTGGTTGGGTGGGCCAGAGAAAAATGCTCTGAACAGACCACACTGCCGGGGGGAGCCAAAATGGCCGCCATTCCTACGTAGGAGGAAATCAGAGGCTTGCCGCGGTCCGCACAGCACAGAAATCCTCGGGGGAGAGCCTGAACGACGGTTCCTGCCTCTCGCGGTCGCCAGAGCCTCCGATGGACCCTCTCCCCCCGAAACACAGGCTGCACCGATCCTGCATCACAGGCATGACAAACAGAGCCGCAAACCAAGCTGAAACTGGCGGGAAAAGCCCCCTGCCAAGCCTGCCACCCGCTGCAAACAGGGACCGGAGGGAGAGATCTGCCCGCGAGACGGCGTTACCTTTCTTTTTTCCCCTTAAAACTTCTTTAAAACTCTGGTCAGCCTCTCCTCTGCAGAGAACACGGAGCTGTCCAGCTCAGGTTCAGCAAAAGGCAAAAAGAAATAAGCAGAAAGGCAAGCTGATGAAAAGAAAAAAAAAAAAATACCAGCCGCCTTGAGCAGCCTCGTGAAGGGGACCACCAGATTTACACCCCACAGACTAAAGGAGCGAGCATACAAAAGGGGTCACCAACCTCCAGCTCGTCCACCTCGACCAGATAGGGAAGGATCCACCAGGACCCAAACATCCCTGGGAGGAAGGGCTCACACCCAAACAAGAAAAGATTCACCAGACCTCAGAACTGCAGGTTTATGCACCAGCCCCCATCTGCTGGAGACAGAGAAATATTGAGGAACTGCAGGTGGCAGCAGGGATTATAAAGCAGTGGCAGTGAAACTCTCTCTGTCTCCATCTGCTGGCAGGGATCTGGACTGATCCGGGGATGTCAGGGAACGGAGGATGTTTTATAGTGTGGGTGTAAAACAATTAGCTTCCTAGCCCCTTCCAGTATTCTACATCAAACCTAAAGCAATAGTGGTGTCAATTTTGTGTCTCTGCACAAGGAAGTACAGAAACCCAACCCAAGAGAGAAAGGCACAGGACGTACTGACCCTTTGGAAAACATGGACAGAATTGTAGGCTGTCTGCCAGAGCTTCGGGTAACCCTGGAACCACCTGGTGATTTTGGAAACAAAATTTATACACAAGGTTTAACCTCCAACATGCGGCAGTTCTTAAAAAGAGCAAGCAAAAGCCTGACGAGCAGGAGAGCAGTTCAGTAAGAAAGAAAGGCCAAACGTTAGAAGGCATTCTGCTGTACCCTCTCACGCGCGTCATTAAAATACCATGGCACAGGATTTATTAAGTTTGCCATTTCCTTTTTGGAAGGAGTAAGGAGAGGAGGATTTAACAGACACAAAACAAAAACCTCCCTCTTGTTCCAAATACTTGTCCTTCATTGCACATCTGATGCTTGAGATTTCCTCCCTCATGGCAAAACAATGCTCCAATTTCTTTAAAAGCAAAATCCCCTCAGAGCATCGTTGTGACTTGGACGCTTTACATTTCATGCTCTGAATGTATACACAAGCAATGTGTACAATTAGGGGGAGGAGACGTATCCCTAGCATGCAAAACAAGTTCCCCCCAAACCTTCCCGGTGCGTGGTGAGGCTGCGCCCGGCTTATGAAATTACTTTTAGGCTCTGCGTTCTGCTTGCTCCGTCTCCCTTTCCGGCCTTTGGAGCCCAGGGCTGCCGCCGCCTCCTCCGTTTCCATGGTACTGTTCTCGTCCCCGTGGTGCCCGTTTTTGCTGGCGTCCTCGTCGCTGATGTAAGTCCCGTTCTCAGCACAGCCGTTGGATTTCTGAGTCAGGGCACAGCCTCGGTTCCCCACACACAGCTCCTTGCCGAGCAGATCTTTCACTTTAGTCAGGTATCCCTCCTGGACAGGAAGATGGGAAATGATGGCAGAAAGAAGAAACCTTCCCTATCGGTCCCAAGCATGTCCCCTTCCACGTCATTTCCGAAGCATCCTGCCTAGCAGGGCCCGCTGATGTGCGCACACCAGCAATCTGTCTTCCCTGGGCATGGAGACGGGGTGATCAGTAAAAAGAATGGGTTCAGTCTTGTTTATGCATGGACATAAGACAGATTTCTAAAAAAAGACAGATGGGAGTCTTGACAGAAAATACAGGAAGTCTAAAGACTAACAAAGCTGTGGAAGAACGCCTGCACTTTCACCTGGGCGGAGCTAAAGGGCTTCAAAGCTTTATTACAAAAATGGGAGAGACTGCATCCGGGGGTTTTGGTATTGTTAAACATGCTCCCGAAAAGTCTACGTAAAAGGTTACCAAAAGCAAAAAGAGGTCAGGCCTGAAGTGCCCAGATACCCACCTCCGAGAGTTCCTCTTTGTGGAACCTGCTCTCTAAGTCGTCCAGCTGATTCTGCGCCTCTGCTTGCAGGAAGCCATGCACCAGACTAAGCTTCTCCTTCACACACTCCTGCAGACAAAAGCCACACCTTTACTGCCAAGGCCCTGCTTTCAAACCAGACAGCTCAAGATCACAAGAAAGGATTTCTGCTGGCCTCTCACAAGCACATTAGCATGGAGCTGACTTCACAGTGGATCCTCAATCTAAGTACTGTTTGGACATCTGCTACAGTAGCATTTAGTGGTCAGCTATAAACAAATTCAGCTCAAGTGTTGTATGAGAGGGACTGTGCATCTGAAGTGAATGCCAACGCACTTTAGAAGCGGACTTCAGAAATAACATCTGCCTCTGAAATGAGCAGATGCAGCCTTACAGCTGCATTTTAACATGGCCGACAATAGGGAGATTAAAAGCCCAGTGCTCCAAGTAACCAGTTCTCTCCATGATCAATAACTGATAGTTAAAGCAGAGGATCAGCATTTCTGTTTCTCACATTATCAACGCATTGCACAACACATAACATCCAAAATTCATGAACTCATGTCTAACCCTCATTCACGCCTTCCTAAAGCGACATGTTTTTAAAGTCCCAGTATCTCGACATTGCATCAGGCAAAGTATTCACAACTGAAGATCAGCAAGAAAGAAAGCTCTTGCTGGTCCCAGTAAGCCAAGCTTCTTGGGAGGACCTCTGAGACTGCAATGGGTTATACATAATGGGCCGAGCTATTAAATATGAAGAGGCCATTTCAGGTACGGCTTTAATCGTATTCTAGAAGATATGGGAAGCCAATGGAGATGCCACAGGCTTGGGGAGTTATAACCCCAACATTCAGCACTAGTAAGGACCCTTACTGCCAGAACTAATAATTTACTTTTATTTTATTTTTTTTTTTAAATGCATTTGCCTTTTTTCTTCTTGTTTTTATTGTTAGGAAAGGAAAAAAAAAAAAAAAAGAGTTGAAGACATCTGTTCCTCATCAGTTTCAGCAGAAGTGCTTATTGCAGGTCCCCTGCATAATACACAAACTTATCAGGTCCAACCCAGTAACACCACTTTAGAAACACTAACAGCATTAAAAAAAAAAAAATCAAGACTTACTAAACCGTAGCAAATTGGAACACAGTGGTGGGACAAGCTTAAATTCAAATAATTTCAATTAGGAACAAATAGATTGCACTTTATAGCCTATAAATACTTTGCGGTAAGGCCTTTTGGACATGAGCTTCCATCAATTTATCATCTTAATCCCTCAAAACCAGCAAAAGGAGGGAAGAAAAGTCTTGCAGTTTCCACCAAGTGCTGGATAAAGCCCGACGAGCATTAGAATGGGAGAGGAGATGGGGGGGGGGAACAAGAAAGCAAGCTCGCCAGGTACACATATATGTGCATAAGTAACAGATCAGAAAGGGATACCCAGGTCATCCAGAAGAGGACCACTGCACCCAAGAGCTGAATGTAACAACTTTAGCCTATCACGGAAATTCAAACCCATAGACATGTGACTGACAACGTTATCCAGATACAAGAATCTAAGAGAATGAATACCTTCTCCGTCAACCCATCACCATCCTTCTCCAGGTCTTGAAGTCTGCAAGAGGGAAAAATGACTTATTATTGGAATTAATATCAGACAGAATTATAAAATAACCTACTTCACCACAGCATGCAAGATCACAATTACTCAAACTAACATCACGCTTCAAAAACCCTTTTCATGTCCATTTCTAGAATGGTGCTGTGCCAGGCCTTTTCATCTATTTAAAACTTGGTTCTATCAAAGGACGCCCAAGGTGGGTTACATAATAAAAACGTCTCACAGTTACCCACCACCCCACTCCTTGGAAAGAGAGAAGTCTAACTTCCATGCAAACCTCCCCACATTATCATCTTGGCAGCTTATTAGGGACTGCATGGGAGAAAACCCGGGCCAGCTTGGCCTTAACATGAGTTATCTGCAAAAGAATCAGTTGCTTGGGAGCAAAGGATCCGACCTGGTTGATATCCTAGTAGCGTACGTATTAAGTACGCTGGAGCTACAGAATTCTGAGCTTTAAAAACCAAGACCAACACTTTAAAAACCCACTCTCTGGGCAACTGGTAGCCAGGGCATACTCTGAAGGGTAGATGTAATGGAGAACCATAGGGTTCCAGCTACAGGAACGATGCTAAAATGCTGCCAGTGGCTGCAGTAAATCTGTGCATGCACAGATCAAATCCCAAAGCTGACTGGCAGCAGCAGAATCCAAAAGTATTCATGTTTATTCCTAGCCTGCTCGACAAAAATGCAGACACTATTCATTAGTGTGCTTCTCCTGCTGAAACGTCCAACCACATAACGCATACGTCCATTTTACTTTCCTCAAATATCACGTTACAGTGATCCCCTCATTTAAAACAAAACCTAACTACAAATCAAACTCCAGATCACGAGTTACCTGGAAAATGTTTGCAAACCTTGCATCTTAACGTTAGTGAGCTTTGGAGAAGGCCTCGTTTTTACCACAGTGCCCCCTCCGAGGGCCTCCAAACCCTGAAGAACTCTTCTGGATGAGCTGGGCAGGGAAACTGCATCTTGAATAGCGGTTGCTGCTGATCAATACACATTTTGTGTAGTGGCACTAAAATCTGCAGCATTGGTCACTGCCCAAGATGCAAACATTTCCTTCAGATAAATGGAATAAACCTTTTGCAAAAGAAGATACCGTAATCTGCTTTTTAAATTGGGATCAGAGTAGCAAAAAATATAGTAGCGATTTGTTTTTTTGTGATGTGAAAAGCCCAACTGTAGCCCATGCCGGGAGGGGTATTAGATATTCATTCTGGTACTCTGGGAAACTGATTGCTTTACAACTACTCCTGTCGGCCCTGAGCGCTGGAAGGACATCTCCTACAAGTTAATCAGGTAGGGCTTTTCTGTGGCCTGCAGGGGCCACCCTGCTAGAGGTTACCACCCTCTTCTCTTTCTTGTTTTTAGCTTCAGGACCCTGATGGCTCCAAATAAGAGACTCAAACTGGAGGTTTATGCACGCTAAGTGCTACAGCCTTAACCACCTTTCTGGCTTTAACAATTGTTATTTTTTTGGGGGGGGGGGGAGGGGGCTAAAAATGGTACTATTTCACTCTTATGAAATAAAAAAAAAAAGATTGCAAATCTTATACCTGGAAGCCCAGACTGATGCATTGCACACATTAAAAATGGTAGAAGGAAGGAAGGCCAGATTGCAAGGTGAGAGAGGCTATCCCAGCCACAATAGTAACATCTTTCAGAAAAGGGATCCCGATGAAGAAAACAGCTTTAGATGCAAAGCATTGAGAAGGAAAAGAAACTCGCGGTGGAAGCAAAACACATTCAAACTTTTTCAGGTAGACTTGACGGAAAAAGACTGCAAGGGAGTTGGACCATTAGATGATTGAGGGCTGTATAAAGGGGCACTAAGGGAGATGAAATGAATGCTCCGTCTCAGTCTTTACTGAGGCAGGTGCCCATGCCAGAACTGATATTTAAAGGTGGTAATTCAGAGGAACTGAAACACATATCTGAACTTGAAAGATTTAATAGGACAAACAAATGGTCTACATCCCAGAATGATGAAAGAATTGAAAAATGACATTGGAGACCTGTAAACTATCATTACAATCAGCTATGGTACCTGAAACCTGGAAGGTGGCCAACATAACCCCACAAAACTAAAGCATGCTGAGTGATGTCTGTGCCAGGAAAAACGGTTGAAACTATTATAAAGAACAAAGTTATTAAACATATAATCATAGTTTAATAAGAAAGCCAACATCTTTCCTCACCAATAGGATCCATTTTTGGAAGGTGTGGACAAACACCTGGATAAAAGGTGAGCCAGTTGATTACTATATCTAGCCTTTCAAAAAGCATTTGTCCACACCTTCCAAAAATAAATGACCTAGAGATAGGAATGAATGAGTTGATCAAATCTGCTGAGGATACAAAATTATTCAAAGTTGTTAAATCACATGAGGATTGTGAAAAACTGCAAAGAGGACCTTGCGAGACTGGGCATGAATGAATGAGTTGATCAAATCTGCTGAGGATACAAAATTATTCAAAGTTGTTAAATCACATGAGGATTGTGAAAAACTGCAAAGAGGACCTTGCGAGACTGGGCATCCACATGGCAAATGAAATTTAATGTGCACATGTGCAAAGTGATGCACTTTGGGAAGAGCAGGCCAAACTACAGCTACACAATGCAAGGTTCCACATTGGGAGTCACCACCCAGGAAAAGGATCTAGGCGAAATCATTGCTAGGTTAAAAATCCTCTGCTCAATGTGCTGCAGCAGCCAGGAAAGCAAACAGAATGATAGAAATTAAGAAAGGAATGGTGAATAAACCAGAATATCATAATGCCTCTGTATCGCTCCATGGTGAGACCTCATCTTGAATAGCGTGTGCAATTCTGGTCGCCGTATCTCAAAAAAGATATAGCGGAATTAGAAGGAGTACAGAGAAGGGTGACCAAAATGATCAAGGAGATGGAACGATTCCCCTCTGCCTGAAGAAGAGACAGCTAAGGAGAGATGCGATAGAGGAGTGGAGTGGATAAACCTGAATTGGTTGGTAACTCTTTCAAAAAGTACAAAGACCAGGGGAAAAGCAATTAAGTTACTAAGTTGTACATTTAAAACTAATAAGAGCAAATTATTGTATTCAATACATAATTAAACTCTGTTGTTAGTGTGGCTGGGTTTAAAAAAAAGTTTGGACAAGTTCCCGTAGGAAAAGTCCATAACCCATTAAAGGTGGACTTGGTGCAAACCACTGCTTAACCCTGGGATAAGCAGCTTGGAATCTCTCTACCCCCTTGGGATCCTGCCAGGCACTTGTAACCTGGATTGGCCTCTGCTGGAAACAGGATATTGGGCTTGATGGACCTTTGGTCTGACACAGTATGGCAAATCTTATGTTCATATGTTAAAAAAAAAAAGACATTTGGATCAGCAAAGTGAAGTCTCCATTTTTAAACTTGAAGACAATGAGCAGGATAGCACCTGGAACATGAGATGGTAAGTTTGTTTGCTTTTCCTTTTAGTACCTATCCTCCAAACAGATTACCTGAAATGTCCATATGGCACAGAACTTGAGCAGGAGCATGAGAGCAGTAAACCAGCAAGCAACCAAGGTGAGAAGGGAAGTCACATCAAATATGAAAAAAGAGAATCAAGTTTTATGGAGCAGAAATGGGTGTGCAAAAAGAGAAGTTTGAAGGAACTCAGCAGACAGAACCCAAACCAACAGAGAGCTTAGGTTCTGGGTGGGATTCAACATGAGGAAGCTGAAGTAGATCCAAGGAGGCAGAATGGAAAAGACAGAACCAAGGAGAAACATAAAGATCTCCCCTCTACAAAGCCAGAAGAATTTCCATTGTGACCTGAAGAACAGCTATCGAAAAACAGTCAAGAAATGTACTGAATTACTGCAAGAAAGAAATATCACCTTACATGCTGTTTTTATTTAACCTCTGTTTCCGTGCCTGAGAGGACCCAGGCAGCAAGTGTAGCCCTAAGAAAAACAGCTCGTGGACAGAGCCTGTGGACATACCGGAAAAGTATGGAACCAAACCATTACAACTCAGAGAGAACCAAACAGTTTCCCATCTCGATGATATAATGCGGCTCGTTTTGCTCAGCCAGCTTTTACCACAAGCTACTGTAATTCTTTTGGTTTGGTCTTGTTTTGTTTTGATGTTACCCACCCAGGAGCACAGATGGAGCATAAAAACATAACAGTTCACCCCACTGTATCTTTCAGGGTGGGAAAAGAAACTTCACCATACAACCAGTAGGTAGAGAAGTACTTAGGCAAGCACCAACCGAATAAAAGGAATTTAATGGCAATAAGAAAGCGTTCCATGATCTTACACATGCCCCTTGCCAATCACTCCTCCAAGTAGATTTATTTATTTATTTATTTAACTTCTTTTACTATACCGACACTCAAGACCAGGTCTTATCGTACCGGTTTACATTAGAACAAGGGGAAAAATCAATTAACGTATAAGTGGAAAAGAGAAGTTACATTAAAACAGGGAGAGTAAAAACATAGATGAGCCACACAAGGACCAAAAGAACAATAAAAAACTTTCAGAGACAACAATGGGCTCAATATTTGCTTTTCTTGTTAAAAAAAAAAAACAAACAAATGCTGTGGGGGCCTAGCTTCTACCTACACCGCAGAAATCTCATTTCCTCTTTTTAAACACAAATATTTCCCTGTACAGTAGTAACATGGCTGGCTTGCAATAGCAAACATTCAATAACAGCCAAGATTAAAACGTCACTATGGTGGATTCAATCCACACGTCAAACACTCCAGCAAACAAGATCTGTAAAATTCTCTCTCAATACCTGCTTCCTTAGGAAGCTGCCGAAAGGAAGGTTAAGTTCTGGACTGCAAGACCAGATGGAGCAGGTTTTCAGACTTTTGCAGGACATTTTCTGTTGGGTTGTAAACTGCCCGATAGGTCTATAGAAGCAGGAGGTGCGCAAGTGGCTGGGCGCGTCCCGTACAACACTTTAGACAAGCAGCAGGAATAGCTGATAAAACTGCTGCACATTTTTTGCCTTAGTTTACTAACATACTAGCATTGATTCAGGCATACTGTGTAACAATGCCCAAGAGTATATACTGAGAACATACAGCTTGACAACCCACTCATTTACAGCACACAAAAAGCTGTTTTTGTCTAGCAAACTGTTACAAAACAAAACCTGGCCATTATGAAAAGTCTGACACTTTTGGCGGGGAAAAGTGAGACACACAGTGGAGCGGGGAGGAGACTAAGCAGTATGCAGAGATACCATGGCAGAAACCTACCATACCTTGTGCACCAACCGTCACAGGCCCCATCCCCAAAGGAGGAAAAAAATCTCTCCCAGCTATTTTCACAAGTAGGTGCAACCTTTGTTTTCCAGTTTTTCACAAATTTTCCTATTTTTGTTCTGATTCTGAAAGCAATCTGTGCAGCTTACCTGAAGATGAGACACTAATGGCAGAGTTTTTATTTTATTTAGATATTTTATATACCGTTATACTTTCTCCAATTTGCTTTAAGTCTTCTGATTGTTAATTTCATGGATAGAACCCTAGTTTTAGTACTTTTGGAAAGGGTAAACATTCCTTATTTAACTGTTGCACTCCACTGCTGATTTTGTAAACCTCTCTTGTAGTCCAAGCTGATGAGCCCCAACCTGCTTAGTTTCCTCATAAAGGATCTGTTTCATTCCATTTATCATTTTTATTGCCCTCCTCGGCACCTTTTCTATTTTATTTAATTTTTATATAGCGACATTCATTGGGGTACATCACATTGGTTCACATTACAGCCAGAACTGTACACAACACAGATGGTTTAGGGTTGAGAAGTCACCTCCTGGTCGATTCAGTCAGGTCAGCTTTGGGTGAGTTGGCAACCCTATACCATGAGTTCAGGGAGTTGGTAGTTCCGATTGTCCCACTGATAAAAGTAGGGATGTGCATTCGTTTTTCACGAATTAGACAATGTCAATGTTATTGTCTAACTCGTCATGGTTTGGTAGCGCCGATATACGAAGCAATTTTTGCTGAAATTTTGCCAAAATTTGTATTTCGTGTTAGTGCGCACTAGCAGAGTTACTGCGCACTGCATATCCCTTAGTGCGCAGTAATACCAATTAGTGCGCACTGTTTTTCTAGCTAACGAACTCCTCTGGATTGATAATTTTTAAGTAGCATTTTTTTAGTGCGCACTAACATTAGTTACAGCGCACTACTACATACTTAGTGCGCCATAAGTTCTATTAGGGCGCACTAACAGGCCTTAATGTGCACTAACATCTAACTAGTGCGCATTATCTCGTTCGGTGTACCGTGCACTAATGCGGAGACAGTGCGCACTAACGCATTTCGTAAAAAATTGCTGGAGAAAAAAAAACCGTGGGAAACCGAAATTTTCCGCCAAGCGCCCGATCCAATAAGTTTAAACGAAGCACATGTCTAGATAAAAGCACAACTCCAGGCATGCAATGAAGGAAAACCACCTAGGCAGAACAAGAAGCAAGAGCAAACAGTACAGAGCAAGAGGCCAGGACTATTGTGATATCAAAGTGTTTTGCAAACAATCGAAGTCCATCCTATTTCTTAAAATATTTGGAGACTTGAGTGCCAGTACTTGTGTTTGCTTTTACTTGCTTTATTGGTTGCTTTCACAAGTTGTAACCCACTTGGCGGGCCAGGGTCGCCAGGGGTGGAGCTACAAATACATTTAAGCAAGCGAGGGCAGCAAGAACCCGAACGGAAAGCAAAACCGCAGCGGGGCCTGCAGTCAGCCCCTCTGCTCTCGCTTCCGGGCGGCGGGGGCACGAGGCCGGAAGACCCTGGACGCAGGCGCACGTGCGCCCCCCCCCCCCCCCAACTCCGGCAGCGGAGGCTGCGCGCGCCCCCCCACCCTTCCACTTTTTCGGAAGGCGGCAACGGTCGCGTCTCGCGCCGCCCCCCCCCCACGACACACAACAAGACGAAAACGATACGATAATAATACAAAAAAAATACAGCGCGAATGATGAGCAAGGTAATAAAACTGCCGAGCGGCGGCGAGGATCGGAAACAGTTTTCGGGTAAGTGTGTTTATTTTTAAACTCCGGCTTTAAAAAACAAACAACGACAATGCGATTGCTCTTATTTACGCAAAAACAAGCGGAACCGAGAAAGCAAAGCGCGAGCGTGTAAAAGCCTTACCGCTTCCTGACGTCCTCGGGCAGGGCTGACAGCACCGTGCGGGCCGGCATCGCGGCGGCGATAGGAAGAATTTAACGTTTATAGTAAAATGAAGATTTAATAAGAGAAGCCGGCCGGCGACGGGAGGAGCAGGCTGCGGGACCGGCTCCGGTTTGAGTGATGGTTGTTATTACTACCACGACAGATACAATAATAATAACAATCCGTTATTATTACGGTTGTTGTGAGGAGGAAGAGGACGGATCGCGCGCGGGGGGGAAAACCGGCTTTTCGCGCGGGAAATCGCGAGGGCAGGGGAAAGGGAGGGAGGAGGGGAGGGGCCTCGGGCCGTACCAAGGGGCGCGGGGGAGGAGGGTGACGTCACGCCGGCAACCCCAATTAAGCATGAAAACGATGAAAACTAGACATTAAATACAAATGAAGGGGCAGAAGAGAGGAATGTTGGCGGGCGTGTCCGATTGCTGTGTCGTGAGACGGTAGAAAGGGGAAAAGGTGTCAAAGAGGGTCGTGGAAGCATTCTCTCCCCCCCCCCCTTCCGCTATCCTTTGGTTTGGTACTTCCGGTGGTCCGCTCGTAAAAGTGGTTGAATAGAGTGGGGTGACGTAAGCAGGAAGGGGGCGTTTCGGAAGGGCGTGCGCAGGCGCGCGATAGTAGACGGGGATAGGCCGTTCCTCCCTTGACGTCACCATGGGGGTGCGTCTATCTTGCATTCTGGAAGTTGTAGTCCTAGTTTATAGTGAACAATAAATAATCATATAGGACTGGCAGAGACTTGCAAATTGCAGACAGATTTCGTATCTTTATTTTAACAGTAATTCTTTAAATGTACGATCCCTCGTTCTTTATTTTTTTAACCACAGACTGAACATGTTTGATGTTTTTTGTACATTGCTTTGGGCGACTTTTTAGTAAACCTGAAAATCAATAGACTTCTCGCTCAGGGGAAAGCCACAGAAACCTGTCAATGTGTAAAAGCAGATTTAACAAGAGAAACACGGTGATATCCAGTTTTCATTTCTGCTTCGTTAGTTAAAAGTAAAAAAAAAAAAAAAAAAGTGGTGGGTACGGCTTCCAACAGTGTCTTCCTTTCAGTTGCACGAGTTTGAATCTTTCAAAAACTGAAATTCTCCTTAGCCCGTCATCCGAAGGAAGATTTACCCGCCCCTATTTGCCTGGAAGATCATAATGTTACCATTGCTTCCCAAATATGTATTCTAGGTGTACATTTTGATACCTCACTCTGCTTTAAACCTCATGTACGAAAAATTGTTCGTAATGTCTTTTATAAAATACGGGTTATCTAGCTGAAGAAGGTAAAGGCATTCTTGTTTAAACAGGCTTTTAATGAAGATTAGTCATTTTAATGGTATGCATTTATATTCAGTAGATGGCCTGCATTATTACGCTGTAGCTGTTATGCAATTACAACAGTATTCTATTGATATGGTTTTTAAAGATATAGTTTGCACCTCAGGGCTTGTTATGTATATTTTGTTTATTTATTTAAAAAATTTGTAACCTGTTGATCCACAATTCTCAGCAAGTAACAAAGCAACATGCATAACAGTAGTAACATATTTTAAATGAATTGTAATAGTTGTTTTACTTATATCTGTTTTAAAACAAATGTTCTTAATTGTTTACATTTACATAGTTTTTTATTCATTGTTTTATTGAGCCATGTTTGTTTTAGTTGTTTGTATACTTCTTTTGTTTTAGTACTAAGTAGTGTAATTTATATAATTATGTATGTAAAGATTGTTAGTCGCCTAAGAATGGTTGATAGTTTATTTGCAGAATTTATAAATCACCTAATAGTAATTTTGTTAAAAATCTGGTTTACAGTCACAGACTTTCATAGTCAGACTTTTGATAAAATTACTATTGGTGATTTATAAATTCTGCAAAAAACTATCAACCACTAGTTTCCGCTCACCTTCACCATTAGTCTTCAGCATTAGTCTTTTATCTTGCCTTTAGGCCAGGGCCCCAAGCCATTCTGGTTTTTGGATTATCCATAATGAATATGCATGAAATAGATTTGCATGCACCTCCTCCATCATATACAATCTATTCTTGCATATTCACCATTCATAGCCTGAAAACAAGAGCCATTTCTCTCTTAAAGACTGGCTACTCCTGCTTTAGGAAAAGGCGCGGGAAGTCCTGACCTTGCTGGGGAAGAGGTTTATGCTTCTTTCAGCTGGACCATGGGAGCTGAACAGAACAAAAAATTAAAGCTGCATGCTGGGCACTTATTGCATCCAGCAGAGGTTGGCACTCTTAAGTGAGTAACTACTACACCCAATTAGAAATCCAGGCCTGCACTTGGATTTCTTGGGTTTTTGTTTTTTTTTAAGATTGTAATGCACCTGCCCCATTGCCAAGGAGAGGGGTCTGGGGGCAGTTCATGTCCTGCCCTTGTTAGCAGGCAGCTATGTCTGATGGTCACGGAATTCATAAGAGGCACCGGCTTGGCTTACGGGAGCAGAGATGGCCGTTTGGACCGGGGTCACTTGTGTCGCCTGGGTTTTTGTGGCCTTTGACCAGACTTACAAAGACTGGAAGCAGAGAGGTTGATAGCAGGGAGAACCTGGATTAATCATGGGGGGGGGAGGGGGTCCAGGGCTCGGGCCAGGCCTGTGTAGGCCTTCCACCCACCCCAGCACTATCACCATCTCTTCCCCCCCCATCCCCAGCACATTCAGCTTTTCTCTCCTCCCCTCAGTTATCATTTTGGTCTTTCCTAACTCCGGCACCTGGAACCTCTTAGCCTCTGATATCCGCGCAGAATCTTATAAAGTAGTGAAAACCTGGCTGGTCTCCCAGGCTTAGGATTGCCAACATTGTCCGGCAGGACTCCTTTGCTGGGCCTTACTCTATATGTCGCAGTAGTGTTTATTGCTCTGTGTTAGTATTTTATTGTATGTTTGTTGTTGTTGTTTCTTTTTATGTTTCTAATTGATTTTATGTAAGTTTTTTATTGTGAAGCACCTGCATACATTTGCCTTACAGCAGTATTCCCAAGATATCTCTAATGAATCTGGTAACCAGGTGCCTGCGCTGGGGAAATAAAGGAACCAGATTGGAAGCCAGTCAGTTTTCTGATGTGGCTGCAAAAAAAATTAATAAAACAAAAAGGAAGAATACCAAAATGCGTCACACGTCCACATGTGCGCTGCGCATCTCCTGAGGATGAAGCCTGAGGGGAGTCTGAGTTCTGAATGGCGTGGCTGTATTTATTTAAAAAATGGCATCTTTGTGGGGGAAAACTATGAGTTCAGTTATAGCCACGCAACTCCCAGTCCTGGGGAGCAGCTGGCCAAGTTTCCATCGCTGGAGGGGCTAAGGAGAGCGTGACACGAGGATCCCATCGCCAGAAGCCGGGCTGGCGTGCTCTTTCAATGTAAATTAATGACAGAGCACTAAACCTTTTTGTTTCCAGTAAGCCCCCTCCTTATCCCTGCTGCCGGGGTCCCTGGTCACCTTCTTCCACGCTTGCCGTCGTGCCCGCTTGCATCCAGAAGATGGAGCTCTTCAACCAGATTTACTTTCTTAACTCTTTTCCCCTGAGGTTAATCCTCTTTCCATCCCTGCCACCTGCCCTGGGGTTCTCGTTCTCCCACGTTTTTATCCCCCCTTTGACCTCTTCCTGTTATAACTCGTCATAGTCACAAAAAATGACAGGAGCGGGGTGGCACCTTCTAGGCTAACCAATTTATTGAAGCATCTGACGAAGGGGACTCTGTCCTGAAAAGCTCATGCTTCAATATTACCATTATATTATTACCATTATATTATTCAATATTCAGACATTACCAACCACTGCAACGTTCTACTTCTTATTAAACTTCTATCATCCTCTTCTTCTACTCCCAGTTAGAATTATCCCTGTTTTATTGTAACTTCTTTTTTTGCGCACTTGTTATAATTGTTATAATGTGTAATGTATACTCTCATGTTATAGTTATGTACGTTATAATGTATTGCTCACCCCTTGTTTTATGTAAACCGACATGATACGAACTTCCGTGAATGCCGGTATAGAAAAAAACCACAAATAAATAAATAATAAATAAATATATTGGTTAAGTCTAGAAGGTGCCGCTCGGTTTCTGTCACTTTTGCCCTCGGAAGATATTTCGTCACAGCAACAGTCCTTGGTAGGGGGGGGCCACAGTTGCAGCTTCCTTTGGAGCTTGATATATACACACCCGCCCTGATTTTCCTTCTGTATTATGCAACGGCCACGTGGGGGAGGGTGGGGACATGTGAGGACTGCCCCCTGTCGGGCTAACGACTAGAAAACGAGACCAGGAATCCATTCCGGATCTCCTGCACGATATCAGATTCTGACCGAGTCAGGGGTGGGAGCTGCTGGGAAGCTCAAGATGCTCTACCAGGTGGAAGTGTACGGTGAGGATGGATTATCGAGATTTTTGTAAACATAAACCTGGATGGATGAAGAGCACCATGCTAAAAGATTAGGCTTAAGAAACAGAGTCTAGTAGGTAGGGATACGTGACCACCTGCATATTTATGTGCCATGTACACTCATCCTCCACTCCTCTTTCTGTGCGATGCATTGTAATATATGGATTATTCATAATCCCAGATGGCTAAAGTCATTAAAGTCTCCAAGCAGCACTGTTCTCACCTTTATCCCTAGTGAGCGGGATTTTCCAGACCGGGGCAGTGTATGCGCTGAATTTCATGCATGGCACTGCCACGAGCTGCTGTGTAATCTCACGATCGGGCAAAGCTGCCTTCTAGAGGCGTGGGGTGCACAGACTTAAATGCCAACCAGGGGGAGTCCCTACAGGGAAGTCCCGGTGAATGTAAAGAGCTCCAAACCCAAAGTGTCAACAGCAACCTTCCTGAGCAAAGCTTGCGCGCCAGGGCCTGCTCTGGAGGCCCGGAAGATGCCCTGGGAATAAAGGAGACCGTATCTCCCATCCCACTGCGGGCAAGGCCAAAATAGCACCTTCAGCACAACCTTTTCATTCACTATGGTCTAAGAGCCAGTTTCTACAGCAGGCTGCCTTCATTAGCGTCCCGACCAGCTCTGCACCACTGAGAAAGCAGCTTTTAATGTACAAAAAAACCAATTGGCTTTGTTTGAAGGAGCTTGCATGTGATCCTAGTGCATGCAGATTCACTAGAGATAATCCTGTGGGCCAGGCTTAGGAGTCTGACACCCATGTGTCAAAACAGACAGGTTGAGTCAGGCCTACTTTTGCCCATTGCGCGCCTGCAGATGTAGTTTCTGGGGGGGTTTTCTTAGGAGAATTGGAAAGTACATCTCCATGCATGCGGTAGGATAAAACCTGCACTGGTTCAGCCCATCCCGGCTTCTGAGGGACCCTGCCAGCAGACCAGAAATACCCCACAGACCAGCACCGGAACGTGACACCTTCCTTGTAACCTGTCATTTTTATTTTACGGCAACTGTTTTGTAACTTTTCCCTCCCCCTTTTATTTTAATCATTTCGTGTACTGCTTTGGCCACAATTGTACAATTGTCCTGCTAATAAATGGGCCGATGCAGTACAGTGTGCACTGTTAACCCTCCATTGGACGTGCGTTTTCGATGTGCTAGCATTACCCTTTATTCAGTAAGGGGCCGAAAACGCGCGTCCAACCCCCCCGAACCTGATAGCGCCCGCAACATGCAAATGCATGTTGATGGCCCTATTAGTCATTCCCGCGCGATTCAGAAAGCAAAATGCGCAGCCAAGCTGCACATTTTACTTTCGGGTACTGGGAAAGTGCACAGAAAAGCGGTAAAACCTGCTTTTCTGTGCACCCTCCGACTTAATATCATGGCGATATTAAGTCAGAGGTCCCGAAAGTTACCAAAAGTAAAAAAAAAAATTTGAAGTCTGCTCATGGGTCGAAAACCGGACGCTCAGTTTTGCCGGCGTCCGGTTTCCGAACCCGTGGCTGTCAGCGGGGCTCGAGAACCGACGCCGGGAAAATTGAGCGTCGGCTGTCAAACCCGCTGACAGCCACCCGTTTCTACCGCCGGTCCTAATTTGCATACAGAATCGCGCGCGCTCTCTCCCGCGGACTTTACTGAACCGGCCCGAAAGTTATCCGACTCTCAGAAGAGCAGGTCTGCCGCCGCGCTGAGCAGCCTTTGGGGGGCACATAATGACCTCACTGACTGTTGGGCTGGAGAAGCTGAAAAGCCTCTTTGTGCTCGTCAGTCTGGGGGCTTTCCAGGCTGCTGGGGGCAGCTCGATTTGTTGGATTTCAACAACAAACTGAATGGAAATAATTCACTCCCCCCCCCTAAAAGGGTGGTGGCTTTTTTTTTTTTTTCTTTACAAAACTGCAGCCATGGAGGGCAAGGGGCTCTCAATAAGGACCTTGTTGTTCAGCCACGAGCAGTTAACTCCCCGCAGTACGATGGGCATCGGGGGCTTTTTTTGTTCCATTTGTGCAACCTCTGCTTCCCTCGCTTAAGGAAGTGCACGCATCTCGGCAAAAGAAAGAGAGGGCCCTTGGCTTGCAAGCTGCCACTGCCAGGCCTCTCCCCCCCCCCCCCCCCCTTGTGATTGTCCCTTGTTTAGTTTTGTTGTCGGGGTTGACCCCTCCCCCGCTGAAAGTGGGGGATGCGGCTGTGCTGTACATTAGGGACTAGCGATTTGTAGGTGAAAACTGCTTTGGGTTCAGATTTGTGAAGTAAGGTGCTGGAAAAGTGTCATACGTGCATCCAACCTTGCCTCTTGCCAATAGGAGAGGTTAACTCACTGCTGCTTTCCCAGGGCATAAAAACGTCAGCAGAAGTTGCCTTCCTCTCTGGGTCTCTAGCACAGAAATTCCCCAGACGTGAACTTTCACCAGCGCCCCCCTATCTGTCCAAAGCCTGCTCATGCATGCGAGGGCCGCTGTACGGCTCCTCTCAGGGTTTCATCCGAAGCTCCAAGCCCCATACACTCGCCCACTCTTTGCCCCTTGACTTGTAATTTTCCCTTTTCTGACTAAGAAAACCTCCTGCTTCATTTCTTCTCCCTGTTATCTGCCCTCTGTCTCTGTCTCCGCTTTTCTCGCGCTGTATATTTTGGTCGTAAGTCTGTGCCTGAGGTGTGATTTATAGGAACCTGGCGAGACTAACCCTGAGCCGGGGCTTTCTCGGGTGCTGAGCAAATATCTTGCAGCACTGCCAGTACTAGAAAGAGCCCTCGGCCAGCAGTGCTGGACTGGCAGCAGTCTGTTGGCCACGCTGTGCAGAGGAAGGAAGTGATACAGCCTGTAATAGATCCGTTTGCATGTCAAGAAACCCCCCCCCCCCCCTCTGCAGATGTTACTGGCCACTGGGTCTCCCCTCTCTCTCTTCCCATCTGCTGTGGCTGTCCAGCTGCAGAAGGAAATGGTGGCGGGAGAAAGCAGAAGCTCTCTGCCCTGCAAGCTAAGCTTTTGGTGTCCCAATAGACCACCGAGGTTTCCTGAGGTAGCTGGGCTGTTGTACCGTTCCATTTTTATCACACGTGAATCCTCAAATGTGATAAAAATGTTCTCCCTGCTCACCCTGTGTTATTAAGGACTCGGAGCTGCCAAGGGACCCCGATTCTGGAGACAGTCTTGAAGCTAGATCTGACGCGCGCACTCTCCCTAAAGCGCTGATTTCTGAAGGAAAAGGGCTGTGAATACCATAATGCGGTGGGGATGCAACCAAGCCAAGCGATCCCCTTCATAAACCAGAGGACTAGCTTTCCAGGGGGGGGAGGGGGGGGCTGCACACTGAGGTGAAGGAACAGGCTCTCCGGTTGAGTCCGGGGGTGGTGGGTATGGGACTCGTGAGGCCCGAGGAACGGGAAGGGCTCGGCTCAGTCAGCCTGTAATAAAAGTAGGACTCTACAGTGCTATGGGCAACCATCCCCAACTGCTCCACGAAATGCCAGAGCTTCTGACTTTGTCCAGGAGCGTTTGCACGAACTCTGGGTCAGAGAAAAAAGCAAATGCGTCTGCAGTGAGGATCCGCAGTCCCCTGGAGGAGAAACAAGGGAAGTGCCTGACCAGCCTGTGCGCGGCAGAGCGCAGGGGATGCAGATAACCCACCGGTGTAGCTTGGCACCTTATTTACGCAGTCTCGGGTCGACAGTGAAGCCATTATGCCTGCCTGACTCGGCTGTCACGGTGAGTGCCTCTGAAAAAGGTTAGGGGCGCCTTGGAGAATTGTTCTGTTCACAGTTTATCTCCTCCAGGATCGGGGCCGTCCCCGGGTGCCCTTTCATCCGGCCTCCCTCCTCCTCCTCCTGAGGAATTTACCTAGATTGGTTTGTGGGACTTTAGTAATCCTGTCTTCTCTGCACGCGGTCCTGAGACCTGTTTGCCGGGCTGTCCCCCACCCACAAAAAAAGCGAAACCCTTAAACAGTGCCTGTCATCGGATTTCTTGTCTCGCCAGCTGAGTTACTTGCTTGAGGGAGCATAAAAATAACCTCATTGACAAAATCCACAACGATTGTGCAACTCTTTTTTTGTATATCATGGTAGCTAATCTGTTTAGGCCTCTGCACCGAAAGCAAAGGACCTTGCTGTGGTTTACAGAAAGAGAGAGAGAGAGAGAGCCAGAGCACACACTGCACTCTCTCATTCCCAGGCAGGCCCCCAGCTCCCAAGCCAAATCTGACCCCAGCTGCTAACACTTACCAGGGAGGTGGAAGCAAGAGGAACATTTTCCCATGGATGAGCTCAGCCCCCACCCAGACAAGGGAAGGGTGAAATATGAGAACACCCCCCCCCCCCCCCCCCCGACGGGACATGAGCAGCCTGAACACTGCTGGAAAGTTCAGCCGAATGTACGCCTGCTCTGAAATCTTCAATCAGCACTAGATATTAGCTAATTCATCTTTGGATTTTAAGTATTTCATTCTGGAGGTGATATTAGCATTTCACATTTCTAAAAACTCTCAATTGGTGAATTCTACTGTTAGACTGAGTAAATCAAGGGGGTTCTGTTGTGCTATGGTCTGAGACACTCCTCTCCACTTTCTCCTGTCGGTATCACACAATGGTAATCATCCTATGTAGGCTTTGCATTGACACACATAAAGCACAGACGGCTGAAGAGCAGATCTTCACCAGAGCCCCATGCAGGCGTCACACTGATACACATAAAGAATGAATACAGCACAAACAGCTGAAGAGCAGATCTTCATCAGAGCCTCATGCAGGCGTCACACTGATACAGGTAAAGCATGAATACAGCACAAACAGCTGAAGAACGGATCTTCATCAGAGCCTCATGCAGGGGTCACACTGATACACATAAAGCATGAATACAGCACAGACAGCTGAAGAGCAGATCTTCATCAGAGCCCCATGCAGGCGTCACACTGATACACATAAAGAATGAATACAGCACAGACAGCTGAAGAGCAGATCTTCACCAGAGCCCCATGCAGGGGGTCACACTGATACACATAAAGCATGAATACAGCACAGACAGCTGAAGAGCAGATCTTCATCAGAGCCCCATGCAGGGGGTCACACTGATACAAGTAAAGCATGAATACAGCACAGACAGCTGAAGAGCAGATCTTCATCAGAGCCCCATGCAGGCGTCACACTGATACAGGTAAAGCATGAATACAGCACAGACAGCTGAAGAGCAGATCTTCATCAGAGCCCCATGCAGGCATCACACTGATACACGTAAAGCATGAATACAGCACAGACAGCTGAAGAGCAGATCTTCATCAGAGCCCCATGCAGGCGTCACACTGATACACATAAAGCATGAATACAGCACAGACAGCTGAAGAGCAGATCTTCATCAGAGCCCCATGCAGGCGTCACACTGATACACGTAAAGCATGAATACAGCACAGACAGCTGAAGAGCAGATCTTCATCAGAGCCCCATGCAGGTGTCACACTGATACACGTAAAGCATGAATACAGCACAGACAGCTGAAGAGCAGATCTTCATCAGAGCCCCATGCAGGTGTCACACTGATACACGTAAAGCATGAATACAGCACAGACAGCTGAAGAGCAGATCTTCATCAGAGCCCCATGCAGGTGTCACACTGATACACGTAAAGCATGAATACAGCACAGACAGCTGAAGAGCAGATCTTCATCTGTACAGTCTCAGGTCCTGGTTTGCACGGCTTACAGAACAGCACTAGGGATGAAGAAGGCAGCGGCCCAGTTAGTTGGAACTTCCCCTCCTTTTATCACGTGAGTTTCCCTTGCCTGATGTCCTCCTTGTCATCCTGGCCTGCTTCACCAGGGCAGACCACCCGCCCAGCCAAGCCTATGATGGGACTGGATGCATTTCAAATGGCTTCCTGCCTTGGGAAAAGGCAGTTCTCCTGCACATGCTGACCCCAGCCCCAGGAAGTGGAACACACAGGGCTCTGGCCCTTCTGCTAGCAGTTGCAGCCTTAGCTAAGTGACCCGACAATTGCCTGTTTGTTCAGAAGAATGACAGCAGGAATGGGGGAAAACCTGTGGAACCAGAGCTTACATATTCCTCTCTGCTTGCATACGGTGCATCTGTTCTTTTGGGTGCCCACGCTCTAAAAGGACACCTCTCTTTCTCTTCCCCATCCCTCCTCCAAACCTCTAAAGTGTAGACCCTGTGCCCAGCCGTTACTTTTTCTGATGCGCAGCAAAATCAGATCCATTCAAGACATTCTTTTCAACCTTTTCTTCCAATTTTAATGGTTCAGTAATGTCTGGCAATTTTCAGTTCCTGTGTTCTGGAGTCTCCTCTGGTATTTCCAGCCCCTGCGCTCTCTGCATTTCTCAGGAGTCTCCTCTGGTATTTTCAGCCCCTGCACTCTCTGCATTTCTCAGGAGTCTCCTCTGGTATTTCCAGCCCCTGCGCTCTCTGCATTTCTCAGGAGTCTCCTCTGGTATTTTCAGCCCCTGCGCTCTCTGCATTTCTCAGGAGTCTCCTCTGGTATTTTCAGCCCCTGCGCTCTCTGCATTTCTCAGGAGTCTCCTCTGGTATTTTCAGCCCCTGCGCTCTCTGCATTTCTCAGGAGTCTCCTCTGGTATTTTCAGCCGCTGCGCTCTCTGCATTTGTCCAGAGCCTCCTCTGATATTTTCAGCCCCTGTGCTCTCTGCATTTTGCTACAGCATCTGGCATTTGTAGGGCCTGCACTGCCCTTGCAAGGAGAGGATGCCTGCACTCGGGGAGATGTCTACAGTGCAACTCAGCACTGTAACTCTGGCAGCCTAACACCAGAATGAGCCGCATACCAATGCATTTAGGTTTTCCCCTGAGTTCAGAACCTTTTCCCTTTGACAGCAATAATTTGATCTGGGCAAAATCTTGGTTAAGGGGGATCCCTCAAAGGGGAAAGGAAGCGGTGAGATCTTTCCTGCTGTTTGGTCGAATTAGAGGGCGCTTTTCTGGCTATTGTGTCTACCCAGGCAGTCGAGCCCGAACCTGATTGCCTTCCCCGCTTCACCTGTCGTCACCTAAGCGACTGCTGGCCCTTTAAATTGACTGGCTTGGTGGCACGCCACCGCCGGCGCTCCACCTAAGCCGCACGTACTGAAGGGGCGCGCAGCTTTGTCTACTTCGTCCAGCTTTGCCTAGGGAAGTACACTATATGCTCATGAAACGTTCAAAAAAATTCTTAAAAGAAGTATTGGCGTATAATGATGACCATATTCCTTGTATATCTAAAATCTTTTACCTTTCAAGTCAGGCTGGCGGAAGGACTGAATCTCAAAGGGAAGATGGTGATAACATAATTAGCCCAGGAGTTTTCTACTTTTCTAGAAGAATCGGGTGATACAATAAATAAAAGGGGTAAAGAATTAGGAACGGAGATGCACTCTTTTGTGGCCAGAAAATCTTTGTTTTCCCTGATGCAGGCTCACAGGAGACCACTGGGGCCACTTTCTTTTTAAATAAAGTTCCCCTGTAAATGTTTTGTTACTTTTCAAGGCAAGAAGTGTATATTTTCTGACCCCTTAGACCTGGAGGCTTTTCTGTTAGATAAAACCACCTTAAACGAGAGCCCACCTACCGCTAATTAATTTAAGACTCATGTAATTCTCTCCTCTCCCCAAAGATTATCTGTTATTTCTTTGTATTTTGCCTTCCCCCTACTTTATTATTGAGTTCTTGTATGCAGAAGTTGTATTAGTTCTTGTTTCTTGATGTATATGTATTCTGCAATGCAAGTTTTGCCTTTACTTTGCTTTTTGTATATAATTGAAAAGCTTAATAAAGAAAAAATTAAAACAAAATATTGGTTAATAGCTGGACGATATGTAGTGTTTCATTCATTGCTGTAGTTACACGATGTTAGGTTCCATATTAGGAGCTACCACCCAAGAAAGAGATCTAGGCGTCATAGTGGATAACACATTGAAATCGTCGGCTCAGTGAGCTGCGGCAGTCAAAAAAGCAAACAGAATGTTGGGAATTATTAGAAAGGGAATGGTGAATAAAACGGAAAATGTCATAATGCCTCTGTATCGCTCCATGGTGAGACCGCACCTTGAATACTGTGTACAATTCTGGTCACCGCATCTCAAAAAAGATATAATTGCGATGGAGAAGGTACAGAGAAGGGCAACCAGAATGATAAAGGGGATGGAACATCTCCCCTATGAGGAAAGGCTGAAGAGGATAGGACTTTTCAGCTTGGAGAAGAGACGGCTGAGGGGGGATATGATAGAGGTCTTTAAGATCATGAGAGGTCTTGAACGGGTAGATGTGACTCTGTTATTTTCACTTTCGAATAATAGAAGGACTAGGGGACACTCCATGAAGTTAGCAAGTAGCACATTTAAGAGTAATCGGAGAAAATTCTTTTTCACTCAACGCACAATAAAGCTCTTGAATTTGTTGCCAGAGGATGTGGTTAGTGCAGTTAGTGTGGCTGGGTTCAAAAAAGGATTGGATAAGTTCTTGGATGAGAAGTCCATTAATGGCTATTAATCAAGTTTACTTAGGGAATAGCCACTGCTATTAATTGCATCAGTAGCATGGGATCTTCTTGGTGTTTGGGTAATTGCCAGGTTCTTGTGGCCTGGATTGGCCACTGTTGGAAACAGGATGCTGGGCTTGATGGACCCCTTGATCTGACCCAGCATGGCATGTTCTTATGTGCTCATGAGAAGTGGTCATGCTTATTCAAAGTTCTCAGCACTGATACCCCCCACTTCCTGTGAGTCTGATAGTGGGGATGCACAGGCTTTCCGTTCTGTGGTTTAAACCTTCCTTTTTCAGAAGTCTGCAGTGTGCAATATTTAGAGAACCTCCCCCACTGTGACCAGAAACAAAGCTGCACCAGAGCAATGATGTCCTATAGTGTGTTAAATTTATAGCACTAGGGACCTATGACAATAACACAAATTAGTCAGTGGAAGTGTCATTTTTTTTTTGTTATAACATTGAAATATCCAGGGAAAATAAAATACAAAGGTCCCTAAATATAGTTAGGGTCACCCAATTTGCTCCATGCCCAGTGGGACAAGCTGTACCAGAACTGGTGATGCCCCGCTGCAAGCAGGGAAATGTAGTTCCAGTTCCCCCAGAAGTGCACGAGAGCATCTCCTTACGTGGTTCAGACTGCTTCAGCCATAGAAGGGCCGCGGGAATATCACATTTAGTGCTATCGCGGGCAGAAGGTGATGCCAGGATTACCCCGTTGCCTGACTTCAAAAGGGGTGAGGATGCGATGCGATCCATCGCCGTTTCCGTAGGAAGGCTGCACCTGCACGCCGACCGGTAGGACCTTGGCAGCCTTCAGTGATTCTAGGGCCGGAGCCGTCAACGCCTTCCCAAGCACATCGGCTTCAGCATTTTCAGCCACTCTTTTTTAAGTTTGCATTGAGATAGAAGGTGAATTCCAACCAAAGTCTCCCTCCGGAAAGTGGCCACGCTGGGTGGCTTTCCGAGTGCCACGCTCGGGGTATGCCCTGTCGCGCGTGAGAGAGACAGCATCTTGAGTTCTTGATGTGGTTGGCAAGGCTACACGGCTTCATCTCGTTGGCACCTCTGCACTCTTCACCCCCTTCCCCTTAGGAGCTCTAAGCCAGTGCCCCCGCCCCCTCATTCCCCGGGGCTGATGGCGCTTCACGGGCAGAAGTGTCCCTCAGTGCCGTGCCGGGGACACTAGGGCAGTAGCAGGGCAGAAGGAAGATCCCCCGTGGCCCCTGACATCTCAAGGAGCTGCAAAGAGAGAAGTCCTTCAGGTGAAGAATGAGGGAGATGGCCCTGGACGTATCACAAAAAAGAATTTTAATACAAAAGGTTTCGGTACATTTTTCTTCATAAACACAGGTTGTTTGTTTGTTTTTTTACAAGCCCTTCAGGACGTGACTTGTGGTTTGCATACAATACAGCTTAAAGTAGTGTTTTTCCCAGGAGATTGTCGCTGCTTCGGTGGGAAACGTTTCTTCTCAGGAACCAAAAAAAAAAAAAGAGACAGGAAGCCGGGAACGTTCACCTTTCAGATACCACAGGAGGGCAGGTAAAGACCAAGTGCCCCATCCAGTTACAAATCTTCCACCTCCCCCCCCCCCCTTCCCATCTATGTCTTACCACCTCCTCACAGCCCCCCCCAAACTCCCCAGGCTGCTGTCCAAATCCCCCAACGATGTTAGGGTTCCTCCCCCGTGCAATATCCCCCTCTGCCTTGTGCAACGCGATGAGAAATAAGAGGGACAGACAGATCCCCCCCAGGCAAGCGAGACGGGCAGGTCACTCATGACATAACCGGGGGGGGAAAAGGACAGCATAATGATAAGGGGAAGAGTCAGCTCTGTGCCCGACTTTAAGCCCCCCGTGTAATAAGGTATAACCTGAACTTCAACCCATGGTTTCTTAACCTGAGCGCTATAAAAGGAACCGATGGTAGGGCTACTGCGGTAGTTCTCAGCCCAGTCCCCGAGACACACCTAACCAGTCAGGGTTTCAGGATGTTCACAATGAATATGCATGAGATAGCTTTGCATGCAAAGCTATCTTATGCATATTCATTGTGGATATCCTGAAAACCTGACTTGCTAGGTGTGTCCCCGGACTGGGCTGAGAACCCCCGGGCTAATGCATCACGAGTTTATATAAGATACGCTAACCCCCGAAAATATGTCCACAGAGGCACCAACTCCAGCTTCAGCCCCAGCCTAGAAACGTTACCTCTCACCAGGGGGCATCGGGGAGTCCTAGCCGACTCCTTGATTAATGTGGGATTGGCACTGTGGCCTGCTACTTTCCATGTTAAATCAGGAGGAAAGGCAGGTGTACAAAAATGTGTGCAGCCTCACGCTAACCTGTGCACACAGCCAAGCTGCATGTCCGTAAGAGCAGCTGATGGTCTTACGGACATGCAGGACAGCAGGATGACATCAGCCAGAGCTCAGTGGAGCACGGAGACCTCACAGCGTGCACTACAGAGAACCTGGGAGCCCTATTAACACATCAGAGACTTCCAACGGGAACCTCGGGATCTATAAAAACGCATTATAAAATTATATAATTTAACTTCAGGAAGCCCTGAGAGCCTTCGAGTAACATAAGGGAATCCCCAGGAGCCTTGTAAGCAGAATGAAAAGCTCATAGCTAAATTGCAGGGAGCTTGGGAGCCTTGCAAGCACATTCGTTCAAACAGGATTCCCCAATGTGCTTTGTAAGGCAATGCATTGCCCTCGTTTGCTTCTTGGCCCATATCTAAGGATGGGGCGAGTCCCGGCCCAGACCTGCACCGTTCACTGCTTCAAAATCCTGCCTTGTCTTCTGTCTCTGCTTAAAAAAAAAAAAAAAAGCAAACAAATAACAGACTAGGCAAGCTGGAGGGAGGCTCTCCCACCACTTGTGCTGGGAGTATTTTTGCCTGCCCCCAACCCTCCCCAGGATGCAATTCTGGTGCAGGAGGAAGGGGGACTACAAATACCAGAATGCATTAGAATACATGGTGAACTACAACCGGGCTGGGCCAGAGTCGGGTCCCCTGGTGGCTTTCCGAATGGCCCTAGCGAGAGCGAGAAGTTTATTTTCACAGGACCCCCCTAACGAGCTCGGCAGATGGGAGCCGAATGTCACCAAGCTCCTGCGTTTTTTGGTTTGTTTTTTTTTTTTACAGACCAAACCGTCACACGGGCCACATGGGAATCAGGCCCCGGAGTTTAACAGCGACAAACATCGCGCTCCCATCAGTGCCTTCCCTCGTTTTTTTATGTACGTTATTTTACGGGGGCGTGCGATGGTAAAGCCACCTGTCTGCATACACAAGGTACGTAAAGGACCAGAATTTCCAGAACAGGATCTGGCTTGGAAAAATAAAAGAGGGGAGTGACCGAGCGGCCATCGACTGGGGCCAGGTAACACAAGTAGGAGGTTAAAATTGTCTTCAAAAGCTGTAACTGGTAATTACCAGCGTCTTGTCCTGACTTGTGCACGCGTGTTTCAGAGAGGTGCCCATGGTGGTTAGGTGAAGCAAGCTTCGGGATGCCTCGGCTGCTGCTTCTTGTTTGGGGGGGGGGGGGGGGGGGATGGGTTGGTGTTCACCGTCTCTCTCTCTCAGGCCCTTTGCTTTTTGCTGGGAGGTGAGTCGTGTGGTTTTCACACCCCACTGCCTCCTGTGACTGCATCATGGCTTCCGGGGCCCCGGGGGCCTGGGATGATAGGAGAAAAAGCTCCCATCTCGGGCCGAATAGGAGTCTGAGATGCACGAGCCATGCCCCACTGATCGCCCTGGGGTGGGAGGGGTGGCCTGAGCTACTCACGTCAAGGGCATCTGCTGAGCTGCAGATTTCAGGGCTGCCTGGGAGCCAGGTCTCTGCAAACAGCGCGGCTGAACACTACTTGGTGGGGTTGGTACCTGGCTCCGTGTCATAAGGAGGAGGCCGATCCAGTCCTGGTTTGTTTTTTTTTTTTCCCTGTCATATGCTGAGACCCGAGTTCTGATTGTGCCATTGATTTATCTAAGAAAATCAGAACTGGAAGCCTCTGCATGCGATAGGGTGAAAGCAGGACTAGAGTAGCCCTCTCCTTCCGACCTGGAGCCAGGTGGCAGTAGCTGAGCAGTCGGAAAGCCCTCTCTTTCCAGGCGGGTTTCTTTTGTACGTAACTTCGTTCGGAAGCCAGGGAATACTTTCAGTCTCTCAGCTTTACTGCTAATGCCTTCTTAGTACTTGCATTGCGGTAAAGAGCCGGCTGTAGGGCTTTCTCATGTCCCTGCTCTGCTCGTAGCACAAAATTAATATTTCCAGCAGCAGCAGGGAGCCCCCACCCTCCCCCCCTAAGGTTAGGACTGCTTACAAGCTCCAGTTCTGCCACTCAGGCTTGCAGGTCCCAGGGATTAAAAAAAACCCAAACAGGACTGGCGCGGTCTGCCAAGCAGAAGCAGAGCCGGCTGACGCTTTTGTTTGTGTCTGAAGCTTTAGCGAGAAGCACGAGGGCCCTTTTCACATTCCCTGCAGTCACGAGTGCCAGCGTTTTAACGTTGCGCTCGCGCATCTGATGCCTGCGCACGGATCCACGACGCCCGGGGGGGAACTGCACCGCCTTTTCCAGAGACACCACCCCCTCCCCATAGGCGACGGAGACCTCTATCCTGACTGCAGCTCTGTGGCAAAGCTGACATCTTTGGGCTCAGCGAGATCCAGCCTGGCCACAGTGATTTTTATCAACCACCGGACAAAGGCTGGAGGATAGAGCGTCTCAAGCAAACAGCAGGAAGGCAGGAAGTCTGTGCGTGAGTCACAGGAGACTAGAGCCGCTCAGATGAATGGCGCTTTTCATCTTTGCACAGGGGCGGGCAGGCGCTGCGAGTGATGCCTCTTAGGGCCCGAGATCCCTCGTCTCCACTCGCATTCGTTGGAAGGGGAGGCACGTGCTGCGAAGCCTAGGACTAGGACGATGTGGCCTGTGGAATAAGAATGCAGCTTACACAGCACCTGCCGACTTATTGCAAAAGCATCCTCTTACATACCTGTTTGTTTTAAATTAGGAAAACAGAGCAGCCCCTCCCTCCCGCCTTTTTTTTTTGCACACTGGAATATTCCAGTCCTGCAAGAGCACGGGAATGGGGGTGCGGGGCGAAGAAGAGTGCGAAGGCCAACCGGAGCTGGTCAGCCCCGTCTCCAGCGCGCTAAGGCAGGCCGTGAAAACGAAGGAAGGCAATTTTCAAAGGCATTTCCACGGGGGGGGGGGGGGGGGTCCTCAAAAACTAGTTTTACGTGCAGGGAGCAGAGGCGTTCCTGGGGGCGGAGTCTGAGCGGGGTCAGCCCTCATGCCCACACATACCTGCGTGCACACACGATTTCACAGATAACACCTGCGGCTTTCCCCTTGAAAGCCGATGCAACGTCTGCGGGTGAGAAGAATTATCCACAAACCTTACGCTTCTGTGCCCAAAACTGGCCAGGACATCAGAAACGAGCTTCCTATGGCAGAATTATTATTCCTTGGTTTGTTTCTCAGTGCTCTGTAAGTCCATGAGAATACTGCTACCAAGCCCTCCCCACTTTCCCCAGTGTGCAGCCTCCCCCCCCCCCACAACAGCGAGGGCCGCTTCACCACACCTAAACTCACACAAAGGTCGTGCAGTCCCGCATGATGGGGGAGCTGGGGAACTCGTGCTTGTGCGTGCAGCGCTCCAGGGAGCTGGAGCTGCGCAGGGGCGCCATGCAGCGGTCCGAGGCCTTGCTTCTGCGCAGCGCCCCCCAGCAGCAGAGCACCCTCACGAACTCTTTCCTCATGTCCTTGCTCCGCAGCGTATAAATGAGCGGGTTCATGGCAGAGTTCAAGGTCGCCGTGCCAAAAAAGTAGTCTGCCTTGTACAGGATGGGGCAGGATCTGACAGCGCAGGACACGTCCATCAGCAGGATGGAGAAGGCGGGAAGCCAGCAGACGATGAAGACCCCCAGCACAATGGTGACCGTCTTCAGCAGCGACAGCGTGTGGGGGGCAGCGATTTCGGCCTGGCTGGACTTGACAATGAAGTAAATGCGCACGTAGAGGACGACGATGGACAGGAGGATGGCGGTGAAGATGGTGACCACAAAGAGGATGTACTTCTTGGAGTACAGCGGGAAGACGGTGGAGCACTCGTCCAGCTTCTCCATGCAGTTCCAGCCCAGGATGGGCAGGCCTCCGATCATCATGGAGGTGACCCAGCAAGCCCCGATCAGCAGAATCATTCGGCAGTTCTTGTTGCTGCTGTAGACCTTCACCTTGGTGATGGCCACGTGGCGCTCAATGGCGATGGCCAACAAGCTGAAGACCGATGCCGACAGGGTGGTGAACGCAGTGCCCTCCCTGATAAACCACTGGACCGGAGTCAACGTAAAAGTCGTCTCACCGGAGAGCAAGATATTGGCGATGTAGGCTGCCCCGGTGAGAAGGTCCGAGAAGGCGAGGTTCCCGATGAAGAAGAACATAGCCGAGTGGAACTTCTTGTTCCTCCACACTGAGGCCAGCACCAGCAGGTTCTCCAAGATGATGATGCAGCAGATGATGATGAAGATGATGGAGATGACCTGCCGGGAAGAGTTTTCCTTCTTGCACACCTCCTTTGTGTAGTTGTAATGTTCGCAGATCTTCTGGGTGTTAAGGTAATTCTTATATATGCTTCCCATTGCTGTGGCACCGCAGCGCAGGCAGAGGGAATGGGCCAGACGGCCCTCGCCTCATGCCAGCACACACTGAAACGGGTTCAGCACTTGACCAAGAAGTGTCCAGGCTTGGCAAGATCCATCTCTGTTTCGCTTTCATCCAAAGGTGAAGAGTCTACCGCTAGAAAAAAAAAGAGAGAGAGAGAGAGAAATGTATTAGAAAGAGCAGCGAGACAGCCAGCATAATGGGATGGTGGTCAAATCTTCCCCAAAACCATATTTAAAGGAGGTATAGCTCAACAATATCTCTCTAAGCAGTATCTGAAAGTTGGCCGCCTTAGCTGTTTACAGCCTCCCGAGGACGGGATCCGGCTGGCCCCCGACTCCACGCCTGTTCCGGAGCTCAGCAGTAGAAGGAAGCCAGGCACAGCTGGATCCCAATTCTTCTCCGGCATTCACGGATGTGAGCCTGAGGCTACACAGCCAGCCCTGATCCCGCTTGCCTCCCACCAGGGCGTCTCTGAAGATGGCCCCCGGTCACGTCCTTCCACTTTCTCCAGTGGCCTCCTTCTGAACTCCCACGGCACCGGCGCTACAGAAATGAGAGAGTCCAGCCTTGAACCAGATCCCAGAACCTCAGAATACAGCAATCCCACCCGTAACTACTGGTGAGAGATCCCGCCCTTCAGGTGACTCCTAACTCACATCTGCTCGATGCGCTGCTTCCCAGTTACAAAACTTGCTGGTAAGACAAGGTAGGGGGATCCTGAATGCTCATCTCTCTAGGGTGGCAGAGAACCAGCAAGGCAGGCAGGATATCGTACAGGGGGTCCTGCGCCATATAACTGGCAGCATGCACAAGAATAACAGGGTCTTGTCTTTTCCTGCCATCAGCTACTATGGGGGGTGGGGTTGAATTTTTAAAAGCTTTACCTGGCTGTAAATGTTGCCCATTCAAAATGTCCCCCCTTTACCCGGCTGAATTTTGTGCATGTGAAATAGCTCCCCACACAATTTTTAGCTGAGAAAGGGAGATTCCCTAGGTGGGCTTTTCAGACGCAGCCCTGTAAAAGTGGGGCCTAAAATCTTAACCACGTGATCAGACAGATAAGTGCAGCTGAATGTCCAGATAAAAAGGACCAGCCTTCTACCCCTATGTGAAAACTGCGGTCGCTGGAAAGTCGGGATGTGTTGTCGGTATCCAGTGATAGCGTCGGCCGCAGAGAGCACACTTCTGAAATTAGTACGTCATTGTCAATCTGAAATATCCAAACAGAGGGGGGGGAAAGGCATTGATCTTTAGCCAGTAAACCGTGCAAACGTGAGCCGGAAGTCTCCAGAGCCAGCGACCCGAGAGCCACAGGCTTTTTATGACTGGAGGGGGACACTTCAAGAGCCAGCATGCGTCTCTTTGCGGTATAAGAGACACAAGGTGACGTAGGCCCCTGCTGCCTGCGCCCAACGTGCAAGCGGAGGATGTCCGTTGCAGACATGGTGCCCGGCTCGTGGACATCCTCTCTTTAATGACACTGGGCCAGATTCTTTACTGACGTGCAAGTTAACGTTACTGTTTCCTGCCGGGTTGGACTCGCTGCGCCGAGATCCGTCGCCTTGGGCATCGAGGCACAGTCCGTCCCCCCCCCCCCGACTCCTGAGCCCGAGCCTGCAGCAGCACCGTGACCAAACAGGGCGCAGGCAATGCCGCAAAATGTGTTTCTTTTTTGTTTTTTACCTAGCGCCTTTTTTTTCAGTTCCTCCCACTCAGGATCTTAAGTCGGAGGAACTACAGAGAAGCAGTATTTTCTGCTTTTCTGTGCACTTTCGGGGGGCTGCTCCAAACTTAATGCCTGCTCCCCGGGCAGGGGGTTAATTTCTGAGGGTGAAAATGTGCGCGTCGGGCGCAGTGGTATTTGTTTTGTGTTTTTGCACCAGGAGGTGATAAGCCGAGAGCCTCATCAACGTGACGTTCACGTGTGCCGAGCGCCGCCGGCACGTTTTGGACGCGCTGATCCCCTTACTGCCTCGGACCGCGGGTGTTTTTCCCTCGCACTCCACAGCCCCCGCGTCCCAGTCTGTGAGCGTGGAGCGTGGGGACGGAGGGCACGATCAGCAGAGTCATGTTTTGGGGGTCCCTGAATAGAAAGATTTTGGGGAGGGGGGGAAGGGCATCACAAAAAAAAAAGGGATGAACAGGAACAAAAATAATGAAAACATTAAATAAAAAAAAAAGGATCCCATTAGTGATTAAAATACAGGGGTGGGGGGAGGATTCCACTTGGTTTCACCTCCCCACTCCTTATCCATATTGCACCACAGCCCCCCAGCCCTCAGGGGACCCATGAGACCAGCTGGCGACCTATGGAGCTGGGAGAAGGTGACGTCCGAAGAGAACCTCGCAGCAAAGGCCTTGAGAATCATTTAAGGCGAGCGAGAGGGAAAGAGAGAGGGGGCCGGGATTAAGGCAGCGGTACCGGCAGCGTTGACCGACTCTGGCCTCTCCCGTCCTGCTCGAACCCAAGCCCGGTGCCGCTCTCCCTTCAACTCCGGCTGATCCCGGCGCTCGCCACCAGAGGATTCCCACGCAGCAACCCGGAAGCGGTCGTCCCTCCCACGCCCGGCCGGGGCCCGGATCCTGAAATGCACCGGGGGGGGGGGGGGTGCGGGCTTCAGGGCCGGGTTTAGGATGCAGGCATCCGCAGGTGGAGCTGCCACGGCGGATCGCCCTAAGGCAAGCCAGACATAGGCTTCGCTTTTGGCCTGGACACCCAGTGCCTTTTAAAACTTGTCGCCCTAGGCTGTTGCATTACAGTCTGGCAAAGTCCCTCAGGAGTGTGCAAACAAGAGGGAGTTGCTCTCGCTGCTCTGATCCCCCGCCCTCTCATTTCTGCACCTCACGCCAGGGCTGTGTCCCTGTGACCGGGCTCAAGCGAAGGAAAGAGCTCTTCTGCCTCTGAACAGAAATAACTTAAAGCAAGGGACACCAGAGTCGCAGCCCCGGGTCTGGCACGGGGTTTGCCGGTGCGCAGGGTCAGTGCAAGAGTATTTTAGCGTCCTAAGCAAACCTTGGGCTATTTGCCCCCTCCCCACTCCCCCTCACAAAATAATTCTAGCACAGTGCTCCCCGTTAGCAGCAGAAGTGGCGCCGGCACAGCGCCTCTCTGGGCTGATGGGGCTTCTGCCACCCTCAAAGGTTTGGCGCTCTAGGCAACCACCTAATTTGCCTGACGGAAGCACCAGCCCTGTCTGCCTGGCTTTGGCTGCCGCCTGTAATTATTCGATAGGAGCATGACCGGCGGGCGCGCAAAGGGTGCCGACCATCACCCTCCTTATTAAATCAGAACTGCGGAAAAACCATCGAGCCTGCATGGCAGCAGTGTCCAGTGGTTGTGATGACGACTTTGGATCACGGCGGCGAGGTGACAAGTGGTCAGGCCACAGAGCTGTGAAAGCAGGAGACCACCGCTCTCTCACACATTTATCAAGTCCTTTTTTAACCTCCACCTGTTCCCAAAGTCAGACCCCAAGCTCTTGGGGGGGCTGGGACACGGGGAGCCCGTTGCTTATTCTTCCACAGCCCCATGTGTGACCTGACAGTGACATAAACACATTTCAGGAATTTCCTTCCTGCTCAGGCATTGGGGTGAGAGGACAGGGCCGGTCCCTGGCCAATCTGGGGCAAGCGATGTCACAGAGCCAGGGCCGGCTTCAGGGCAGGGCGAGCAGGGCAGACGCCCAGGGCGCCCTGCAGCAAGGGGCGGTTTCCTGTGGTAGGCGCATGTGTCGCGGGCCATCCATCCCTGGAGGCGATAGGGAGGAGCAGCGGGCTCCTCAGCGTACAGGAAGCGCCAGGCCAGGAGCTCTGAACAGTGCTCGCAGGGCCGGCAGTGAGGCGGGGGAGAGGCGGAAGGAGCTCTGCCCTTAAACAGGAATTTTGCCTGGGAGAAGGCAAGGGGAACATGGGGGAAGAACAGATGAGGGGGGAGGAAGAGAAAGGCAGGAAACGGATGCCAGGAGACCTGGAGTAGGGATCAATTGGAAGAGGGAGACACCATCAACGATTTTCACCAAGGGATCCATTTGCCCTAGAGCTGGCCCTGGACAGAGCCCGCTGCTTCGACTAGCACATGACATCCCAAAGTCCAACACACACAGTCCCATCTTCTATCTGTACACAAAATTCACTGTCACTCCCTCCTACGTCACACACACAGTCAGTAACAGCCAGGGATTAAGAACTAAGAATCAAGGATAAAGTGACAAGCCCCAGGGTCACACACAGAGCATCAGTGACAGAGCCGGGGATTAGAGCTGAGGCAAAGGGGATAAAGTGACTCCCCCTGAGGTCACACACAGTCAGTGACAGAGCCGGGGATTAGAGCTGAGGCACAGGGGGATAAAGTGACTCACCCTGAGGTCACACAGAGAGAGTCAGTGACAGAGCCGGGGATTAGAGCTGAGGCACAGGGGGATAAAGTGACTCCCCCTGAGATCACACACAGAGAGTCAGTGACCGAGCCGGGGATTAGAGCTGAGGGACAGGGGGATAAAGTAAATCACCCTGAGGTCACACACAGAGAGTCAGAAACAGAGCTGGGGATTAGAGTTGAGGCACCGGGGGATAAAGTGACTCACCCTGAGGTCACACACAGAGAGTCAGTGACAGAGCCGGGGATTAGAGCTGAGGCACAGGGGGATAAAGTGACTCCCCCTGAGGTCACACACAGAGAGTCAGTGACAGAGCCGGGGATTAGAGCTGAGGCACAGGGGGATAAAGTGACTCCCCCTGAGGTCACACACAGAGAGTCAGTGACAGAGCCGGGGATTAGAGCTGAGGCACCGGGGGATAAAGTGACTCACCCTGAGGTCACATACAGTGACAGAGCTGGGGATTAGAGCTGAGGCACAGGGGGATAAAGTGACTCCCCCTGAGGTCACACACAGAGAGTCAGTGACAGAGCCGGGGATTAGAGCTGAGGCACAGGGGGATAAAGTGACTCCCCCTGAGGTCACACACAGAGAGTCAGAAACAGAGCTGGGGATTAGAGCTGAGGCACCGGGGGATAAAGTGACTCTCCCTGAGGTCACACACAGAGAGTCAGTGACAGAGCTGGGGATTAGAGCTGAGGCACAGGGGGATAAAGTGACTCCCCCTGAGGTCACACACAGAGAGTCAGTAACAGAGCTGGGGATTAGAGCTGAGGCACCGGGGGATAAAATGACTCACCCTGAGGTCACACACAGAGAGTCAGTAACAGAGCCGGGGATTAGAGCTGAGGCACCGGGGGATAAAATGACTCACCCTGAGGTCACACACAGAGAGTGACAGAGCCGAGGATTAGAGCTGAGGCACAGGGGGATAAAGTGACTCACCCTGAGGTCACACACAGAGAGTCAGTGACTGAGCTGGGGATTAGAGCTGAGGCACAGGGGGATAAAGTGACTCCCCCTGACGTCACACACAGAGAGTCAGTGACTGAGCTGGGGATTAGAGCTGAGGCACAGGGGGATAAAGTGACTCACCCTGAGGTCACACACAGAGAGTCAGTGACAGAGCCGGGGATTAGAGCTGAGGCACAGGGGGATAAAGTGATTCCCCTGAGGTCACACACAGAGAGTCAGTGACAGAGCCGGGGATTAGAGCTGAGGCACAGGGGGATAAAGTGACTCACCCTGAGGTCACACACAGAGAGTCAGTGACAGAGCCGGGGATTAGAGCTGAGGCACAGGGGGATAAAATGACTCACCCTGAGGTCACACACAGAGAGTCAGTGACAGAGCCGGGGATTAGAGCTGAGGCACAGGGGATAAAGTGACTCCCCCTGAGGTCACACACAGAGAGTCAGTGACAGAGCCGGGGATTAGAGCTCAGGCACAGGGGGATAAGGTGGCTGACCCCGAGGTCACACACAGAGAGTCAGGGGCTGAGGAGGGTCTTGCATTTGTGTGCCAGGACCTCTGCTGACTCACAGCTGGTCCTCTCAGCCCTTGTTCAGAAGACAATCTGCTGCAAGCCTAAACTTAAGAGCTGGTGCATTTTTGCATAAAGCTTTTACTGCAGTCCTAGAGTGGAGTAGGGAGACTTTCCAAGGAGAAGGAAATAATCCCTCTATGACGATTACCGCCCTAAGCAATATAAATAAAGGATCATAAAATACTTACCCTCCTTTTTCTGCTGTCCCCCGTTACCTTTCTCACGGGCTCCTCTTCTGTTTGTAATATACGTCATTTTCCGGACACCATCTCTCCCGATATTTTGCTCCCAACCGCAGAAAAGCTACAGAAAAGGACCAGAACCGAGCACCATAGTGACTGCAATTTCCTTCACTGCTGGGGGACGGTCCGGCCTGATTGCAGGAAGGGACGTTTGTGCTAATTCAGCACCCGTTTGGTGTGGTGAGGACGGCATCCAGTAAGCCGCCGCCACTCCCGGCTGCACAGGTGACAAGCACTCAGGCTGGAGAGGTGCAAGGGATAAAGATCAGCAGAGCTGCGTTATAAGTTCAGGTGCTCCTTCCTTCCTTCCTTCCTTTCTTGGTTTTTGTTTTTTTTCATGTAAAGAGAAAGCAAAATGCCAGGGAGTTACTTATCGTTTCCCTTGAAACAAAACGTCAACGAGCGGGTCGTAGGCGATACCATTTCCTGGCGTGAAAATCTGCAAAGACAAACCCGATGAGGTCTCCTTGGGGAAACAGAACAACTTTCTGGAAGCTGGAGGGCCTTTCAGCTCCGAGGCAACGTCTCGCAGGCATCTGGATCTTCCAGTCCAACCGTGCATGAAATGTCAGGCTAAAGAAACCAAGCAGCTTCTCATAAAGCGAAAAGAGAAGCATGCAAAACGCAGACCAACCTTGCCAAGTGCAGTGTGAGGGGCCATAAATCAGAAACAGAAGCTCCGACCCAGAGTGAACTGGAAACCCCGAAGAAGCAAAACCCTGCGTGCAATGCAGCACCAGAGACCAGGACGACATTTCCTCCAGTATTGTGTGCAACATGCAAAGAGAGAAAGAAAGCTGAGAGCAAATCAGAGGAGCTTGGTATGACTATGTGGAAAGAGAGGAAATGGCAACCCAGAATCTCTAGGACTGGAGGGCTCAGGGGTTGGGAGCAGGGATACGGAGCCCGTCACCTCTAGGACTGGAGGGATCAGGGGATGGGAGCAGGGATACGGAGCCTGGCACCTCTAGGACTGGAGGGATCAGGGGATGGGAGCAGGGATACAGAGCCTGGCACCTCTAGGACTGGAGGGAGCAGGGGATGGGAGCAGGGATACAGAGCCTGTCACCTCTAGGACTGGAGGGATCAGGGGACGGGAGCAGGGATACAGAGCCTGTCACGTCTAGGACTGGAGGGATCAGGGGACGGGAGCAGGGATACAGAGCCTGTCACCTCTAGGACTGGAGGGATCAGGGGATGGGAGCAGGGATACAGAGCCTGTCACCTCTAGGACTGGAGGGAGCAGGGGATGGGAGCAGGGATACAGAGCCTGGCACCTCTAGGACTGGAGGGATCAGGGGATGGGAGCAGGGATACAGAGCCTGTCACCTCTAGGACTGGAGGGATCAGGGGATGGGAGCAGGGATACAGAGCCTGTCACGTCTAGGACTGGAGGGATCAGGGGACGGGTGCAGGGATACAGAGCCCGTCACCTCTAGGACTGGAGGGATCAGGAGACGGGAGCAGGGATGCAGAGCCTGTCACCTCTAGGACTGGAGGGATCAGGGGATGGGTGCAGGGATACAGAGCCTGTCACCTCTAGGGCTGGAGGGATCAGGGGATGGGAGCAGGGATACAGAGCCTGTCACCTCTAGGACTGGAGGGATCAGGGGATGGGAGCAGGGATACAGAGCCTGTCACCTCTAGGACTGGAGGGATCAGGGGATGGGTGCAGGGATACAGAGCCTGTCACCTCTAGGACTGGAGGGATCAGGGGACGGGAGCAGGGATACAGAGCCCGTCACCTCTAGGACTGGAGGGATCAGGGGACGGGGGCAGGGATACAGAGCCTGTCACCTCTAGGACTGGAGGGATCAGGGGACGGGAGCAGGGATACAGAGCCTGTCACCTCTAGGACTGGAGGGATCAGGGGATGGGCGCAGGGATACAGAGCCTGGCACCTCTAGGACTAAAGGGATCAGGGGATGGGAGCAGGGATACAGAGCCTGTCACCTCTAGGACTGGAGGGATCAGGGGACGGGAGCAGGGATACAGAGCCTGTCACCTCTAGGACTGGAGGGATCAGGGGACGGGAGCAGGGATACAGAGCCCGTCACCTCTAGGACTGGAGGGATCAGGGGACGGGTGTAGGGATACAGAGCCCGTCACCTCTAGGACTGGAGGGATCAGGGGATGGGAGCGGGGATACAGAGCCCGTCGCCTCTAGGACTGGAGGGATCAGGGGATGGGTGCGGGGATACAGAGCCTGTCACCTCTAGGGCTGGAGGGATCAGGGGACGGGAGCAGGGATACAGAGCCTGTCACCTCTAGGACTGGAGGGATCAGGGGACGGGAGCAGGGATACAGAGCCTGTCACCTCTAGGACTGGAGGGATCAGGGGACGGGAGCAGGGATACAGAGCCTGTCACCTCTAGGACTGGAGGGATCAGGGGACGGGAGCAGGGATACAGAGCCTGTCACCTCTAGGACTGGAGGGAGCAGGGGATGGGAGCAGGGACACAGAGCCTGTCACCTCTAGGACTGGAGGGAGCAGGGGATGGGAGCAGGGACACAGAGCCTGTCACCTCTAGGACTGGAGGGATCAGGGGACGGGAGCAGGGATACGGAGCCTGTCACTTCTAGGACTGGAGGGATCAGGGGACGGGAGCAGGGATACGGAGCCTGTCACCTCTAGGACTGGAGGGGTCAGGGGACGGGAGCAGGGATACGGAGCCTGTCACCTCTAGGACTGGAGGGATCAGGGGACGGGAGCAGGGATACGGAGCCTGTCACCTCTAGGACTGGAGGGATCAGGGGATGGGAGCAGGGATACGGAGCCCGTCACCTCTAGGACTGGAGGGATCAGGGCATAGGAGCAGGGATACAGAGCCCGTCACCTCTAGGACTGGAGGGATCAGGGGATGGGAGCAGGGATACAGAGCCTGTCACCTCTAGGACTGGAGGGATCAGGGGACGGGAGCAGGGATACAGAGCCTGTCACCTCTAGGACTGGAGGGATCAGGGGACGGGAGCAGGGATACAGAGCCTGTCACCTCTAGGACTGGAGGGATCAGGGGACGGGAGCAGGGATACAGAGCCTGTCACCTCTAGGACTGGAGGGATCAGGGGACGGGAGCAGGGATACAGAGCCTGTCACCTCTAGGACTGGAGGGATCAGGGGACGGGAGCAGGGATACAGAGCCTGTCACCTCTAGGACTGGAGGGATCAGGGGACGGGAGCAGGGATACAGAGCCTGTCACCTCTAGGACTGGCGGGATCAGGGGACGGGTGCAGGGATACAGAGCCTGTCACCTCTAGGACTGGAGGGATCAGGGGACGGGAGCAGGGACACAGAGCCTGTCACCTCTAGGACTGGAGGGATCAGGGGATGGGAGCAGGGATACAGAGCCTGTCACCTCTAGGACTGGAGGGATCAGGGGATGGGAGCAGGGATACAGAGCCTGTCACCTCTAGGACTGGCAAGATTGGGGATGGGAGCAGGGATACAGAGCCTGTCACCTCTAGGACTGGAGGGATCAGAAGATGGGAGCAGGGATACAGAGTCTGTCACCTCTAGGACTGGAGGGATCAGGGGACGGGAGCAGGGATACAGAGCCTGTCACCTCTAGGACTGGAGGGATCAGAGGATGGGCACGGGGATACAGAGCCTGTCACCTCTAGGACTGGAGGGATCAGGGGATGGGAGCAGGGATACAGAGCCTGTCACCTCTAGGACTGGAGGGATCAGGGGATGGGAGCAGGGATACAGAGCCTGTCACCTCTAGGACTGGCAAGATTGGGGATGGGAGCAGGGATACAGAGCCTGTCACCTCTAGGACTGGAGGGATCAGGAGATGGGAGCAGGGATACAGAGTCTGTCACCTCTAGGACTGGAGGGATCAGGGGACGGGAGCAGGGATACAGAGCCTGTCACCTCTAGGACTGGAGGGATCAGGGGATGGGAGCAGGGATACAGAGCCCGTCACCTCTAGGACTGGAGGGATCAGTGGATGGGAGCAGGGATACAGAGCCTGTCACCTCTAGGACTGGCGGGATCAGGGGACGGGAGCAGGGATACAGAGCCTGTCACCTCTAGGACTGGAGGGATCAGGGGATGGGAGCAGGGATACAGAGCCCGTCACCTCTAGGACTGGAGGGATCAGGGGATGGGAGCAGGGATACAGAGCCTGTCACCTCTAGGACTGGCAAGATTGGGGATGGGAGCAGGGATACAGAGCCTGTCACCTCTAGGACTGGAGGGATCAGGAGGTGGGAGCAGGGATACAGAGTCTGTCACCTCTAGGACTGGAGGGATCAGGGGACGGGAGCAGGGATACAGAGCCTGTCACCTCTAGGACTGGAGGGATCAGAGGATGGGCACGGGGATACAGAGCCTGTCACCTCTAGGACTGGAGGGATCAGGGGATGGGAGCAGGGATACAGAGCCTGTCACCTCTAGGACTGGAGGGATCAGGGGATGGGAGCAGGGATACAGAGCCTGTCACCTCTAGGACTGGCAAGATTGGGGATGGGAGCAGGGATACAGAGCCTGTCATCTCTAGGACTGGAGGGATCAGGAGATGGGAGCAGGGATACAGAGTCTGTCACCTCTAGGACTGGAGGGATCAGGGGACGGGAGCAGGGATACAGAGCCTGTCACCTCTAGGACTGGCAAGATTGGGGATGGGAGCAGGGATACAGAGCCTGTCATCTCTAGGACTGGAGGGATCAGGAGATGGGAGCAGGGATACAGAGTCTGTCACCTCTAGGACTGGAGGGATCAGGGGATGGGAGCAGGGATACAGAGCCTGTCACCTCTAGGACTGGAGGGATCAGTGGATGGGAGCAGGGATACAGAGCCTGTCACCTCTAGGACTGGAGGGATCAGGGAATGGGAGCAGGGATACAGAGCCTGTCACCTCTAGGACTGGAGGGATCAGGGGATGGGAGCAGGGATACAGAGCCTGTCACCTCTAGGACTGGCGGGATCAGGGGACGGGTGCAGGGATACGGAGCCTGTCACCTCTAGGAGTAGTGTAAGAATAGAGCAATCAGTAGTTAGTTAAGAGGATGGACTGGATTTGTTGGTATTTCTGGATAGGAGCTCAGAGCAGACAAATAAACATCTTCTGAGCTGCTGCTAATTATCCCTGCAGTTGTGGGTGCTGGGCAGAGAGCCTGATCTGTTGCCTTTGCTCTTTGCTTGGAAGGAAGTACAGGGGGAGCTGCTCCTTTCTGCCGGTTCTGTGGCCCCTGCCCTGCCAGCCGGGCCCTGTCTGCTTCTCTGTCTCCCTGGGTCCCCAGTAACTCCCTGCCCGTCTGGACTCTCAGGGTCTCATCGTAAAGCTCCCTCTCCGAGCAGCCATGGTGCCTCGGCCTAGGGCCCGTGATGCCTATAACTGTCAGTAGTGAGCTGTAATTAGCTCGCTGCTTCCAGGGGATGAGATAATACTGTTATTACGTGACACTCGGCGCTGTCTATTTATAGCAGGGATGATGCCCAGAGCCCCTTTAACCGCTTGTGGGGCTCATTTTTATTTTACTGATGTCAAACATATAAACACGAGGTGGCCGACGTAATAAGACCCCACTGTGAAATTGGCGTTCGGCGGTCCGGGGGGGGTAGAGAGCACTGTCTGTTCCCTTGACGCTCGCTCTCCGAGTGCGTGGGAGCTGGGCCAGCGGAGGCGCGGGGAACGCGGCCAGGATTTTTTTTTCTGCTGGCCTGCAGAACGAAAAAAAACCCAACATGCGGGAAAAAGTGCAGGTAATGCATGGTCGTCCCCCCCCTCCCAGAGCCGCATGGACACAGGGGGTTCCCGGGAAGAGCGGCCATGACACTGGCACATGTTGCTGGCACCCCCAGCTCGTCTCTCCGGGCGCTCACTTCACGGTCGTCTTTGGCTTTCTTCTTCCGGCCTCCCGCTCAGGGGCCACAGAGATGAGGGGTGTTTGGGATGCAGGGGGGGGGGGGGGGGTAATGCCGGCCTCCCTGCTCCATTCTGTCACCCCCCCCCACATCGCAGAGAAGCCCCAGACACTGCAGAGCGACAGCAGCTCTCTGATACCACTGCCCTTTCAAGTGGCCATTCAGGGACGTTAGGATCTGCTCGGCCCCCGCCGGGCGAGTTACTTAACCCGCACTTAGCGCTGCAGCTCCTTCCAGCAAACGGCCCATAAAAATGAAATGCAGATTAAACTTATGACATGCCTCAAGAAAAAGGGTGCAGAGGCATTTGTCTCTGGCCCAAATGTTTGTTTGCTTTTCTCGTGTGTTAACTCAGTTCCCTGTTTTTCTTTTCATGCTCCGTTTTGTTAATGTTGGGGGAAAAAAAACAAACAAACCCAGAGTCTGTTTGCATCAGAACCTGCACATGTTTTATAAATACAGAATATCCTCTCTAGCCTTTTGCAGCAGGCTCACGGTCCTTTTGGGCCCGTTTGAAAGCTGGGCTTCCAGACCCGAATGCCAGCTGCAAACAGCGCACATGCATCCTTCAGCCCTCTGCCCGCCCTCTCTCCCTCTCTCTCTCTCTATTGTGCGTGACATGGAGGGCTTTACCCCTCTGGTTTTGGAAGGGGGAGCAGGGAAGCGTCTTTGTCCATTCTCCAGGGGGTGCAAAGTCCGCTTTAAGCCATCCCGCCAGCCCCAAAGGATGCAAGGAAGGCCAGAAAGGCTGCACGGTTAGAAATAGACTCGTCAGTGTGTGTATGTGTGGGGGGGGGGGGGGGGCTTTAAAATAAGAAACATGGGAGGTTTTATTCAACTATTCGTTTTAAAAGGTCAGTTTCAGGGGTCTTTCGGGTTTCCGGGCCCATTGTATGGCGTGAAAACGGAGGGAACTGAAAAATCAGGAAGCAGGAGGAGAGAAACAGCAGAGAGCCCGGGAGCCAGAGAACTAAATGTGACCCGTACCTGAGGAGGAAAGGAGAAATAAACCCCCCCATCCTTAATGATTGCTCCTCTCTCTCCTCAGACACATCTGAACTTTAAAAAAATGTTTGTGTGTGGGGGGGAAGCAGAGTTGGAAAACACAGATGTGAAGAGAGCCAGAGCCCTTCCCAGAGGGGTCACATCTGGATTGCGCTCTTGCATCCTAAGGGAGGCCCACGTTTCAGCCTCTGCTCAGCCCCGTCCCTCCTCCCTCTCGGATATTTATTCTGTGGTTACACGAGGTCCCTTTCCCTTCCCACTGCGGATCTGAAATCCACTTCCTGACCGTTGACGGCTGTCGACCCGCAGTGACCACGAGCAACCAGGAAGGACCGGGGCACGGATCGGCCCCTTTTTTTTTTCATATTTAAGCTCTGATCCGATTTACTCTGAGGCCCCCCCTCCCCCCAATCCTTTTCTCAGCTTCTTGGAAGGAACAGGACCCGCGACCCCCCCCCCCCCCTCTCGCCCAGGAAGTATTTATAAAATCTTCCGTTGCTTATCCATTGCTATTCCTTCCCCCCCCCCCCCCCCCCGAAAACCCCACATTCTTCCTGTATCCGATGGGCATTGACTTGCGTTAATGATGCCTAAATCCCTCTCCTCTCCTGCCGCCGCCCCCCCCCCCCCCCCCCCACGAGAAAGAGATGCGTAATGAACTGCCAGGGCCTTGGTGATGTCATGGAGCGGTCTGACCGCTCCATGACATCACTTTCACCTGACCGTCCCCCCCCCCCCCGGGGAGGGCGGCGTCACCCCCACCACCTCCTGAAGCCCCCACAGCAGGGCCCTGAAACTCTTGGTACCAAAAGAGATCCCCGTGCGCGTTTCTGCTGAAAGCTCTTTTTTTGGGGGTTTTTTACCGGCTGCATGAATAATAAAGTTTTGCATAAATGATGGTTACAGAGATGGAAACCCCCCTCCCCCCCCCCCCCCGCGTCCCCGGCGAGGTGGAACGGCGGGGACGGAGCAGACGTTGAGTCAGCCCGCGCCCTCGTGTTCTGGTATCACGCCGCCTCGTTTCCGTAAGGTCCTTTGTGACTCAGCGCACGAGCGCCTGCAGGCTGGCACCTCTCTCTGGCTGTGGCTACCGGGCTGGTGACGCCGGCGTCTGGAAGCCCACGTTTGCGTCGTCACGTGCGGCGTGTAAGCGGAGAGACGCGGGAGGGGGCGAGGGAGGGACGGGGACGACCCGTGTGGTTTGCAACGCTCGTCTACACTGCAACTTCTTCTTTTTTGGTCACTTCATTCGAAGGTGGCACAGTCTCGACAGAACCCAAGTCCCAACGTGAATTCTGAGCAAAACTGCACCCTGTGCTTCTGTTCTTAGATGTTGTAAAGTTAGGGGTTCATTTTCCACTAATTAGGTATTCACGGGAGGGAAGGGGTTAAAAAAAATCTTGTTTATGCATTTATTTATGAATTTGTAGCCCGCCTCTCTAAAATGCCAGGCGGTTCCCAGTAGCACATACACGGTCAGCATTTATCCAACAAACACCTGCACTGGAGGGGGTTTTAATTAGCTAAAGCCCGAGCACCGATGGACAGGCCCGAACCTACGGCAGAAGCGCTGTCAGCCCTTCCTCCTCCTCTCTCTTCCCAACCCTCCGCCTCCACCGTGGCGACGCGGCCTGTAGTTTCCAGAAGCGGAATCGTCCTCGCTAGCTCAGCGGCTGCGGTAGGGCCTCCACCACTTGAAATAGCAACGGTCTCCCTCCTTTTTCAGAGGCAGAACACAAAAATGCTGCTTCAAATAATGTACGAATCAATTGTACAATCTGCAGCTGAAAGGCAGAGGCGGCGCACGAGACAGCGTCCGTGTCAAATAATCAGATGATTTAAAAAAACAACAAAAAAAAACCACACCCTAAAGTACCCCTGGCAAGGAGGAGGTAGTTAGCGGTTGCGTCCACTTGCTCAAGGTGTGTGACCCTCATCTACCCTAATCCCTGCCCGATTAGGTCCTTCTGCAGTGACCTGATCACAGACCTATTAAGGGCCCGATGGGAATTAAATCTCAGCTCATGCCTTCCTTACTCTTGCAGTGGAAACTGAGTTAATTCCCGATGCAGTGAGCCATGGGTAGGCTAACGTATCAGTAAGCCGCTGCAACAAGGCGCGCCCAGCCTAGCGCACAGGATTACTCACGGCTGGGCGCGCGAGATTAGCATCCGATTCAGTAAGGATCCAACAGAAGAAAATAGGATAATGCATAAACGTTGGCAAGTTAAATGTAAGACATTGATAAGACAGGCTAAGAGAGAATTTGAAAAGAAGTTGGCTGTAAATGCAAGAACTCACAGTAAAAACTTTAAAAAATATATCCGAAGCAGAAAGCCTGTGAGGGAGTCAGTTGGACCGTTAGATGATCGAGGGGTTAAAGGGGCACTTAGAGAAGATAAGGCCATCGCGGAAAGATTAAATGATTTCTTTGCTTCGGTGTTTACTGAAGAGGATGTTGGGGAGGTACCCGTAATGGAGAAGGTTTTCATGGGTAATGATTCAGAGGGACTGAATCAAATCACGGTGAACCTAGAAGATGTGGTAGGCCTGATTGAGAAACTGAAGAGTAGTAAATCACCTGGACCGGATGGTATACACCCCAGAGTTCTGAAGGAAATAAAAAATGAAATTTCAGACCTATTAGTAAAAATTTGTAACCTACCATTAAAATCATCCATTGTACCTGAAGACTGGAGGATAGCAAATGTAACCCCAATATTTAAAAAGGGCTCCAGGGGAGATCCGGGAAACTACAGACCGGTTAGCCTGACTTCAGTGCCAGGAAAAATAGTGGAAGGTGTTCTAAACATCAAAATCACAGAACATATAGAAAGACATGGTTTAATGGAACAAAGTCAGCATGGCTTTACCCAGGGCAAGTCTTGCCTCACAAATCTGCTTCACTTTTTTGAAGGAGTTAATAAACATGTGGATAAAGGTGAACCGGTAGATGTAGTATACTTGGATTTTCAGAAGGCGTTTGACAAAGTCCCTCATGAGAGGCTTCTAGGAAAAGTAAAAAGTCATGGGATAGGTGGCGAAGTCCTTTCGTGGATTGCAAACTGGCTAAAAGACAGGAAACAGAGAGTAGGATTAAATGGGCAATTTTCTCAGTGGAAGGGAGTGGACAGTGGAGTGCCTCAGGGATCTGTATTGGGACCCTTACTGTTCAATATATTTATAAATGATCTGGAAAGAAATACGACAAGTGAGATAATCAAATTTGCAGATGACACAAAATTGTTCAGAGTAGTTAAATCACAAGCAGATTGTGATAAATTGCAGGAAGACCTTGTGAGACTGGAAAATTGGGCATCCAAATGGCAGATGAAATTTAATGTGGACAAGTGCAAGGTGATGCATATAGGGAAAAATAACCCATGCTATAGTTACACAATGTTGGGTTCCATATTAGGTGCTACAACCCAAGAAAGAGATCTAGGTGTCATAGTGGATAACACATTGAAATCGTCGGTGCAGTGTGGAGCAGCAGTCAAAAAAGCAAACAGAATGTTGGGAATTCTTGGAAAAGGAATGGTGAATAAAACGGAAAATGTCATAATGCCTCTGTATCGCTCCATGGTGAGACCGCACCTTGAATACTGTGTACAATTCTGGTCGCCGCATCTCAAAAAAGATATAATTGCGATGGAGAAGGTACAGAGAAGGGCAACCAAAATGATGAGGGGAATGGAACAACTCCCCTATGAGGAAAGGCTGAAGAGGTTAGGACTTTTCAGCTTGGAGAAGAGACGACTGAGGGGGGATATGATAGAGGTGTTTAAAATCATGAGAGGTCTAGAACGGGTAGATGTGAATCGGTTATTTACACTTTTGAATAATAGAAGGACTAGGGGTCACTCCATGAAGTTAGCATGGGGCACATTTAAAACTAATCGGAGAAAATTCTTTTTCACTCAACGCACAATAAAGCTCTGGAATTTGTTGCCAGAGGATGTGGTTAGTGCAGTTAGTGTAGCTGGGTTTAAAAAAGGTTTGGATAAGTTCTTGGAGGAGAAGTCCATTAATGGCTATTAATCAAGATTACTTAGGGAATAGCCACTGCTATTAATTGCATCAGTGGCATGGGATCTTCTTAGTGTTTGGGTAATTGCCAGGTTCTTGTGGCCTGGATTGGCCACTGTTGGACAAAGGATGCTGGGCTTGATGGACCCTTGCTCTGACCCAGCAGGGCAGTTTCTTATGTTCTTAAGGAGATCAGCATTTAACATGGGGGGGGGGGGGATATAACTCCAGCTCTGGAGGTGAATTAAAGTTAACTCGCAGGTAAGGGCTCGCGAGAAACATTAAAAATCTATAGTCCTCTGTGTTGCGATAAATGTCTCCTCCTCCTTAGTATCGTCCCGACTCTTGCATTTACTGCTTGCGGTGGAGAGAAATATATGAACCTTGATTTGATGAAAAAGAAGCGCGCATTCCTTACCACCGCCTAATTTAGTCGCCCGGGCGTCCGATGGAATAAACGTCGGCACTGAAATTGGCACCTCAGCCAAATAACCAAAAAAATGCTTTACCAGCTAAAAACCTGACTTGTGCGATCACATTCCCAGTGCAGGACCCTCCCCCCCGCACTGCAGACTTCAGCCTCACGGACGGACGTCAGCCCAAGTGACTTCACTGCGGCTCTGAGCGGGAGCTCCGTTAAGCCTCGCGCGCCTCCTCGCATCGGCGAGTGATAGCCGATGTCTTCCTTCACACGGGATGTGCGTGGAGGGGGCGCTAATCCGTGTGCAGGGGTCTGTGCTGACCCGTGCGCACGGTTTTTTTGGTTCTCCGCATCGGGAGTAAAGTCTGAAAAAAAAAAGCGCGTCCGTAGGTGGTAAACCGTGCGCCCAGCCCAGCGCACCTCATTACGCTGGGGCTGCTGGCAGCTCGGGGGGGGGGGGGGGGGGGGTTTCCCGTTCAGTCCCTACCCGAGTTCATTCCTGGTGCAGCACCGTAGGCCCCCGAGTGGGTCTCTGGCTTCCCGTCCTCTCCCTCATTACAAAGGACCCCGTGGACTTTCTTTAATTCTGCTACTGCCAACTGGCTCCGGATTTCCGCTCCTGGTTTTACTCTCCCCTCCCCCCTGCACGCAGGACCTTATAGTTTTGCTTTTCCTAGGGGATGCAATAGGGAAAGGAGAATAAGTCCCAGCCTGCAGGACTGGAAACCTGGAGCCACTTGGCCACCCTGTATTGCCTTTCCCTCCCACCTCCATGCACCCTGTAGCCTCCTCTCTCTGAAGGAGTCTGCGCCCTCCCGGCCTCCGCGGTACTACTTCTTTATCGGCCTTTTACTTCCATAATTCCTATTTGGTGATAAACCTGCAGGCAGGATTTATGCTCAGCCGGGGCGGGGGTTGAAAGAAAAAAACTGAATTTGGCGAGGCACTTCCTGCCTGTGCTTGATACGTGGAACATTTCAGAGGCCGAGGGGCTGCTTTCCATTAGTTAAAAAGAAACAGACTCCTCCGATCCTCTTTCTTAAGAGAGAGATTCATTGCTCCTGGGGGAGGCTGCCTTTTCTTCTTTTCTTTTTTTACTAACTTGACCTGCAATTTCCAAGAAAGATTAAACAAGATTTGCAGAGCTCTGCAAGCGACAAAAAAACATTTTCTGTGCCTGCCTACAATCCCTAACTCTGTCACGAGTCAAGAACAAAACAAAAATGCTGGCATTTCTCCCCCTTCCTTAAAAAAAAAAAAAAATATATAAATATATTTATATTTCATTCATTTCTGCCGCGGACGTTTGAAGGAGCAGGCGCTAAAGGGGCCCTCCCGGGCAGTCCCACGAGCTGGCAGGGGTCGCTGGAGATATCCACGAGATCCCGGCCTCTCCCACGCGCGCACGGATGTAAAGTCGCGCGTGTTTCGTTGTGGGCAGGGCCGGGAAAAACCCCAACCAGCCGTGGGGGGGACGGGGACTCCTGGGACGGCCTTGGGAGGCCCCCTGGCAGACGTGTGCCGGGAGCACTGATGCATGTCAAGGGACCACCCCCCTCCCAGTCCAAACGCAGGGACGGGGGAGGCAGGGAGTGCGCGCTGGCGATTAAAGGTGCCCACGCTTGTATTCTCAATATAAACGGTAAAGACTGGGGGGGGAGGTGCGGAATGGCAAGGAGACCCCCGAAGAAGATTAAAAGAAGCTGCAAGTCATTTCTCTAAGTCCGATGGTCAGTGGCAGAGCGATTTAGAAGACAGGGCTGGGTCATCGGCTTCCCTAAAATCCATGGCAGACGCGGGCCTTCTCTGAAAGCTACAAACACCCTCTCTTGTGTATTTAACAAGCCTAGGAGCCCCCTTCCAACTTGCCAACCTCCCCCCCCCCCCCCCCATCTCCAGCAGAATGGGTCCACGGGGCCCGCGTCCGGCCAGATTTTGGTGCGGGGCCTTGTGTGTCCTGGGTCCCGTTCCCCTCCCCGGACTGGCCAGGGGCCTGGGGATACTCCAGAGGCAGCAATCCTAGCCCCTAGTGGTGGGGGGGGGAGGGAATCCAAGCTATATCCGTGTTAGCTGGGATTGGAGAGAGAGAGCCAGCCTTGCAACCCTCTGGCTAGGGACCGGAGGATGTAAAAGTCCCCGTCCCCCCCAGCTGAAGCTGCTAAGATTAGAGCCCACAGAGAGAGATCATAATTATAATCCCTTGATAGGGAAGGGGGTTGGTGAAAGAGCTCCTTTATTAAATAAGGCAAAAACCAGAGCTCTGCTTTACGTTACGCTGCTCCCTCGGCCTTCCTGATCTCAACACTGCCTTCTTTCTTTCCCACTCTGCATTGTTTGCTGGGGGAGAAGATGTACAGATAACAGATGTAAATATGCACTTAGATCTGGCAGGTGAGGAAGTGCAAGGCCGTAGGTGTCCTGGGGCAAAACGAGGAGTGGCTCAGGCAGTCCTTGAGGAGCTGAAAGAAGCCCCCTTTGTACCAAACCGCCAGGCAGCGAGAGCGCAGAGCTGGGACATCCCGGCTTCCCTCCGATTCCACCGCTGGCACCATCTCGGGCGTCCACCTCAGCACCTCATGCAGTCTTGGCTCTGCCCCGCGTCTGAACTCCGTGCATGCAGTGGGTGGCACCATCTCAGCCGTGTGACCTTGAGTCAGGCCACCTGACCTTCGTTCTCACATTCTGCTTGTAGGAGTTTTCAGGGGGTGGGGGGGAGCGTGTGTATGTGTGACTGACTTGCTGCCTCACTTTTCACCTACCTAGTTTTCTCTAAAAAAATAAAATAAATAAATGCCGTCATACATAAACTGTACTGGGTAGGGAGGATGTTTCAAGGCCGGTCCTGGTTTTTTCCAGTTACTTCCCAGTGCATAATAAGTATGTGCAGTCCTTCTGTATTCCCGTTTGAAATCAGCACTGCCAGGCACCAGAGTGCATGTGGACGGGGGAATGGTGGGGGGGGGGTTTTGTCAGAAAACCAGTCCCCTCCCCCCCCCCCCCCCCCCCGTGCGAACTGAATCACTGGGCAGCTCTGAGCATTGCCCAGCCACACCAGAGCAGTCTGGTGACGTGACAGGAGGTCCCAGCTTAACCAGACTTCCTCTGCTGTCCCCCCCCCCCCCCCCCCAGGTAGCCACGTGAAAAGCTTCCTGCATGCAATGGGCATCTCCCCTCCGGGCAGCCCCGGCTTGTGGGTGGCTCTCGGAAACTCCCGCTTACAAGCGCGGTGAGGGCTGCTCACACTTTGACAGGCCCTTTGCACGATCTCAAAGCAGGTGAAAGGAAGACCTGGGAGGAGAGGCTTACAAAGGTAGCCACCTGATATTTAAAGGGGATGTGCCTTGGGGAAAAGCCCACCGCACGATGCTGCAATTATAAATATTTCAAAGGACGTTTAGGTCTGGTTTGGTTCTGAGCCACGTTCTGGGTTCGCTCAGTAAAAGTTGCTGAAACTGTATCTCTATTGGTCGGGCCGTGGCAGATTTCACCAGATACCCGTTTCCTGCAGCGTCACGGCGCCTAAAGGCAGGCAAGGTCTGGTAGGACTTTACTGGGAGAGGCGAGGAGACCGGGGGAGTGCAGTTAACAATAAGGAAATGATCATTTCTGTGGATAACACCATGAGTGTTAGCCACAGAATGATGATGAGATGCACCGGTAAGACGTGAGCAGATGCGAGCTGGCCCCCCGCAGAACAGAGAAACGCACGCACGCCGGCACCAAGGACGGCAACAGGATATTTCCCGAAGCCTCAGAGGAACCGAATTTACTGCTCCGGCACCTTCCGGCCAGTACTGGGCGGGAGAGACAATCTGCAGACGGAGCTGGATTTTGCCTTCTGATAGGGAGTAGGACGGCCGTGGCAAGGACAAGAAGAGATATCCCCCCCCCCCCCTAAAAGTACTCTTTTTATCTCCCCAGCCTTCAGCGAGGAGCAAGGCCACCTTCCCGTTCTGCCAGGCTCCCTCCGCCTGCTGGTTTTGGCCTTCACCTTTGTGCGTGCGATGTGAGTGCGCCTGCTAACGTGACAGTGCAGCTGCGTGTACTGTGTGCGTGTCTGGAAATGAGCAAGTCTGAATGTGTACGGCGAGTCCACCAGCGTGTGGGATGGCGAGTGCACGGGACTTTGTGTGCGTGCCAGTGTACGTGCAGGAGTGTGTCATGCATGTGTGTTAAAACGTGTGCATACAAGTGAGCATGAGAATGCATGCATACGTGTTATCAATGAGTGTGTGTGTGTGCGTGCAAGTGTACATGCAGGAGTGTGTCATGCATGTGTGTTAAAACGTATGCATACAAGTGAGTGAGAATGCATGCGTACGTGTTAGCAATGAGTGTGTGTGTGTGTGTGCAAGTGTACATGCAGGAGTGTGTCATGCATGTGTGTTAAAACGTGTGCATACAAGTGAGTGTGAGAATGCATGCATACGTGTTATCAATGAGTGTGTGTGTGTGCGTGCCAGTGTACGTGCAGGAGTGTGTCATGCATGTGTGTTAAAACGTGTGCATACAAGTGAGTGTGAGAATGCATGCATACGTGTTATCAATGAGTGTGTGTGTGTGCGTGCCAGTGTACGTGCAGGAGTGTGACGTGCATGTGTGTTAAAACGTGTGCATACAAGTGAGTGTGAGAATGCATGCATACGTGTTATCAATGACTGTGTGTGCGTGCAAGTGTACGTGCAGGAGTGTGTCGTGCATGTGTGTTAAAACGTGTGCATACAGGCCTCCAAACCAAAAGGAACGTGTGCATACAGGCCTCCAAACCAAAAGGAACGTGTGCATACAGGCCTCCAAACCAAAAGGAAGAGCTGGACAGAGATCTGATTGAAGACATCCACAGGATAGCAAAGAAAGGAGAAGTGGTGATCGTTGGAGACTTTAATATGCCAGATGTAGACTGGAGAATCCCATCTGCAGAATCTAAAAATAGTAGAGAAATAGTAGATGCCCTGCAAGTAGCTTTATTCAAACAAATGGTAATGGAACCCACGAGAGAAGGAGCTATACTCGACTTAGTGCTCACTAATGGAGATAATGTCTCAGACGTCCAGGTGGGTGCCCACCTCAGCACCAGTGATCATCAAACGGTATGGTTTAATATCACAAAAAGGACACGAAAAAGAAGCACAAAAACCCAAGTTTTGATGTTCAAAAACACAGACTTTGATGAAATGGGGAAGTACCTGGAGGAAGAACTAAAGGCTGGGAAAACGAGAGAGATGTGGATCAACAGTGGACCAATCTAAAAGGAGCAATCACCAAGGCAACTAATCTATATGTTAGAAAAGTAAAGAAAAGCAAAAGAAAAATGAAACCTATCTGGTTCTCAAAGGAGGTGGCTGACAAAATAAAGGCTAAAAGAACAGCATTCAAGAAATATAAAAGATCCCAAAAGGAGGAACACAAAGAAGAATATCTGGTAGAACTGAGGGAGACGAAGAAATTAATCAAGATGGCAAAAAGTCAAGCGGAAGAGAGGATTGCCAAAGAGGTAAAGAGTGGTAACAAAACATTTTTCAGATATATCAGTGAAAAGAGAAAAGTTCAAAATGGTATAGTGAAATTGAAAGGTGGAAAGGATCAATGCGTGGAGAGAGACGAAGAAATGGCAGAAATATTAAATGAATACTTCAGTTCTGTGTTCACTAAAGAGGACCCTGGAGAAGGACCGACACTAGTTAACAAGAAACTGGAGGGGAATGGAGTAGATGTAACTCCATTTACAGTAGAAAATGTATGGGAAGAGCTGGTGAAACTGAAAGTGGACAAAGCCATGGGGCCTGATGAAGTTCATCCCAGAATACTGAGGGAGCTCAGAGATGTGCTGGCAGGTCCGCTGTGTGACCTATTCAATAGATCCCTAGAAACGGGAGTGGTGCCGAATGATTGGAGGAGAGCGGTGGTGGTCCCGCTTCACAAGAGTGGGAACAGAGAAGAGGCTGGTAACTACAGACCGGTTAGCCTCACTTCGGTGGTGGGAAAAGTAATGGAGTCACTGTTGAAAGAGAGAATAGTGAACTATCTACAGTCGGGAGAATTGCTGGACCAGAGGCAGCATGGATTCACCATTGGAAGATCCTGTCAGACAAATCTGATTGACTTTTTTGACTGGGTAACCAAGGAATTGGATCGAGGAAGAGCACTCGATGTCATCTACTTGGATTTCAGCAAAGCTTTTGACACTGTCCCGCACAGGAGACTGGTGAATAAAATGAGAAGCTTAGGAGTGAGTGCCGAGGTGGTGGCCTGGATTGCAAACTGGTTGACGGACAGAAGACAATGTGTGATGGTAAATGGAACTCTCTCTGAAGAGAGAGCGGTTTTAAGCGGTGTACCGCAGGGATCGGTGTTGGGACCGGTCCTTTTCAATATCTTTGTGAGCGACATTGCGGAAGGGATAGAAGGTAAGGTATGTCTTTTTGCGGATGACACTAAGATCTGCAACAGAGTGGACACGCCGGAAGGAGTGGAGAGAATGAGACGGGATTTAAGGAAGATGGAAGAGTGGTCGAAGACATGGCAGCTGACATTCAATGCCAAGAAGTGCAAAGTCATGCATATGGGGAGTGGAAATCCGAATGAACTGTATTCGATGGGGGGAGAAAGGCTAATGTGCACGGAGCAGGAGAGAGACCTTGGGGTGATGGTGTCTAATGATCTGAAGTCGGCGAAACAATGTGACAAGGCGATAGCTAAAGCCAGAAGAATGCTGGGCTGCATAGAGAGAGGAATATCGAGTAAGAAAAGGGAAGTGATTATCCCCTTGTACAGGTCCTTGGTGAGACCTCACCTGGAGTATTGTGTTCAGTTCTGGAGACCGTATCTCCGAAGAGACAGAGACAAGATGGAGGCGGTCCAGAGAAGGGTGACCAAAAAGGTGGAAGGTCTTCATCAAATGACTTATGAGGAGAGATTGAAGAATCTAAATATGTACACCCTGGAGGAAAGGAGGAGCAGAGGTGATATGATACAGACTTTCAGATACTTGAAAGGTTTTAATGATCCAATGACAACGACAAACCTTTTCCATAGGAAAAAAATCAGCAGAACCAGGGGTCACGATTTGAAGCTCCAGGGAGGAAGATTCAGAACCAATGTCAGGAAGTATTTCTTCACGGAGAGGGTGGTGGATGCCTGGAATACCCTTCCGAAGGAAGTGGTGAAGACCAGAACTGTGAAGGACTTCAAAGGGGCGTGGGATAAACACTGTGGATCCATAAAATCAAGAGGCCGTCAATAAAGAGTGGGTGGCTCACCAGAATGACGGCTACTGCCTGGAGATAATACCCTTATTCAATAAACATACACATGGTTACTGTGACTCCAACATCACTCTAAGCTACAACAGCAAGAGGAAATGTGGAAAAAAGGATTCGCACTCACAAAGTGGGGAGTAGCTGGCTTGTTACGGCGGTTACTACCCCAAACCAAATAAGCCTGATACTTCACTTTCAATACATATCCAGCATAGCTCTCTGCTTCAACGGCAGGGGAGAAGAAAAACTGATACTTCACGCATAGCTCTCTGCTTCAACGGCAGGGGAGAAGAAAAACTGATACTTCACGCATATCCAGCATAGCTCTCTGCTTCAACGGCAGGGGAGAAGAAAAAAGGATTCGCACTCACAAAGCGGGGAGTAGCTGGCTTGTTACGGCGGTTACTACCCCAAACCAAATAAGCCTGATACTTCACTTTCAATGCATATCCTGCTTCAACCGCAGGGGAGAAGAAAAACTGATACTTCACGCATATCCAGCATAGCTCTCTACTTCAACGGCAGGGGGGAAGAAAAACTGATACTACACGCATATCCAGCATAGCTCCCTGCTTCAACGGCAGGGGAGAAGAAAAACAACCAATAAGGGCTGAATAACACAGTCTGGGTAAAACAAACATGGGTGTAGCTTGCTTATTGCGGCGGTTACTACCCCTACTACCCCTAACTAATCAAGCTTGATATTTCACTTGGTTGCAGCTCCATCACTGCTCTCTACATTAATGGTGGGGGTGGAAGGGAAATAGAACCAAAGAGCTAAGAGAAACAGATAAGTATGAGAGAAAAATGTGAAGCTTGCTGGGCAGACTGGATGGGCCGTTTGGTCTTCTTCTGCCGTCATTTCTATGTTTCTATGTTTCTATGAGTGTGAGAATGCATGCATACGTGTTATCAATGAGTGTGTGTGTGTGCGTGCAAGTGTACGTGCAGGAGTGTGTCATGCATGTGTGTTAAAACGTGTGCATACAAGTGAGTGTGAGAATGCATGCATACGTGTTATCAATGAGTGTGTGTGTGTGCGTGCCAGTGTACGTGCAGGAGTGTGACGTGCATGTGTGTTAAAACGTGTGCATACAAGTGAGTGTGAGAATGCATGCATACGTGTTATCAATGACTGTGTGTGTGCGTGCAAGTGTACGTGCAGGAGTGTGTCGTGCATGTGTGTTAAAACGTGTGCATACAAGTGAGTGTGAGAATGCATGCATACGTGTTATCAATGAGTGTGTGTGTGTGCGTGCAAGTGTACGTGCAGGAGTGTGTCATGCATGTGTGTTAAAACGTGTGCATACAAGTCAGTGTGAGAATGCATGCATACGTGTTATCAATGACTGTGTGTGTGCGTGCAAGTGTACGTGCAGGAGTGTGTCATGCATGTGTGTTAAAACGTGTGCATACAAGTGAGTGTGAGAATGCATGCATACGTGTTATCAATGAGTGTGTGTGTGTGCGTGCCAGTGTACGTGCAGGAGTGTGTCATGCATGTGTGTTAAAACGTGTGCATACAAGTGAGTGTGAGAATGCATGCGTACATCTAAGCCATGAGTGTGTGTGTGTGTGCGTGCAAGTGTACGTGCAGGAGTGTGACGGGCATGTGTGTAAAACGTGTGCATACAAGTGAGTGTGAGAATGCATGCGTACATCTAAGCCATGAGTGTGTGTGTGTGTGCGTGCAAGTGTACGTGCAGGAGTGTGACGGGCATGTGTGCGCCGGTGTGATTGTAGCTGTTGAAAGCCATGTGATTGAATGTGGACTCCTGCCACACACATCCCAGCAGGTCGTGGGGGGGAGAGGAAGGGAGATCGCTTATTGGGGAAGTTGGACCGGGTGCTGTAAGTGGTCCGGTGAGGGTTTTACTGCTCACTCAGTGAGAACGCCAGAGGGGGGGACGAGGGATACTCAGTAGCAGGGCTGGCAGTGACCCAGTAACTGCTGTAGATGACAGAGCCCTCCCTGGGTGGGGGGAGAGATTCCCTAAAGCGAGTGACTGGAAAACCGGAACCGGCCGATCCAGTCCTGGTTTTACTCTATGGCCTGCAGGGACCTGCAACTCCCTGCATGCATGGGGGCAAAACCCAGGACTGGCTGAGTGGCTGACCCTGCAGGGGTGGGGAGGGCTCATCTGACGTCACAGAGAAGCAACCGGGGAAACGTCCTCTACTGAGGCTGCGGCCCAACCCGCTGACCACCGGGCTTCAGCAGGAGGCGGGAGGGAACGGCAGACTTCACAGAGCCAAAAAAAACCAAACCCCCAGAGGTAGTACCATGGGGTGGCTGAGCGTTCGGGGGGGTCCTGTTTGACGAGATTTCATTTGCGTAATTCTCAGGCTCGTCAGACCCAGGAAATATTCCTCCTCCCATATCTGCAGGGAGAAGCTGAGCCGCTCCTTGCATGCGTGGGCTTGCGTGATTGCTGGGCCGTGCAATCCTACCCCCCTGCAGCGCGCCTTGCCTACATCTGCCTCCTGTGCCTGTGCAAAGCCCTTGTGTAGTAGCACTAGCCCCCTTTAAATTGTACTCTTTCCTGTACGGGCAACCCATGCAAGGCTTCCAGCACTGGGGTAATGTCACACTCCCCCGTTGGTGATTACCCTAACCACTGTGTCTTGCATGAGCTGTGATACTGGCAGAAATGGATCCGGCAAGCCGAGACAAAGTGCACTGCACTAATCTAGCTCGCCCAGATCAGCCTCTGATATACTCCCCCCTCCAACCTGCAGAGCACCCTCAGCTTAATTCAGCCCGGAGTCCAACACAATCCCTAGATTTCTCGCCTCGTGAACAGCAGGCAAGGTGCGGCTCCCAGCAGACACAGAAGGCATGCACAGGAAAGGGCGCCGGATAGGACTTACGGACTGTAGGCACTATAATAATATTTTGTGATTGAGCGTGTCAAAAGCCGCCACCGAGTCAAGCTTGAACAGGCATGCAGGTGAACCGTCACTGAAGTCAGGGCGAAGTGAATCTGTCAGAGAAAGCAGCACCTGTGCCCTTTGGAACCCGTATTGGAGCCTCTCCGTAATCCCATTTCCCTGCAAACTGCAGGAAGACCTACTTTTCCCCACTCCCTAAGCTTTGCCAGCATTGTGTGCCTGCCAGCTTCAGCCCGAAGGCCGGACGCACCGGTTATCACTCCGGCCTTTCACGCTCCGTGCTGCAAAGAGTCTGCTCCTCAGGGATATCCAGCAAAGAGACTGCTCCTCAGGGATGTCCAGCAAAGAGTCTGCTCCTCAGGGATGTTTAGCAAAGAGTCTGCTCCTCAGGGATGTCCAGCAAAGAGACTGCTCCTCAGGGATGTCCAGCAAAGAGTCTGCTCCTCAGGGATGTTTAGCAAAGAGTCTGCTCCTCAGGGATGTCCAGCAAAGAGTCTGCTCCTCAGGAATGTCCAGCAAAGAGTCTGCTCCTCAGGGATGTTTAGCAAAGAGTCTGCTCCTCAGGGATGTCCAGCAAAGAGTCTGCTCCTCAGGGATGTTTAGCAAAGAGTCTGCTCCTCGGAGATGTCCAGCAAAGAGTCTGCTCCTCAGGGATGTTTAGCAAAGAGTCTGCTCCTCAGGGATGTCCAGCAAAGAGTCTGCTCCTCAGGGATGTTTAGCAAAGAGTCTGCTCCTCAGGGATGTCCAGCAAAGAGTTTGCTCCTCAGGGATGTTTAGCAAAGAGTTTGCTCCTCAGGGATGTCCAGCAAAGAGTCTGCTCCTCAGGGATGTTTAGCAAAGAGTCTGCTCCTCAGGGATGTCCAGCAAAGAGTCTGCTCCTCAGGGATGTTTAGCAAAGAGTCTGCTCCTCAGGGATGTCCAGCAAAGAGTCTGCTCCTCAGGGATGTTTAGCAAAGAGTCTGCTCCTCAGGGATGTTTATCTTTCAGTAAACTCCTCCTGCTTTCCCCAGTTCTCTCCTGGCCTGTTGGTCCCCGGCCAGGGCAAGGGAAGTGGGTGGGTGTTTTGCCCCACACCTGAGGAAGATGTTGTGCTTTGAAAGGAGGGCTCCGGTAATTCCACTCCCAGATAATCTCAGACCATGACAAAGTGACCTTACAGTAACTGGATCACAAAGTAATTAGACCGAAACGTCTTCCTACAGACAAGAATATTTTTAGCAGACACATTTCCGCTCTCTGGTGTTGTTTCTTAGAAGCTCCCCAGAGTGTTAGGTGATAAGCACGTGAATGTACGGACATTGTGCACCGTTCAGTCTTTCACAGGGGAACCCCCATGCACGCCTTTGAAATTAGAACGACATTTTCTCTTTCATTTCCATTTGTGTTTTTAAAAGAAAATGTTGTTTGTTTAGCTTTAAAAAAAAAACAACCCTCCACCCCCCCGGCCCCTCTCACCCTGCCTTCACGGGGCGGGATCGATCGCCCACCGCTGCCGCTGTTGGAAATGCTGCCGGCCTGGCTGCGTGACGAAGACGAAGCGCGGTGCCAGCACCAGCCTGGCCAGCACCATTCCCGACAGTGAGAGGGCAGGAGGACGCAGGGATCTTGTCCAGGGAGGGGGGGTGGAATGGGTGAGGGCCTGGGAGTGATTGCGTTTTCATTTCATTTTTTGTTTTTATTCTAAAGAAATGAAAAAAAGAAAAGCAACTGCCCGTGCAAACCCAGAAATGAATGCAACGAGAAGGCGATGTCTTCAGTACCCCCCCTTAGGAGGCCGCCATGTAAAACTATTTCTCTCTGTAAGACGCTGGGATCTTATTGGATCTTGGTCGTGGGATCCTAATCTCCTTTACAAAAAATGTCAAATGTTAGGGCCCTGAATTCTGCTACCTCCCCTGGGAGGCTGCTGAAGGAACAGCTGGGAGGAGCGGGGCCGGGTGGGCTCAGAGCTTCCTGGTGCCCCTTGCAAGCTGCCTCACCTCTCTCTCTCTCTCTCTCTTGCCTCCGCTGCGAACTTGAGATCAGGGAACGTCCTCCTGCACAGAATTCCTTCCTTTTGCTTCTTGTGAATATCTCTTTCCTCTCCTCTGGCCCTTAAGCCTGACCTTTGGTGAGGACTGCACCGCGTTGCTCGCGCCCTTTCTCTGGACCGCCTCCATCCTGCCGATATTCTTTGCGAGATCACGGCCTCCAGAAACGGATGGCAGTACCGCAGGCGAGCTCTCCCGCCACCTCCTCTCAGGTACGCGGAAGCCGCGGTGCTGCTGTCGGCTGTACGTAGGGGGGATCTCTGCGCCACATTCCTCACCTGCCCACCCCAAGTTATTGGGCTTAAGGGGTCCTAAGCTATCCTTTCAAGCCGGGGATGAGAACATCACCTGTGTGTGTGGTGACCTGCATGAATGGCGTCCTGTTCAGGCACCTTTTGGGCCTTTCCTGGCTGGAAGGCTGAAACGTAATCCCTGCAGACATTTGCCATGAGAATGTAGTCACTGGATGATGCCGAATCAACGGGGGGGGGGGGGGGGGGGGGGAGGAAGGCTGCTCCAGGCCCCCTGACTCCAGGTCAACAGAGGCGAACGAATCCAGTCCCGGTTTTCTGTCTACTCCAGTCATGAACTTTCAGCCTCCCCCTTCCTTCAGAAACTGGACCACGGAAACACCGGGAGGCAAACTGGCGCCGGTACCCGCCAATCCCTGGATTCTTCTGGTGACCTTACAAGGTCTCCTAGCAGAGAATGCAAGCGAGCAAGTCCTACATAGACACTCTCCGGGGAGCAGCGTGAAACGTCTGCTAGGGCCCCCGATCAGTTGTGCTGGGTGAACACGAGCCCAGAGGCCCCACAGACCGCTCAGTACGCCAAAATCAGAGCCGTCTCCTAAAATGATAAAAAAAAGGATTTACTGCGTGACTTCCATGATACCTGCTGTCCAGCTGCCAGCCCCAGGGAGCAGAACAGGGGCGAGGAGGGGAATGTGTGTGTAGCTTAGTGTGTAGGGCCCAGAGATGTGTGAAACCCACAAGCCAGGTTCTGGTTACAACAGCTGGAACTGCTCCGCCACAGTGGCCCAGGCTCCAAGGATGTCCTGGGTGGTTTTGCTCCGTCCGTCCATTCGCGGCCATGATTGTAATCCCGTGACAAGATGTCCGTAGGGCACAGATGCACCTGGCACTGCACATCCGGAAGGGAAAGCGAGGAAACGCAAAACAAAAGGAAAGAGAATAGGGAGCAGAGCAGAGCAGACAGCACGGCCATGGGACCCGCACCGCGAGGATCAGCCCTGGGGGTAAAACAAGTCGTCCTGTTCTAACCCGGGGGGGAAATGTTAAATGAATACCGATGGCCTCTGCCAGTGCCTTGACCGCTCCATGGCACACCGGACAGGCCAAGCCCGGGCCCCCACAGAAAGGCTTCTCCATCCAGTGCCAGGGGCTCGTAACCTCTCTCCTCCCTTATTATTATTGTTAATTCTCCCTTCTTTGTAAAGCAGCCCTTGTAGACCGATAGGATGTGACTCTAGCAATGTGGGTATAAAAAAGCCATGAAATAAATACATAAAGGAAGGTGTGGAAAGGACCGTAACCCCCCCCCCCCCCCCCCCCCCAAACATCTCCCTCCATCCCTGCATGATGCCTCCGAGGCATCCTCTGACTACAACTTCCTGCCCATGCATCCCTTCTCCCTCCATGAACTGCTCCAGATGTTGAGGGTTGGGTTGGGTTTGTTTTTTTTTTGCAATGGTCAATGACTTTTTTTTTTTTTACGCGCCAGGACATTTCTACTTCCTGTCTCTCTCCCCCACCCCCTTCCAAAAATACATCCAGACTAATGAATATGCAATGGGAGTGACCCCCCCAAGCTTACTGGCATTCAGCCGGGAGTGGGAAGGGGCGCTGGGGTTCAGGATTTAACAGGGACCCAGGCTGCTGGTCCTACTCCCAGGGAAGGCTGCAGGAAGGGGGGTCCCAATCCCAGGTACAATCATGGATGGGGGGGAGAGAAGTCCTTTCTTACCAGCTCTGCCGCTCCAAGCCGCCTTCAATCCTCCGCACAATCCCGAAGCAGAAAGAGAAGAGGCAATGGGGTCTGACTCCGGATCCGAGGAGCCGCAAAGCAATCCTCGGGCTGCTGGCTCTTCTCCCCTCCTCGGGTCCCAATCCCTGTGCAGCTCATTCATTGCAAGGGGCGGGCTTCCCCTCAGCCCTGGGAGAAGCGGAGGAGCCGAGCCGCTCTCCCCCCCATCCCCCTCCACGTTTGCTGCACAATCCAGATGTTGCTGCTCCGCTAGGTCCCGGCTCCTCTGCCGCTTCCTGGGGAGGGGGTTTCTCTCTCTCGCCCTCTCGCTGCCTCAGTTCCAGGGAAGCAGAAGGCTGGCAACATTTGGGATAAAGAAGCGCTGCCTTGGTCCCTCCTCCGGCTGCCGAGGCACAGGCAGCCCCGTCCCAATGGAGAAGGCTGAACCAGCAGCAGCACAGCAGCAGCACCGCTGCTCCGCCCCCCTCCCTGCCAGGTCAGTCCCCTCCCCCTCCACCCCCGCCCTGCCGACACTGCCAGGCCTCTCAGGCTGGAGGGGGCACTGCCCCATGCTACTTCCCCCTGGCCACTCACTCCCCCCCGCCCCTGCAGAAAAACCTATACGGATAAACTCTTATAAAGTGAATACAGATCATGGGTCTCCATCAGGGCCTGAGGCTGAACTCTGACCTGCGTTCTGGGTCAGGGGGGGTGGCGAGAATGCAGAAGGGGGGGGGGGCAGATAAAGCTGCCCCCCTGCCCTCGGGGTAAGCCGTCTGCTCGGGTGGCATCGCCAGGGCTAGGGCCGGAGGAGTCTGAGATCGGGGACCAGGAAGAGCAGTGGCCACGAGGAGGTGCGAAACCTGCTGCCCAGCTAAGCCACCGCGGTGGGAAGAAGCAAGGGGTCAGCCGGGACCAGAGCCAGCGGTCCTTCTGGGGCAGGGAAGGCCGTGCTGGCGAGGGGCCAGGGCGCCCCCTCCCCCCGCCTGGAAAGAATAAGGGCCGGGGCAGAGGTCGGTGCCCTCCCACTTAGGACATTAATGCTGAAATCTGTTGTAACCTCGGGGCCAAGCCACTTCATCCTCCATTGCCTCGGGCACCTATTACGACTGTAAGCTCTCTGGGGCAGGGACTCGTGCAATCTGCCGTAAAATGCCGTATAGGAGTCGTTCCTCCAGGTTGGACACCCCCCACCCCTCCCCGTGGCATTATTGAAGCACCCCCCAGAGATCTTGTTGTTTCAGGAGGGGGGGGTCTCTGTCTCTACTTTCTGTCCACCTTTGCAATTTTGACGGAGTTTCCAGTACTTTTCAGCCCCCGAAAACTTATCTTGACCTTTGCCTCCTGCAAAATCAGGACCCTAAAAGCCCCTCGGAGGTTTCAGTGATGGGGGGGGGGGGGTGGAGGGGAGGGCGTTTAACAGGAACCTCCCAAGCTGAGCTCAGCAAGGTGTCAGTCACTTCCCACAGGCCCTGGTTAGGGTTTCTGGAGAAGGTCTCTGGTTTGGGGGGGGGGGGGGAGGGGTTTACTCAGCCCCTGTCCCATGCACCAGGAAGCTACCTGGGCAGAGACAGGACTGGGCCCCACTGTCTGTCCTGAGCTGCCCTCATAGTCTCTGTTTGAACGTTTCTGAACCATGGCCCTTGCCTCAGGCATCAAAATCCCTCCGAGGTCTGATTCCCCCCCCTCCCCCTCCCCCACCCCCAGGAGGCAGCAGCTGTAATTCCAGACTGTCCCCCCCCTCCCCCCCTTTCCGTATGTGTCCTGCCAGGGTCCCCTCTGCATGGTCTGGTTCTCATTTCAGAGCCTTGACTCCCTGCCCAGAATATCTTTTAACTGAAATCTGAAGGAAAAGTTTGCAAAACTTCTTTCCTTTCTGTGCGTTCCTCCTTCTCCCCCTCCCCGCCCCTGCCTGCAGGACCGGGCCCTGTTTTATTACCAGCGGACCATCAGCAGATTTTATTGGGAAAAGCGTGTGCAGAGTTGCATCGGATAAGTCTGGTGAATGATTAACCCTGGCGGTATGGGAACCCCCCCTTCCCCGAAGAGCTGAGAGAGCCTTGCAGCACTCCCAGGGCGCAGACCCTTCGGAGGAGAAGCAGGGACCGGGGCTGGCGGTTACCGCCATGCGCTTTTCCGGCCGATGCGATGTCGGCGCGCGTCGAAGCGGGGCGCTCACGACGGAGCGCCCCGCTCCCTCGACACTCGCCGATCCCCTCCCCCCCCCCCCCCCCCTCTCCGGGGCGCCCAGCGCCACACGCGAACGGGGCTGCCGTGCTGAAAGGGGAGGCGCCGGGAAGAGGTGGCCGTCAGCCGGTTAGGAAAAAACGGAGCCGCTGGGTTTCAGAACGTCGGGAAAATGGACGCGCGTCAACGGGAGCATCCGTTTCCCTAAGTCAGAAGTACGGAAAGGCAGTATTCGGGCTTCTCGAGACGACGCCGGCCCCAGAGCTGGCATTCATCTCCGAGAGCAAAAATGCGCACCAGAGGGGAGAATGGATAATAGCCTCGTCCACGTGCGTTTTGCACGTGATGAGCACTAGCGCGCGATAGGACGGGCATTTTGGACCGTGCGGCCCGTTTGTGTGCTTGGAGCGGGGAGAAAGGGCGTAGGAGGGATTGCGTTTTCCGAAACCGGGACCTGCAAGGCACCAGTCAGACAGAAACTTCTGAGGGGACACACACACACACCCCCACCCACCCCTCCTGCCGGCGACCAGGGATAATATGTCATTGATCAGGGAGCGGGCCCAGGCACCTCAGCCTGTCCACCTTTGGAAATGCTTCCCCATTACATCCGTGTAATGATTTACAGGCCGGCATGGCCTGCGTGAAGGCCAGAGTCCGTGTCCTTAATAGGCAGGTTTGGCTGCCAGGAGAACACACAGTGGTGATGTAAAAGAGCCCCGAGAGCATGGTCTGGGTGTTGAAAGGAACGAGCGTCACTGACGTGATGACCGTGTTGTGCCTGTTCTGGTAAATACCCTGCCTATGTAAATGAGTTCTTCCAATGAGCTAGACTTACCCTACCGAGCAGCACCTAACTCTGCATGGCAGAGGAGGAAGGGGGAGAGGAAGCTGTGGCTGGAGAGGTCGCGGGGTGGAATTACTCGGGGGTAACCTCAGGAAGGGTTGATCCGGGGGGGGGGGGGGGAAATTCCCGGAGTCTCTCCTTTGCCCTATTTGCTTTGATTACACCGTAAGCTCTACCGAGCAGGGACCCTCCCGTGTGTTTCCGAGCGGTGCTGTAGAAGTGGAATGTAAGGGCAGGGCTGGTGGTATTGTGAAGGAGAGCCGGGGATCGCCTGAGTGCTCCACCAGGAAGGGAGTGGGCAGAGCTGGGGACGGGCCTCAGGGTCCTGATCTGCTGTCACGCCTGTGAGGTTCCTCTTCTCTGTATTCCGCAGGGCGCTTACGTCTTCAACGCCTGCCGCTCTCCAGATTTTTCCTCCAATCCAATTTGCTTCCGATCCCAAACTTTTCATGCCCAAAATGCCAGCAGAGCAAGTCACTTTCAGCCGGGGGGTGACAGCGCCTGCTTGAAGGACAACAGCGCACAAGGATAATTCACCCGAAAACTAGAGCAAGGCCCGGGGGCCTTCAATGAATTGGCTATAATGATCCATGGGGGGATGGGAGGTGCGGGAACAAAGGAGTCCATTTTTCTATGATCTTACAGTACAAGAGCGAGGAACACTGGGAAACACGCAGCTAGAAGGAGCTTTACCCTCAGGAAACTTGTTCTTGGCCTCGTTTTGTTGAGGCTCCTGACAAAAGAACATAAGAAGTGCCGGGTCACACCCAGGACCCATCGGGCCTTCCATCCTGTCTCTGACATTGGCTGATTGGGTCAGAAGTACCCTGCAGGGACAAACAGTAGGTTTTCTGCAAGTCCTTAGCTGAGGGCGCTGGGGTTTTATCTCTGCTTAATACAGTGACACAGAGGGGGGGGGGGGGCATTCCCTGGTCTTGCGTAGCTGCAGACAAAGTGGACTGCTGGGGATGTAGGGATGGGTGCTCACGAGCTTAAACCATTTCTCTGGGTGAGGTGGCTCTCTGTGCTGGGGATCCCCATCTCTGTGCTGGGGGTCCCCGTCTGGGAAGCTGGGGGCAATGCACAGGAATTTAGCAAGAAGAGTGGCGGGAGGGCTGAGGTGGTGGGGGGGTGCTGAGGTAAGTGGGGTTCAGGAGGGGGGCGGTCTCCGAGTTTTCCATGCCGGTAATCTAAGATCTGTGCCGCTTAAAACAGCAACAGCAGCTATAGATCCAGCGCCGTGATATAGGCCAGGAATGGCAGGGACGGGACATTGTGTGCCTTCCCGGCAGGGTGCGAAGTTATTTTTAGGAAGATCATAGCTAAGACGGAGGACGCCAGGTCCCCAGGGCTTAGAAGGCTTCCAGGCTTTCGTGGAAAGGAAGCGGATCCCGATGGGGAGACGTCGGGTGCGTCTGCGGGCCCCAGACCCCCCCCGGGCCTGTTTTCTTTGGCAGGTCCGGCTGGCTTGGACTCTCGCACAACGGTCCCTCACCCTCCCATGTGGTAGCACCTCCTCTCCTCCCCGTCCACACCAAGGCCTGCCTCCTCAGCTTATTTATTTATTTACTCGAACCCCGACTGCACCGGATCCTGGAAGGATTGCTGCCGGGCTGGGAGTTTGCGGTGCAGATTCCGAATCCAAAATTAGGGGGTTTTTTTTTTTGCTTTTATCCTCAGAAACCCAGAGGCAGAGCAAGGAATGGGGGGGTTCAGCATAATTTCTTTCCCAGGTTTCTCAGCCGCTCCCCGCAAGCTCTCGGGGTGGTGAATCAGCTTCACACATTAATCCCCCCTTCCGGATAAGTTCATTGTTTTTTGTTTTTTTTCTGGAAACCTCTCCTCTCTCCCACCTTCCCCCCCCCCCCTCTAAATCAAGCAAGGGAGAAAAGCAGGTCTGGGGGTGGGCCCTGCCGTTTATATCCAGGAAGCGGAAGGCCCTGCAGAGGAGCGGCTAAGCCTGGACCTCCAGCTGTCAAGAGCCCAGGGCCGTTCCGCGTCCTGCCAGGGGGATGCACCAAGAGGCGAAAGCGACTGAAAGCACCAGGACAGGGCCCCCGGTTCTGCCGCTGGCCTCCTCTCTTTTCTTAGAGCCTCCTGCCAGGATCCTTGTGAAATGAAAAGATTTAGCAGCTTTCAAAGCTGATCCCTGGTGTTACTGTAAGAACGAATATTCCCCGCCAGGATCAGATCTGCCTCTTCCCCCCCCCCCCTCCCCCCCATCACCTCTCCTCTCTGCTCGCTGGCACGGGTCTGGAAAACTGGAGACGTGACGGGGGAAGCAGATGTGATCCCGGGTCTGCCGGCGCTTCCATTAGGAAAGCTAAGCGGTCGCCTAAACTGCCAGAATTTTTCCCGGGGCGGCGAGATCCCTCCGGCATGAGGGCCCGTAGGACTGCTGTGCCCCCACAGGCAACACTGCCAGAGAAAGGAGCCACTCGCTGCCTATGGCAGGTGGGAGGGCTGTGCCGGAGCTGACACACAGTAGGTAAGCTGGGGGAAGGGCACACCTGACGGAAGGTTTACATGGAGCTACAGCCCCAGCACTATACCCCCCACTTCCTGGCTCCAGCACATGTCTGCAAATCTTGCCTTCTTGTTGCTTTTAGCACCCTACGTCTTAGGGGTGTATCGTGAGGGTGGAGGGAGCCGGGAGAAAAGGGGATGCATCCCCCCCTTGTCCCTTCCAAAGCAATCCCAAAGATCCATGCTACAATCTATTTGGGGGGTTTTTTCCCCCCAATAAAATCAGATGGTTAAGCACAAGATTCATGCTAAATTCCAGAAAGCGTAATAAATAAATGAGGAAAACTGCCTCTCCCCCTCAATGCATACTTTTTTTCCCCCCCAAGCCTGATCAATGGGAGGTCTGTCCTTACTCCATTTCTATCTCAGAGGTACCTGGTCCCATTTCCGCACCCGATGCTCCTGCTGTGGTCTCGCGGTAGGTAACATGTAACGTCTTGACGTGCAGAGCCATGAAACCCACAGACCCGGATTCTAATCCCATACCTGCCACTATTTCTCACTGTGTATGAGAGGCTAGTGTTGATAGAACTGGGATCCAATCCCACTGCTGACACCAACATACTCTGCAATAGCATAGTGCTAAGGGATGCAGACCTGTGAAATCTACAGATTCTGTTTCCAGATTCAGAGTTAGGTAGTAAGTGGGGCTCAGAGGGGAGGTGGACAGGTTGAGATCTGAGGCATTACTAGACATGGCTTCCAAGGTTGCCCTAACAATCTCGCTTTTGTTCTCAGATGAGAGCCAGGATTATTTTTGCACATGTTTATGGATAGCTGTTTTTTTCTCCTTGTCCCTTGGACATGTCTCAAGAAGTTAACAGCATCTGGAGAAAAGGCTCATATGAGAAAGCCAGAAGAGAGGGAAGACAGCTGGGAAACATTAGCAGTTAAGCTGGCAACGCAGCAAAAAAAGGCAAGAAAAGAGCCTTAACAGTACAAATACTAATATACAGTGGGGCTTAACGCTTGTCTCTAAGTAGAGAGCGCCGCCCACCATGATAAATGTAAGTAAACCAAAGACCGCTGCTGTGCTGACTGTCATGCACACATCACACTGATACACATAAAGCATGAATACAGCACAGACAGCTGAAGAGCAGATCTTCATCAGAGCTCCATGCAGGCGTCACACTGATACACGTAAAGCATGACTACAGCACAGACAACTGAAGAGCAGATCTTCATCAGAGCCCCATGCAGGCGTCACACTGATACACGTAAAGCATGAATACAGCACAGACAGCTGAAGAGCATATCTTCATCAGAGCCCCATGCAGGCATCACACTGATACACGTAAAGCATGAATACAGCACAGACAGCTGAAGAGCAGATCTTCATCAGAGCCCCATGCAGGCGTCACACTGATACACGTAAAGCATGAATACAGCACAGACAGCTGAAGAGCAGATCTTCATCAGAGCCCCATGCAGGGTCACACTGATACACATAAAGCATGAATACAGCACAGACAGCTGAAGGGCAGATCTTCATCAGAGCCTCGTGCAGGCGTCACACTGATACACGTAAAGCATGAATACAGCACAGACAGCTGAAGAGCAGATCTTCATCAGAGCCCCGTGCAGGCGTCACACTGATACACGTAAAGCATGAGTACAGCACAGACAGCTGAAGAGCAGATCTTCATCAGAGCCCTGTGCAGGTGTCACACTGATACACGTAAAGCATGAATACAGCACAGACAGCTGAAGAGCAGATCTTCATCAGAGCCCAAAGCAGGCGTCACACCGATACACGTAAAGCATGAATACAGCACAGACAACTGAAGAGCAGATCTTCACCAGAGCCCCATGCAGGCATCACACTGATACACGTAAAGCATGAATACAGCACAGACAGCTGAAGAGCAGATCTTCATCAGAGCCCCATGCAGGCGTCACACTGATACACGTAAAGCATGAATACAGCACAGACAACTGAAGAGCAGATCTTCACCAGAGCCCCATGCAGGCATCACACTGATACACGTAAAGCATGAATACAGCACAGACAGCTGAAGAGCAGATCTTCATCAGAGCCCCATGCAGGCATCACACTGATACACGTAAAGCATGAATACAGCACAGACAGCTGAAGAGCAGATCTTCATCAGAGCCCCATGCAGGCGTCACACTGATACACGTAAAGCATGAATACAGCACAGACAGCTGAAGAGCGGATCTTCATCAGAGCCCAAAGCAGGTATGGCTGTGATATACAAAACATATACAACTGAAGAATAGATCATCAGAGCCCCGTGCAGGCCTCACTGATTGACATGAAGCATGAATACAGCCCCGATAAAAGGTGCGCACCTCTTGTTCTAAAAAGTGCTTACAGACATGGGAACTGAATAGGACAAAGGGAAAGGAGACCTCGGAGCAAGCTGTCCCCCGAGTTTAGTGCTTTAGGACATGGGCTCAGAGTCTGTCTGTCTGTCTGTCTGTCATCGTTTCATGGCTGTCAGACCCAGCAGCAGGCCGGATGGACCCTGCATGTGCTTTGGGTTCGCGGAGGCGGTGGTGGTAGTTATCCGGACAGAGGGGGCAGCAGCTGCGCGCGCAAACGCCCGCAGGTTCGAAGCCCCACCCTCGCCCAGCCAAATTCAGAAAAAAAAAAAAGAGGTGGGGACAGATAGCGATGGGTATTGCAGCCGAGCTCCCGTCCCTTTACTGGCTAAAGATGTTACAGTTTCCATCTCCTACGCATTATCCGTTCTTGGAAATAAGTGAGCGCGTGCTGCTGCTGAATAAACGTTGAATGGGAAAGCGCCTACGTCACGATCGGAGCGGCAGGAGGAAGCCCCCCCCCCACCCGTCAGCAGGTCTCGTGATTTCCATCCGGTGCAGGAGGGCAGGGAACCTTTAATATCGCTGCCTGAGATTTGTGTGTGCGGGGTCTGGCCGGCTAACAGCTCGATACTGTAACCTGCGGCTGGAGATTCCCCGTCTGTAACCCGCTGTGGGCGCACAATTCGGACGCGTAAGGCCATCCTGCAATCCAGTCTCCAGTTTCACGCGTCCTTAGCGCTTCTGGAAACCGACCCGTAACCCTTTCCGCACGCGGCATGTATATGATATGTAAATGAAGGAATTAGCTGAGGCAGCCCGTGCGATTTCGGCGCTCAAGGCAGAGCCGAAATCGCACGGGCGTACACAGGCGCGCATTCCTTCACTGCCGGCGGGGGCTGCCGGAGGCCGCTTTCGCCGCCGGCTCCCTCCGCCTGGATGAACGGGCGCCCACCCGCCCGCCAGTAAGTTTACTTTTTTTTTTACACTTTATTCCCTTTTGTTTTAATTTTCGCCCTGCACCGTGCTTCGGGAGAGGGGGAACCATCCACTTCCTGGTACCTGTCATTTCAAATGTCACTTGAAATGACAGGTACCAGCGCACCCAGGATACTGTATAGGCGCTGTATTAAGCACCTATACAGTAAAATGGGTTGCGCGGGCCTAACGCTTCGCAGACGCGGCTTGCATTTGCAAGCAATTTACATAGAGTATCAGGCGCTAGGTGAAGAGAACTGTGCGTGCGGGGAACGAGGGTGCGCCCGGCACTGCCGCACTCTTTCTAACGCGGCCTTACAGTATCGACCTGTAAGTGAGGAGTTAGCCGGCTAACGTCCCCTGCGGGGGCTGGCGGTAGGAGCTGCCGTGTAAGACCCGCGTGCCCAAGTTGTAGGCGTCTGGATTTCGGGGAGATGTTCAGCCTGCGTCGGGCGCTCGGGACCCCTTCAGCAGAGTAAACCCCACCCCCCCCCCCCCCCCGCCGGTATTTTATTACCCTGCCAGGTTTTCCTTCTGCAGCGGGCCTGAGGCTCTGGGATATGGAGCCGGCCCCCGGGGGGGGGGGGGGGAGCGTTTCTCTTGTGTGTGTGTGATTTTTTGCACTCCTCCCAGTCTGGCAGAGCAGAGGGAGGGCTGGGGGAAAATTCGATTCATCTTTATTCATTTTGACCGGCCGGGGGGGGGGGGGGGAGATACCAGATAATACAGGAACCTGAACGATTAGTACGGTAAATGCAGATGTTCCGCTCCCCCCCCCCACACACCCACGTAGAAAAGATGCCCCTTGCAGTCATTAGCAGGAAATGACTGGTGCGGGGGCACTGGGCTGCCGAGCTCTCGGGATGCCAGACAGAGACGGGGGGTGAAGGTCATGCAAAGTCCACATCTTACCAAGGGGGAAGCCCCTCTATAAGTTCAGAGGATGTCTCCTCCCCCCAACCACAGGGACTTTTTAAGTTTTGTGGGCGGCTTGGATTGACTCAGAGATTCACTTTTTACAGTGGGGGTGGGGGGGTGACATCAGGTGGCAATCCCCCCCCCCACACACACACACAGACACACAATCAATATCCACCCCAGAGCTTTGAAACAACAGTAAAAGAAAGAAGAACTGGGAATAAGACCAAAAAAGAGGTTGGATTGGCTGCCGCTCTGACGATCCCTGGAAATGGTTTGGGCTCTGCTTCCTTCTGCCTCACCCAGAGGCCTGAGGGTTATGTGGTAATTCCGGTTCCCATTTCGGTAGCGCAATCTGTGGGTTTAGAGAGAATTCTGTTACTGTTTTTAATTGGAAAGGGGCGGAGTGGACGTGACAGAGAGCACCCAGTGCCGGGCACTGACCTGGGAGGGTAAATGACAGCCCTGGAGGACTCTGTGCTCCTCCCAGTCTGCTCAGATGTTTCCTGCCCAGGCTTATTGACCACCCTGCAGGATAATCGCTCTTCATCCAACCCCGTCCACACCGTCTTTTATTATTCAACCTGCCTTGTTTATATTTTGTGTTCCGCTTTTTCAGGCAGATTATATTCAGAGGCTGTGGATATTCCTTACCGCTGCCCCAAACAGGTTTCACATGCTCTCGCGGTGCTGGGACACCATCATCAGGTCCCCGGGCTTTATCCGTTTTCATATATCTGAAGAAGGCGGCTTTCCCTCCTCCTCTGATGGACTGGCCAGTTTCCTCCTCCCTTTGGGCCCAGGGGTAATAACCAGAGATACAGGAACTGCTGAGGGTAGACGGGCAGATACGAGGAAAGCTGAGACGATAACCGGAGATACGGGAACTGCTGAGGGTAGACGGGCAGATACGAGGAAAGCTGAGACGATAACCGGAGATACGGGAACTGCTGAGGGTAGACGGGCAGATACGAGGAAAGCTGAGACGATAACCGGAGATGCGGGAACAGCTGAGGGTAGACGGGCAGATACGAGGAAAGCTGAGACGATAACCGGAGATGCGGGAACTGCTGAGGGTAGACGGGCAGGTACGAGGAAAGCTGAGACGATAACCGGAGATACGGGAACTGCTGAGGATAGACGAGCAGATACGAGGAAAGCGGAGACGATAACCGCAGATACGGGAACTGCTGAGGGTAGACGGGCAGATACGAGGAAAGCGGAGACGATAACCGGAGATACGGGAACTGCTGAGGGTAGACGGGCAGATACGAGGAAAGCTGAGACGATAACCGGAGATACGGGAACTGCTGAGGGTAGATGGGCAGGTACGAGGAAAGCTGAGACGATAACCGGAGATACGGGAACTGCTGAGGGTAGACGGGCAGGTACGAGGAAAGCTGAGACGATAACCGCAGATGCGGGAACTGCTGAGGGTAGACGGGCAGGTACGAGGAAAGCTGAGACGATAACCGCAGATGCGGGAACTGCTGAGGGTAGACGGGCAGGTACGAGGAAAGCTGAGACGATAACCGCAGATACGGGAACTGCTGAGGGTAGACGGGCAGGTACGAGGAAAGCTGAGACGATAACCGCAGATACGGGAACTGCTGAGGGTAGACGGGCAGATACGAGGAAAGCTGAGACGATAACCGCAGATACGGGAACTGCTGAGGGTAGACGGGCAGATACGAGGAAAGCTGAGACGATAACCGCAGATACGGGAACTGCTGAGGATAGACGGGCAGATACGAGGAAAGCTGAGACGATAACCGGAGATACGGGAACTGCTGAGGGTAGACGGGCAGGTACGAGGAAAGCTGAGACGATAACCGGAGATACGGGAACTGCTGAGGGTAGACGGGCAGATACGAGGAAAGCTGAGACGATAACCGCAGATACGGGAACAGCTGAGGGTAGACGGGCAGATACGAGGAAAGCGGAGACGATAACCGGAGATACGGGAACAGCTGAGGGTAGACGGGCAGATACGAGGAAAGCGGAGACGATAACCGGAGATACGGGAACTGCTGAGGATAGACGGGCAGATACGAGGAAAGCGGAGACGATAACCGCAGATACGGGAACTGCTGAGGGTAGACGGGCAGATACGAGGAAAGCGGAGACGATAACCGGAGATACGGGAACTGCTGAGGGTAGACGGGCAGATACGAGGAAAGCTGAGACGATAACCGGAGATGCGGGGAACTGCTGAGGGTAGACGGGCAGATACGAGGAAAGCTGAGACGATAACCGGAGATACGGGAACTGCTGAGGGTAGACGGGCAGATACGAGGAAAGCGGAGACGATAACCGCAGATACGGGAACTGCTGAGGGTAGACGGGCAGATACGAGGAAAGCTGAGACGATAACCGCAGATACGGGAACAGCTGAGGGTAGACGGGCAGATACGAGGAAAGCGGAGACGATAACCAGAGATACGGGAACTGCTGAGGGAGGGAGGGAGGGGAGGGAAAAGGGGGAACAATAACTGCAGATACAGGGAATACTGAAAGTAAAGAGAGGGGAAAAGCAGGGGTAATAAACCAGTCCTGGAGGCTGACACTTCCTTAAACCTGCTATTGGCTTTGTGACAAACTAAAAACATTTCAAAGAAAGCCAATCTGGAACTTGCAAGGATGTGCCATTTCTGGCCAGATGTGCCAGTTGTAGCCGAAGCTCACCAGATCCCTTCCCCACTGAACACATACACACACACACACACACACACCCACACACACACACACACAGTGCCCCAGCAAGGCCAGGTACAGCACAGGCAGCAGTAGTGCAAGCTTCACACACACACACATACATACATGCTGCCTTACCACAGAACAGGTACAGCACAGGCAGCATCAGTGCAAGCTTCATACACACACACACACATAGCCCCAGCCCAGGGACAGCACAGGCAGCGGCGGTGCAAGCTTTACATACATACGCACACACACATTCACTGCCCTACCACAGAACAGGTACAGCACAGGAGGAAGCACTGCAAGCTTCACACGTATGCACACACACAGACACACACACACAAGTTCCAACACTTTCAATCCACCTTCCCTGATGCTGCTGGTAAACGTTTTGTTCTCCTCAGGTGCATCTGCCTGGCACTTACTCAATACCTGGCAGAACCAAGGAGATTAATGCTCTCCCCCCCCCACGCGTCTACCATCTGATGAATCAGAAGCACCTGAGAGAGAGGAAAAGTGAGTGTGTGTGTGTGTGTGTGTGGCTTGCACTGCTATCTCCCGTGCAGTGGTGGAAAGAATTTAGTGGATGCGGGGGTGTTTGGAGAGTGTATGCAGAGCATCGTGGAAAGGAAGTGTGTGTGGGTGTGTGAGTGTGTGTGTGTGTGGGAGGGGGGAATTGTTTGCTACACTTGAGGTGTTAACTGGAGAGAGAGAAAGAGAGCATGTGTGTCTGGATAAATCAGACCTTAGGCAGGATGGGAAGAGGGGGGAGAGGCTGATGAGAAAGTCCCTGGCCTGAGTTCACGTCTCAGAATCACTTAAACCAGTTCTTTGAGCATAAACATCTCAGGCTGACGAAAAGCCTGGCTACATTTTTTTTTCCCCTTTTAGGATTTTGTTGTTCTCTAACGTCCCAGTCCCCAGCCACGCTCATCCCAAAACACGTGCCCAGCCACAAAATCCTTCACAGTCCAATATACCACTGTTCTGATGGGGGAGGAGAAGAGACGGGGGTTGTTTGTTTAATATCCAGATTTTTGGACTCTTATTTACAAAAATGTTTATGTGTGCATGCCGGAGTGTGTGTGTGAGTGAGAGTGTGTGTGTGTGTGCCTTGCACACACACACACACACACAGGCTCCCTTTTTCTCTCACGCATACACCCCCACACAGACTCGCTCTCACTCACCTGGCCCTGCTTCTTCTTTTCCGTGAGTGGGATGGGCTCCGCTCACGGGCCGCCAGGGCCTGCTCCAAATTCTGAATTCCGCGCTCCTCAGTAGCGCAGAATTTCCCCAGGTGTAATTAAGTGCACCCGTTAGGGCAGTCTTGCATGTCCTGCATGGCAGGGCTGCCACCTGCTTCCACCTTTTCCAGGACAGACTGGAGGAGGATTTGCGGCCTCTGCTTCCGTCCTGTGAAATCTGTGCCGGAGGGCGGTCAGGATGGGCTTTTCCATCAGTGTTCACGCTCACACCTCCTCTCCTGCCTCCCCACACTGCTTGTGGGGTGGGGTGATGGGGGGGTGGAGGGGCCTGCCTTTGCCGCGGGTTCTGCTTTTGAATGCAGTTCTTCCAGGCAGAGGCAGGAGAGAGAGAGAGCCATGTCGTTCACTCAGGCCCAAATGATCTGAGCTGACCCCGTCTCGTGCCACCCACCCACACACTCCCCCTCCGACCCACATCACCCCGGACTTTCCACCCTACAAAAATACTGGTGGCGAGCCAGCAGGGCTTGTCTCAGGTTCCTGGCTCCTGGGATGAGCAGAGCAACACTTGTCTCCCTTTTACCACACTGTGGTCCCTTTTTTCATGTAACATTTTGTACCTCTAGACCACCTGAGGATCGTGGGCCTCCAGGGACGGCTTCTCCTGTCCTGCACATTCCTGCGATTCTTACTGGCAGAGGAATGTTGGAATGAGGGGGTTACATACCTTACGTATTTATTTATAAAAATGCATCACATATGTCTGTGATTGGGAGGAGAGCTGGGGGGGGGGGGGGGGGGTCGTCCTCCTCACTCTGCCTCCTAGCGTCGGCCTGGATGAATCCCAGCAGAATCGGACACCAGGAAACGCCCTGTGCGGGGGGGGGGGGGGTGTTTATAACGTTTCCTGCAGAGGTGTGACCGCATGCCTGACGCTTTCCTGATCCACGCAGGTGTCGGCGCCCTCAGCGACTCTGTTCACCATTTCATGCAAATTGCTCTCTGATCTAGGAATCGCCTTCCACCTCTACGCCGACGGCGTTCGGTTTTACATACCGTGCCCCGGTTCTGCTGAGCATGCAACTCTACAGACCCTGGCGGCACACGTGAAGGCCATACAGCACAAACTATCCAAACCGGAAAAAAAAAACCTGAAATCATTCTATTAAGAAGACTCTAGAGCTGAGTAACTTTAATATTACCTCCTTCAGAGCAAGTACGGGACTTGGGGATACAGATTGACAGGAACCTGACAGTGGAAAAGCACGCAAATAAATAAATGAATCAAATCAGGCTCTGCTAAACTGAGATTACTACACAGGGTCCTGCAAACCCTCGTCTTCCCTAACATAGACAACGGTAACTCGCTCCCTGTCTAATAAAAGAAACTACAACTACTGCAAAATGCTGCTGCGACAAGGCTCTTAACGGGTTCGAGAAAATCTGACCGCATCTCACACTCACTGATAGATCTTCACTGCCTGCCCACGCAATCCCGAATCCGCTGCAAAGTTTTAACTTTAATACATTTTGCCATCCCACTCCCAAGGACTCTGGGTGGCATCGCAACCGTACGAGCCGCGGAGATCTGGAAGCAAAGGATTGCTAGCCGCGCCGCCGTCATTACAGAACAACCATCGCAGCCAAAATTAGGGACCGTGCCTTCTCCATAGCTGGCCCGAGACTATGGAACTCTCTACCCGAGACCCCCTATGGCTGACTCTCAAACGTGCACTGAAAACATGCTCATTTAGAAATGCCCCATAGCCTGACACACAACTCTCTGTCCCTATCTGAACCTCCATCTTTTTAAACCCCTCCGTCCCCCGACACCTTGGGTTTAAAGTCCCGGAACATCCCTGTCGCTCCATATCACCCCTGATTACATTAAGCCACGATGCACGTGTGGTTCTGCAATATGTAGCCTTTGAGTCCACACTGAGTCGGTGTGCGCGCCGATCTGTCGCGCGCACGTCACGCCGTAAACCGTTGTGATCTTCGTCTGGAGCGACGGGACGTGAAATGGCCGCGTAAATAAATAGCGTCCTAAGCCTCTGATCCGAGGGGGAGCTGGCGCCGTGCAACGTTGGGAAAGGCCCTGCAACGAGTCCATCTCTGGGCCTCACTTGCGGGGGGGGGGGGAGAGATGCTGGAGAAAGCCCGGAGACAGAAGCTCGGAGTGGCTTGTTGGCAACTTTCAGATACACCGAGAGGATCGGGCACCCAAGGGGTGACGCGGGCTTAAATCCCAGCAGGGGGGGCGATAAGGGAAGACAGTGAGGGTGGCCAAGCGCTGCAATCAGCGTCTGGGGCAGGGGAAGCTCTGTCACCGGAGGTTTTGGAAGAACTATTTAGGACGCAAAACCGCCAAGCTCACCCCTTTTCATTCTCCCTTCCCTCCTAGCTGGCAGGGAGACAGGGAAGCGGAGGCTGAGGATAACCTGTCCAGGGCCCCAGTCCCACCCTTTCCCAGGGCTGTCGGCCATAAATCCCCTTATCCAAAGCCAGCATCGGGAAGCAGTGTCCTGACCAGCAGTAACAGACACGATGGCTTATTATTGGAGCAGACCATTAAAAGAGGGAAGTCTCCAGGCGTGAAGGGATGCTGGAGATCCCTGCAGAACGCCGAAGGGTGAGGCAGCCTCTTGGATAGGGACACTGCTATCCCAGCAAGCCCTTTGCGTAGCCAGCGGCCGCCAGTCCTACCCCAGAGGAAGGCTCCCGTCAGCAGCGTGAGAAACTGCCCGGCTGGCCAGACCCGGCTTAAAAAGAAATTAAAGGGGGGGTGGGGGTGCTGGAGAGAAGTGAAACAGCTGGATAGATTCCAGATGTCCAAGCAACAAAGGTTTCTTATGACAGAACACGGCAAGTGAGCTCATCTCTTCCCCCGGCTCCCTCCGGCTCTCTTGCAACATCCCTCGCTGCCGGAGCCGTGCCAGGGCCTGGAAGCGGTGCGGAGGAGGCAGGGCATGTGCTGGGGTGCATGATGGGGGGTGGGGGCGGCTGTGATTCTGCTGGGGGAGATATGGGTGTATGTGATGGGGGTGAATGTGCATGTATATGGTGGGGAGGATGTGTGGAGGTGCGTCTGTAGCTGGGGATGGAGTGTGTGTGTGTGAGTGTGTGTGTGTGAAGCTTGCACTGCCGCTGCCTGTGCTGTCCCTGTCCTGTGGTGAAGCAGCGTGCATGCTGTGTGTGTGTGTGTGTGTGTGAGTGTGAAGCTTGCACTGCCGCTGCCTGTGCTGTCCCTGTCCTGTGCTGGGGCAGTGAGTGTGTGTGTGTGTGTGTGAGTGTGAAGCTTGCACTGCCGCTGCCTGTGCTGTCCCTGTCCTGTACTGGGGCAGTGAGTGTGTGTGTGTGTGTGTGTGTGAAGCTTGCACTGCCGCTGCCTGTGCTGTCCCTGTCCTGTGCTGGGGCAGTGAGTGTGTGTGTGTGTGTGAGTGTGAAGCTTGCACTGCCGCTGCCTGTGCTGTCCCTGTCCTGTACTGGGACAGTGTGTGTGTGTGTGAGTGTGAGGGAAGCTTGCACTGCCGCTGCCTGTGCTGTCCCTGTCCTGTACTGGGACAGTGTGTGTGTGTGTGAGTGTGAGGGAAGCTTGCACTGCTGCTGCCTGTGCTGTCCCTGTCCTGTACTGGGACAGTGTGTGTGTGTGAGAGTGTGAGGGAAGCTTGCACTGCCACTGCCTGTGCTGTCCCTGTCCTGTGCTGGGGCACTGTGTGTGTGTGAGTGTGAGGGAAGCTTGCACTGCCGCTGCCTGTGCTGTCCCTGTCCTGTGCTGGGGCACTGTGTGTGTGAGAGTGTGAGGGAAGCTTGCACTGCCACTGCCTGTGCTGTCCCTGTCCTGTGCTGGGGCAGTGAGTGTGTGTGAGTGTGAGGGAAGCTTGCACTGCCACTGCCTGTGCTGTCCCTGTCCTGTGCTGGGGCACTGTGTGTGTGTGTGTGGGGGGGGGGGGGGGGGTAGTTGGGTGTGAGAGCTTTCCCACTAGCACCAGAGGATCCTTCAAAAATTGTAATAGTGGGGAAATGCAGTTTATTGGGATACTTCCTGATAAGTGACCCATGCCTGGTGCTGGGAGGAGCAGGGGGGTGTTAAAGGAAGCAAAGTGAATCCTGAATCAAGGAGAAGTGGTCGCAAGGGTTTAACTGCGAGGGTGGGAGTTTCTGCCCGTGCACCCCCCCCCCCTCTAAATTGAAAGCTTGCCGGAATCCCAGGACTGAAGCTTGACAGACTCAGGTTTCGCTTCTCCGCTGTACCAAACCACTTTCCGTGCGTGGCCGTATGGCGTGAGGTTGGTGCCAGTGGCGGGACTGGAAGCTGTGACTTGTCAGCAGCAGGTCACACGCAGTGAGATGCTCTCTCGGCTTCCCAGCTCTGCCCTCTCAGCACAAGATCGCAAGATTGCTAGGTGTGGTTGAATTAGAACCTGGGCCTGAGGGTTTCCCAGGTCTGTGCTCGGAGTATGAAGAAAGACAAATCAGACAGGCATGAGAGGCTATTCCTAGATATCTCCAGCTCAGGAAAGGGTTTTACGCACCGTGCGCGAGTGCCAGACGCCGCCTTCGCCATGCACTGCCCGTGAGGCAGATCCAGCATGTCTGGATTGCATCAAATCCAGGGCATCCTGTCAGAGAGCCCCTGGCACTGGCAGTGGAGGCGAGACTCTGTGAGCTGAGATGAATCCTGCATATACAGGCTAACAAGCCTGGACATGAGGGGCAGCTGTGCAGAAACGCTGAGTGCACTGGGACAGCACCTCCCATCCGTCTACTCTGCAGAGGCGAGGAAGTGGAGGAAGTGCCATGATGGGTCAGACCCAGGAACCCCTCGAGCCCCTCATCCCGTACATAAGAACATAAGAAGTGCCGGGTCACACCCAGGACCCATCGAGCCCCTCATCCCGTACATAAGAACATAAGAAGTGCCGGGTCACACCCAGGACCCATCGAGCCCCTCATCCCGTACATAAGAACATAAGAAGTGCCGGATCACACCCGGGACCCATCGAGCCCCTCATCCCGTACATAAGAACATAAGAAGTGCCGGGTCAGACCCAGGAACCCCTCGAGCCCCTCATCCCGTACATAAGAACATAAGAAGTGCCGGGTCACACCCAGGACCCATCGAGCCCCTCATCCCGTACATAAGAAGTGCCAGGTCACACCCAGGACCCATCGAGCCCCTCATCCCGTACATAAGAACATAAGAAGTGCCGGGTCACACCCAGGACCCATCGAGCCCCTCATCCCGTACATAAGAACATAAGAAGTGCCGGGTCACACCCGGGACCCATCGAGCCCCTCATCCCGTACATAAGAACATAAGAAGTGCCGGGTCAGACCCAGGAACCCCTCGAGCCCCTCATCCCGTACATAAGAACATAAGAAGTGCCGGGTCACACCCAGGACCCATCGAGCCCCTCATCCCGTACATAAGAACATGAGAAGTGCCGGGTCACACCCAGGACCCATCGAGCCCCTCATCCCGTACATAAGAAGATAAGAAGTGCCGGGTCACACCCAGGACCCATCGAGCCCCTCATCCCGTACATAAGAACATAAGAAGTGCCGGGTCACACCCAGGACCCATCGAGCCCCTCATCCCGTACATAAGAACATGAGAAGTGCCGGGTCACACCCAGGACCCATCGAGCCCCTCATCCCGTACATAAGAACATAAGAAGTGGCGGGTCACACCCAGGACCCATCGAGCCCCTCATCCCGTACATAAGAACATAAGAAGTGGCGGGTCACACCCGGGACCCATCGAGCCCCTCATCCCGTACATAAGAACATAAGAAGTGCCGGGTCACACCCAGGACCCATCGAGCCCCTCATCCCGTACATAAGAACATAAGAAGTGGCGGGTCACACCCAGGACCCATCGAGCCCCTCATCCCGTACATAAGAACATAAGAAGTGCCGGGTCACACCCAGGACCCATCGAGCCCCTCATCCCGTACATAAGAACATGAGAAGTGCCGGGTCACACCCAGGACCCATCGAGCCCCTCATCCCGTACATAAGAACATGAGAAGTGCCGGGTCACACCCAGGACCCATCGAGCCCCTCATCCCGTACATAAGAACATGAGAAGTGCCGGGTCACACCCAGGACCCTTTGAGCCCCTCATCCCGTACATAAGAACATAAGAAGTGCCGGGTCACACCCAGGACCCATCGAGCCCCTCATCCCGTACATAAGAACATAAGAAGTGCCGGGTCACACCCAGGACCCATCGAGCCCCTCATCCCGTACATAAGAACATAAGAAGTGCCGGGTCACACCCGGGACCCATCGAGCCCCTCATCCCGTACATAAGAACATAAGAAGTGCCGGGTCACACCCGGGACCCATCGAGCCCCTCATCCCGTACATAAGAACATAAGAAGTGCCGGGTCACACCCGGGACCCATCGAGCCCCTCATCCCGTACATAAGAACATAAGAAGTGCCGGGTCACACCCAGGATCCATCGAGCCCCTCATCCCGTACATAAGAACATAAGAAGTGCCGGGTCACACCCGGGACCCATCGAGCCCCTCATCCCGTACATAAGAACATAAGAAGTGCCGGGTCACACCCAGGACCCATCGAGCCCCTCATCCCATACATAAGAACATAAGAAGTGCCGGGTCACACCCGGGACCCATCGAGCCCCTCATCCCGTACATAAGGACATAAGAAGTGCCGGGTCACACCCGGGACCCATCGAGCCCCTCATCCCGTACATAAGGACATAAGAAGTGCCGGGTCACACCCGGGACCCATCGAGCCCCTCATCCCGTACATAAGGACATAAGAAGTGCCGGGTCACACCCAGGACCCATCGAGCCCCTCATCCCGTACATAAGAACATAAGAAGTGCCGGGTCACACCCAGGACCCATCGAGCCCCTCATCCCGTACATAAGAACATAAGAAGTGCCGGGTCACACCCAGGACCCATCGAGCCCCTCATCCCGTACATAAGAAGGGCCGGGTCACACCCAGGACCCATCAAGCCCCTCATCCCGTACATAAGAAGTGCCGGGTCACACCCAGGATTCATCGAGCCCCTCATCCCGTACATAAGAAGTGCCGGGTCACACCCGGGATCCATCGAGCCCCTCATCCCGTACATAAGAAGTGCCGGGTCACACCCGGGACCCATCGAGCCCCTCATCCCGTACATAAGGACATAAGAAGTGCCGGGTCACACCCAGGACCCATCGAGCCCCTCATCCCGTACATAAGGACATAAGAAGTGCCGGGTCACACCCAGGACCCATCGAGCCCCTCATCCCGTACATAAGGACATAAGAAGTGCCGGGTCACACCCAGGACCCATCGAGCCCCTCATCCCGTACATAAGAACATAAGAAGTGCCGGGTCACACCCAGGACCCATCGAGCCCCTCATCCCGTACATAAGAACATAAGAAGTGCCGGGTCACACCCAGGACCCATCGAGCCCCTCATCCCGTACATAAGAAGTGCCGGGTCACACCCAGGACCCATCAAGCCCCTCATCCCGTACATAAGAACATAAGAAGTGCCGGGTCACACCCAGGACCCATCGAGCCCCTCATCCCGTACATAAGAACATAAGAAGTGCCGGGTCACACCCAGGACCCATCGAGCCCCTCATCCCGTACATAAGAACATAAGAAGTGCCGGGTCACACCCGGGACCCATCGAGCCCCTCATCCCGTACATAAGAACATAAGAAGTGCCGGGTCACACCCGGGACCCATCGAGCCCCTCATCCCGTACATAAGAACATAAGAAGTGCCGGGTCACACCCGGGACCCATCGAGCCCCTCATCCCGTACATAAGAACATAAGAAGTGCCGGGTCACACCCGGGACCCATCGAGCCCCTCATCCCGTACATAAGAACATAAGAAGTGCCGGGTCACACCCGGGACCCATCGAGCCCCTCATCCCGTACATAAGAACATAAGAAGTGCCGGGTCACACCCAGGACCCATCGAGCCCCTCATCCCGTACATAAGAACATAAGAAGTGCCGGGTCACACCCAGGACCCATCGAGCCCCTCATCCCGTACATAAGAACATAAGAAGTGCCGGGTCACACCCAGGACCCATCGAGCCCCTCATCCCGTACATAAGAACATAAGAAGTGCCGGGTCACACCCGGGACCCATCGAGCCCCTCATCCCGTACATAAGAACATAAGAAGTGCCGGGTCACACCCGGGACCCATCGAGCCCCTCATCCCGTACATAAGAACATAAGAAGTGCCGGGTCACACCCGGGACCCATCGAGCCCCTCATCCCGTACATAAGAACATAAGAAGTGCCGGGTCACACCCGGGACCCATCGAGCCCCTCATCCCGTACATAAGAACATAAGAAGTGCCGGGTCACACCCAGGACCCATCGAGCCCCTCATCCTGTCTCTGACAGTGGACAAGTCCAGGTCATTTGGATGTAGCCAGCAGATCTAATGGGGAGATCCACTTCCCTGCTGCTCACCCATAGGTGGTGATCCCTAAGTGTTTCTGGCTAATAATTGTTCATGGACCTGTTCTCCAGGAACATCCAAAGCTTTTTAAAAACTTGTCTTTGCTGTTACGTTTAAGCACATCCTCTGGCTGAATTTGTACATGGAGTTTAACAATCCCTCACTCGTTAGTTTTAGGCAGTGTCCCCTCATCCTAGTTCTGACCCTTTCCCAGCCCGCTCCTGAGCTTATGAACCTCTGCCAGGGCTCCTCTCAGCTGCTGCCTCGGGTGGGGGTGGGAGAAGCTCCTGTGACAGTGCTGTGAGAGCCGGGGCCTGCCTCTGGACAGCAGCTGGATCCCGTCTCCGCCGGAGATGAGGCCGGGCAGCTGGCGATGGCGTCACCACTGCGCTGCTGCGCCCGCCCGTCTCCTCATACTTTCAGCCTGGCGTCAGCAAGTCCCGAACGTGATCCAGCCTGCGGGGACTACCCAAACGGGCCAAGCCGGTCCTGGTTCTGCAGCTGTTCTTAGGGCGCCCGGAACTACGGCTCCCTGCATGCACTTGGGCAACGAAAACCAGGACTAGCTCAGCCTCTGGGCATTGGCGTGGGTCGTGCGGACGCCTCCAGCCCTGGCTTCCACCCTCCCCCACTCCCTCATCATGGGGATGGGGGGGCTCCCCCCAGTCCTTTTGGGGAAGGGGAGGGCACAGTCAGACTCTTCTGGAACAGGCCTTGCTGACTGAATATTGTTTCAACTTTTGGGATGAGGAGAGCACATCTGGAAAGCATTACCTTCCCTCTTCGCAGGGGTTTGGATTTATGAATGACGCCAGCATCCGGAGGAGAAGGCACCGGGGATCTGAGTGGGAGATGCCATGGGTGCATAACATATACACACACTCACTCACTGACTCAGATACTGACACCATCACACACTCACACTCACTCACTCACTCACTCATACTCACACCATGCACACACACACTCAGATACAGACACCATTACACACACACACATACTCACACACTCAGATACAGACACCAGCACACAGATACCCAAACATACATGCACTCACACACACTCAGATACTGACACCATCACACACACATACTCACTCAGATACTGACACCATCACACACACACACACACTCACTCAGCTACAGACACCATCACACACAAACACACACTCACTCACTCATACTCACACCATGCACACACACACTCAGATACAGACACCATTACACACACACACACACTCACTCAGATACTGACACCATCACACACACATACTCACTCAGATACTGACACCATCACACACACACTCACTCAGCTACAGACACCATCACACACAAACACACACTCACTCACTCATACTCACACCATGCACACACACACTCAGATACAGACACCATTACACACACACACACACACTCACTCAGATACTGACACCATCACACACAAACACACACTCACTCACTCATACTCACACCATGCACACACACACTCAGATACAGACACCATTACACACACACACATACTCACATCACGCACACATACACTCAGAATCAGACACCATAACACACATACCCAAGCACACACACATACTCACAGACACCATCACACACACACACACACACTCAGATACTGACACCATCACACACACATACTCACACACACTCAGATACAGACACCATCACACACAAACACACACACACTCAGATACTGACACCATAACACACACACACACATACTCACATCACACACACACTCAGAATCAGACACCATAACACACATACCCAAGCACACACACATACTCACAGACACCATCACACACACACACTCAGATACTGACACCATCACACACACATACTCACACACACTCAGATAAAGACACCATCACACACACACTCAGATACTGATACTGACACCATCACACACACACACACATACTCACACACACTCAGATAAAGACACCATTACACACACACACATACTCGCACACACTCAGATACAGACACCATCACACACACACTCAGATACTGATACTGACACCATCACACACACATACTCACACACACTCAGATAAAGACACCATCACACACACACACACTCAGATACTGACACCATCACACACACATACATACTCACACACACTCAGATACAGACACCATCACACCCAAACACACACACACTCAGATATTGACACCATAACACACACACACATACTCACACACACTCAGATAAAGACACCATCACACACACACACACACATACTCACACACACTCAGATACAGACACCATCACACACACACTCAGATACTGACACCATAACACACACACACACACATACTCACACACACTCAGATACAGACACCATCACACACACACACACACTCAGATACTGACACCATAACACACACACACACACTCACTCAGATACTGACACCATAACACACACACACATACTCGCACACACTCAGATACAGACACCATCACACACACACATTCAGATATAGACACCATAACACACACACTCACTCAGATACAGACACCAGCACACACACACACATACTCAGACACCATAACACACATACCCAAGCACACACACATACTCACAGACACCATCACACACACACACATTCTCACACACATTCAGATATAGACACCATCACACTCATACCCAAACACACACTCACTCACACATGCACAAGCAGACAGCCTCACATCTACATTGACACACACACTCACACTTGTACACAAAAATACAGACATACACATACACTTCACTGATGCACACACACACTCATGTACATATTATATACACATTCACACACACACACTGGGAGTGGCCTGAGAAGCAGCCTAAAAAGGGAAAGCACCCTCCGGGCTGAAGGCAAATCCCCCCACTTTGCCATTTTCAGCTGAAGCACAGGCAAGGTCAAGCAACTCATTCTCAAGGTGAAGCCAGTTTCCCAGCCTTGGACAGACCCGACCTCTCAGGGTGAAGGGGTGCTTCAGTCTCCGTGCCCCGGCAGGGATGTGAGAAACACAATGAGATGGGTAGTTTCGGCTCATTTATGAGTCAAAACGATCAACACATTTTATTTTGTTTTGTGGTTTTTTAGCACACACTACAGCATGCAAAAGAAAACAAAATTATCAGAAAGCGAAGGGAGAAGTTTGTGTCCATGTACACCCTCTACTGCACCCGAAATGTCAGCAGCTTCCAATAATTGTCCTCCCTGCCTCCTCCACCCTCCAAATCCCCCCAGCAAAGAAGCTCCAGTTCTCCCCCTCTGCCTCGCCCAGCTCCGGAGCAGCCTCTGCCACTGGCTGGCAGCTCCCGTCGAGGTCCAGAATAAGGCACACGAGCCGGCAGGGACGTAAACGAGTATTTCTCATGAGCCCTGCAGCGTCGGACCCGCTTGGCAGTTCATAATCCCGGCTTCTTCCGGGTTTTCCTCTCCTTTATATGCTGGGGTACTGCAGCGAGGAAATGGCGCAGGACGCTCGGGATGTGTTCTGCACTCGGAGGATGTTGTCGGATGCTTTCCTTCCCCCTCCCCCCCCCCCACCCCCATTAGACTCAGGCTGTCCTGTGATGTCACTTCGGAAAGTTTACATCCCAGGCTTCCTGCTCCACTTTCTCTCTGTAGCAACTTCAACGCTTTTTATGAGGTAGATGCGGATTCAACGCGAAAAGGTCGGGGAGGGCATCTCAGATTCAGCACAGAGAACTCGGGGTTACAACAAACCAGGTCGTCAGATAGCCCTGAGCATTTTACTGCCTGCATATAGGGACAGACAAAAAACGTTAACCCCCGGGGGGGGGGGGGGGAAGGTGTCTTCTGCTCTCAGACTGGTCCGCCATAGGCACGGCGGGCGCCAGCTCATTTGTGCCACTATGGCAGGACGGTGGCAGCTCATGGGGGGGGGGGGGGGAATTCTGCAGGGCCCCGGCAGGTCTATGGCTAAGGTTCCAGCCCAGAACCACTCATGGACCAGTTTGTACCCTTTTTCACTGCTTCTCGTCCTAAGACCACCTATTATAACAGTAAGAGGTCCTGACAGGCTGGGGCTCATTCCTTCAAGCGCTGCCACAAGGGCCTTTCTGTCAGCCCTGGGGACCGGGGTGAGGGCTGAATCTCAGCCATTCCCTCGTGGGGGAGGGGAAGCTGAGAACCTGATCCCACCGCCACCGCCAGGGTGGTTAAGAGTACAAGCCAGAACCTCCCCAGAAACGAATTCTGCGCAGCCACTAATGACAGGGTGGGAAGGCTGGAGGGTTTGCGGGGGCAGCTGCTCCTGTGATTGATGGGCTCGGGAGAGTGTGTTTGGGTGGAAAGGAATTTTCGGCAGCCGAGGGAGGAAGGGACTGGGATCCTGTCCTGGGTAGATTCATCTGGTGAGGGGAGGGGGGGGGGGGGGCGTTGGGGGTGGGGGTTCAGCTCCGGGTCAAGGAGAAGGAGTGACCTCCAGGTTAGAGCAATGTGTTAAGGACCAGGGGAGCCAGGGTTCAAACCTTGTGACCTTTTGAGACGGGAACTTGCCATGCCCGACTATTATTGTATGGCGTTAATGTAAAAAAACCCAAAAATGCTGAGTATCTTATCAAGGCAGAGCAGGTTAAAGGTGCTGGAGAGGAATTAAATCCTTTCAGGAGGAGAGGAATAGTGTGCGTTAGGAAAATGCCAGCTACAGACAACCCAGCGCCTTCCCTGGCAGCAAAATGGAGCAGGGAGACTGCAGGGTGTCTTCAGAGGCCATCGAGAAAGGGGATGAGATGGGGCCAGGGTTGTGCTGCCTCCCCCCCCCCCCCCCCCCCCCCCCCCCCCCCCCCCCCCCCCCCGATCCATTCAGTCACTGTCCCAGGCCGCTCAAAGCAAAGCCCATCTCCCTCCAATAAACGATATTTTTATCAACCGACACCTATCCCACTCCTCCCCAGAACCCCCGGTCAAGGGAAGGGTATTGCACGCCCTAGGGAACTCTTCCAGCCTTGCACACCTCCCACCCCCCTCTATAGCCACGCAAATGCGACTATGCACGTGCAACACATTTTACAAGAAAAAAGAACATTCACAAATACAGTCTTCTGAGGCAAAACATCCCTTACAGCCTATATATTATATTTACACGCACCGCCGCGGTGCCAGCCAGGAAACGCAGCAAAAAAAAGACACTTGGAACTCCTATGGAATTTATAATGGCACCTCAGAAAGCCACGAATAAACGTAATCACCATTACAATATAGTAAGCCTCCCATACCACAACAACCCTAACTACCAGCACTCAAACAGTAGCAACCTTATCTATGAAAAGGCAGCACTGTAAATATTGCACCAGGCCCTAGAACACCAATACACCACCTATAGGGAAACTAGAACAAGCCAGGCTACTATAGATCCCCTACACAGAAAGTACATGCCAGCAAAATAGCTCACCTCGGTCACCTATGCAGAATAATGACCGACCCCGACCAAATATAGAACAAAGAGTCCAGAAAGTACAAATAGAAACGTGCAGGGAAGAACTGAGCTGGAACCCAGAACAAGCCCAGCAACAATGGAAAACAAAAACATGAACATTCTTCATAAAACATTAAATAATAGATTTGAGAAATATAAAACATAATAATAGTAAAATATATTCACAAAAAGAATAACGATTTCAAACCAGTTAATAAATAGAATATCCAACATTTCCCAAACACCAATACAACATTTCAAAACATCCAATAATTACAAAATATTCATATTATACCCAGTAATTAAAACTAATAAGGATTTTAAAATCTCCTGCTCTCCATACCTGGAATCTTTTTATTTCCATTCACCCTGAGATTTTCAAGGAGTCGGGAAGATAGGGCCGCACACATTTTATCTTTTTTCTCTCTCACACACACACAAAAACACATAGATTCTCTCACACACTCCCTGTCTGATATATATGCCTATGCTCTCACACATACTCCCTCTCTCCCTCAGACACATAAAATGTGTGTGCATGCTTGTGAGAGGCTCTATGTGATACATACACACACACATATACACAGGCTCTCACACAGCCAAACACACACACACATGACCATATCTAGTCCCCAATGTTACCTCTGTGCTTATCCCAGGCTTTACCCCTCACTCCCCCACAGCTAAGGATCCTCTGTGCTTATCCCAGGGTTTACCCCTCACTCCCCCCACAGCTAAGGATCCTCTGTGCTTATCCCAGGCTTTATCCCTCACTCCCCCACAGCTAAGGATCCTCTGTGCTTATCCCAGGCTTTACCCCTCACTCCCCCACAGCTAAGGATCCTCTGTGCTTATCCCAGGGTTTACCCCTCACTCCCCCACAGCTAAGGATCCTCTGTGCTTATCCCAGGCTTTATCCCTCACTCCCCCACAGCTAAGGATCCTCTGTGCTTATCCCAGGCTTTACCCCTCACTCCCCCACAGCTAAGGATCCTCTGTGCTTATCCTAGGCTTTACCCCTCACTCCCTCACAGCTAAGGATCCTCTGTGCTTATCCCAGGCTTTACCCCTCACTCCCTCACAGCTAAGGATCCTCTGTGCTTATCCCAGGCTTTACCCCTCACTCCCTCACAGCTAAGGATCCTCTGTGCATATCCCAGGATTTACCTCTCACTCCCTCACAGCTAAGGATCCTCTGTGCTTATCCCAGGATTTACCTCTCACTCCCTCACAGCTAAGGATCCTCTGTGCTTATCCCAGGATTTACCTCTCACTCCCTCACAGCTAAGGATCCTCTGTGCTTATCCCAGGCTTTACCTCTCACTCCCTCACAGCTAAGGATCCTCTGTGCTTATCCCAGGCTTTACCTCTCACTCCCTCACAGCTAAGGATCCTCTGTGCTTATCCCAGGCTTTACCCCTCACTCCCTCACAGCTAAGGATCCTCTGTGCTTATCCCAGGCTTTACCTCTCACTCCCTCACAGCTAAGGATCCTCTGTGCTTATCCCAGGCTTTACCTCTCACTCCCTCACAGCTAAGGATCCTCTGTGCTTATCCCAGGCTTTACCCCTCACTCCCTCACAGCTAAGGATCCTCTGTGCTTATCCCAGGCTTTACCCCTCACTCCCTCACAGCTAAGGATCCTCTGTGCTTATCCCAGGCTTTACCCCTCAACTCCCTCACAGCTAAGGATCCTCTGTGCTTATCCCAGGCTTTACCCCTCACTCCCTCACAGCTAAGGATCCTCTGTGCTTATCCCAGGCTTTACCTCTCACTCCCCCACAGCTAAGGATCCTCTGTGCTTATCCCAGGCTTTACATCCCATCTCTGAGGAAGGATTTGCAGTCCGAGATATTTTCTGTCCTATGAGGCGAGTCTGGCGTAGCATGTGTGATCAGAGACTCTGGGAAAGCGACAAGAGACCGGCTGTAAATAAATTAGATATTGGGGCATGGGCAGGGCCGCTGGGAGCAGTGGCTGTTGGCCACATAAACCGGGGTTATAATTCCAAGTACCCCAATGTCTAGCAAACTCTCTTCTCCCTGCTGTATGTCAGCACACCCTACAAAAATCCCACTTCTAGGTGGATCCTATTTACTGCGTCCTGTTGATAGAACCTCTTATTGTATATAAGAACATAAGAACATAAGAAAATGCCATACTGGGTCAGACCAAGGGTCCATCAAGCCCAGCATCCTGTTTCCAACAGTGGCCAATCCAGGCCATAAGAACCTGGCAAGTACCCAAAAACTAAGTCTATCCCATGTAACCATTGCTAATGGCAGTGGCTATTCTCTAAGTGAACTTAATAGCAGGTAATGGACTTCTCCTCCAAGAACTTATCCAATCCTTTTTTAAACACAGCTACACTAACTGCACGAACCACATCCTCTGGCAACAAATTCCAGAGTTTAATTGTGCGTTGAGTAAAAAAGAACTTTCTCCGATTAGTTTTAAATGTGCCCCATGCTAACTTCATGGAATGCCCCCTAGTCCTTCTATTATCTGAAAGAGTAAATAACCGATTCACATCTACCCGTTCTAGACCTCTCATGATTTTAAACACCTCTATCATATCCCCCCTCAGTCGTCTCTTCTCCAAGCTGAAAAGTCCTAACCTCTTTAGTCTTTCCTCATAGGGAAGCTGTTCCATTCCCCTTATCATTTTGGTAGCCCTTCTCTGTACCTTCTCCATCGCAATTATATCTTTTTTGAGATGTGGCGACCAGAATTGTACACAGTATTCAAGGTGCGGTCTCACCATGGAGCGATACAGAGGCATTATGACATTTTCCGTTTTATTCATCATTCCTTTTCTAATAATTCCCAACATTCTGTTTGCTTTTTTGACTGCCGCAGCACACTGAGCCGACGATTTCAATGTGTTATCCACTATGACACCTAGATCTCTTTCTTGGGTTGTAGCACCTAATATGGAACCCAACATTGTGTAATTATAGCATGGGTTATTTTTCCCTATATGCATCACCTTGCACTTATCCACATTAAATTTCATCTGCCATTTGGATGCCCAATTTTCCAGTCTCACAAGGTCTTCCTGTAATTTATCACAATCTGCTTGTGATTTAACTACTCTGAACAATTTTGTGTCATCTGCAAATTTGATTATTTCACTCGTCGTATTTCTTTCCAGATCATTTATAAATATATTGAAAAGTAAGGGTCCCAGTACAGATCCCTGAGGCACTCCACTGTCCACTCCCTTCCACTGAGAAAATTGCCCATTTAATCCTACTCTCTGTTTCCTGTCTTTTAGCCAGTTTGCAATCCACGAAAGGACATCGCCACCTATCCCATGACTTTTTACTTTTCCTAGAAGCCTCTCAAGAGGAACTTTGTCAAACGCCTTCTGAAAATCCAAGTATACTATATCTACCGGTTCACCTTTATCCACATGTTTATTAACTCCTTCAAAAAAGTGAAGCAGATTTGTGAGGCAAGACTTGCCCTGGGTAAAGCCATGCTGACTTTGTTCCATTAAACCATGTCTTTCTATATGTTCTGTGATTTTGATGTTTAGAACACTTTCCACTATTTTTCCTGGCACTGAAGTCAGGCTAACCGGTCTGTAGTTTCCCGGATCGCCCCTGGAGCCCTTTTTAAATATTGGGGTTACATTTGCTATCCTCCAATCTTCAGGTACAATGGATGATTTTAATGATAGGTTACAAACTTTTACTAATAGGTCTGAAATTTCATTTTTTAGTTCCTTCAGAACTCTGGGGTGTATACCATCCGGTCCAGGTGATTTACTACTCTTCAGTTTGTCAATCAGGCCTAGCACATCTTCTAGGTTCACCGTGATTTGATTCAGTCCATCTGAATCATTACCCATGAAAACCTTCTCCATTACGGGTACCTCCCCAACATCCTCTTCAGTAAACACCGAAGCAAAGAAATCATTTCATCTTTCCGCGATGGCCTTATCTTCTCTAAGTGCCCCTTTAACCCCTCGATCATCTAACGGTCCAACTGACTCCCTCACAGGCTTTCTGCTTCGGATATATTTAAAAAAGTTTTTACTGTGAGTTTTTGCCTTTACAGCCAACTTCTTTTCAAATTCTCTCTTAGCCTGTCTTATATGAGCGCTCCCATGGTTCTGTATGCACTGCTGCTGTGCCGGGTCTATGTTGTCTCATCTCCACTTGCGAGCACCCACGCTGCTTCTTCCAGTTACTGCTCGGTGGCAATGGATCCCTCGGCTCAGGCTGTGTTCTCCAAGCCATGCACGTGTGCGTCCACCCCGTCCATCGGATGATACTGGTGGCAGAGAGAATGCCCCATTCTCACCGAGCAGTAATCGTCAGGGTATGAGACAGTCACTTGTTTAAAAAAAAAAAAAAAAAGCTGGTCATGAGAAGAGACAGCAGCGTCAAGATCTTTCTTGGCCACCGGATGGAAGGGAGAATTTTGTGATGACAAAATGAAGCAAGCAGAGGCCACAGCCTGGAAACCTGGAAGTCACAGGGTCTATGGTGATCAACCTCTACCTCATTTCTAATCCCCCATTATCACTGACTCTCTGTGTGTGACCTCAGGGGGAGTCACTTTATCTCCCTGTGCCTCAGCTCTAATCCCCGGCTCTGTCACTAACTCTCTGTGTGTGACCTCAGGGTGAGTCACTTTATCTCCCTGTGCCTCAGCTCTAATCCCCGGCTCTGTCACTGACTCTATCCCCTGTGCCTCAGCTCTAATCCCCGGCTCTGTCACTAACTCTCTGTGTGTGACCTCAGGGTGAGTCACTTTATCTCCCTGTGCCTCAGCTCTAATCCCCGGCTCTGTCACTGACTCTATCCCCTGTGCCTCAGCTCTAATCCCCGGCTCTGTCACTAACTCTCTGTGTGTGACCTCAGGGTGAGTCACTTTATCTCCCTGTGCCTCAGCTCTAATCCCCTGCTCTGTCACTGACTCTATCCCCTGTGCCTCAGCTCTAATCCCCGGCTCTGTCACTGACTCTCTGTGTGTGACCTCAGGGTGAGTCACTTTATCTCCCTGTGCCTCAGCTCTAATCCCCTGCTCTGTCACTGACTCTCTGTGTGTGACCTCAGGGGGAGTCACTTTATCCCCCTGTGCCTCAGCTCTAATCCCCGGCTCTGTCACTGACTCTCTGTGTGTGACCTCAGGGTGAGTCACTTTATCCCCTGTGCCTCAGCTCTAATCCCCGGCTCTGTCACTGACTCTGTGTGTGACCTCAGGAGGAGTCACTTTATCCCCCTGTGCCTCAGCTCTAATCCCCAGCTCTGTCACTGACTCTCTGTGTGTGATCTAAGGGTGAATCATTTTATCTCCCTGTGCCTCAGATCTAATCCCAGGCTCTGTCACTGACTCTGTGTGTGACTTCAGGGGGAGTCACTTTATCCCCCTGTGCCTCAGCTCTAATCCCCAGCTCTGTCACTGACTCTCTGTATGTGACCTCAGGGAGAGTCACTTTATCTCCTTGTGCCTCAGTTCTAATCCCCGGCTCTGTCACTGACTCTCTGTGTGTGACCTCAGGGGGAGTCACTTTATCCCCCTGTGCCTCAGCTCTAATCCCCAGCTCTGTCACTGACTCTCTGTATGTGACCTCAGGGGGAGTCACTTTATCCCCCTGTGCCTCAGCTCTAATCCCCGGCTCTGTCACTGACTCTCTGTGTGTGACCTCAGGGAGAGTCACTTTATCTCCCTGTGCCTCAGCTCTAATCCCCGGCTCTGTCACTGACTCTCTGTGTGTGACCTCAGGGGGAGTCACTTTATCTCCCTGTGCCTCAGCTCTAATCCCCGGCTCTGTCACTGACTCTCTGTGTGTGACCTCAGGGTGAGTCACTTTATCCCCCTGTGCCTCAGCTCTAATCCCCGGCTCTGTCACTGACTCTCTGTGTGTGACCTCAGGGAGAGTCACTTTATCTCCCTGTGCCTCAGCTCTAATCCCCGGCTCTGTCACTGACTCTCTGTGTGTGACCTCAGGGAGAGTCACTTTATCCCCCTGTGCCTCAGCTCTAATCCCCGGCTCTGTCACTGACTCTCTGTGTGTGACCTCAGGGTGAGTCACTTTATCCCCCTGTGCCTCAGCTCTAATCCCTGGCTCTGTCACTGACTCTCTGTGTGTGACCTCAAGGTGAGTCACTTTATCCCCCTGTGCCTCAGCTCTAATCCCCAGCTCTGTCACTGACTCTCTGTGTATGACCTCAAGAGGAGTCACTTTATCCCCCTGTGCCTCAGCTCTAACCCCCGGCTCTGTCACTGACTCTCTGTGTGTGACCTCAGGGTGAGTCACTTTATCCTCCTGTGACTCAGCTCTAATCCCCGGCTCTGTCACTGATCCTCTGTGTGTAACCTCAGGGGGAGTCACTTTATCCCCCTGTGTCTCAGCTCTAATCCCCGGCTCTGTCACTGACTCTCTGTGTGTGTGACCTCAGGGGGAGTCACTTTATCCCCCCCTGTGCCTCAGCTCTAATCCCCGGCTCTGTCACTGACTCTGTGTGTGACCTCAGGGTGAGTCACTTTATCTCCCTGTGCCTCAGCTCTAATCCCCGGCTCTGTCACTGACTCTCAGTGTGTGACCTCAGGGGGAGTCACTTTATCCCCCTGTGCCTCAGTTCTAATCCCCGGCTCAGAGCTTATCCCTCACACACACACATCCCCCCTTCTAATCTGGGATATGCTGCTCTTTGTGAATTCTAGTTTGGAGCCCTGAGCCTTGAAGTCCTGGCCAAAACAAACAGGCTATAATTAGCCACGCAGGGCTCTGAATGTCCAGCCGTCCTCCAGGGGCAGAAATAACCTAAGACTGTGCTCTGTATTGGACATTTCCAGAAATTCAAGGAGGTGAAAAAATAGGAAGCCGGAGGCTGGATGGTTGAATTATGTTAGTATGAAATATTTAATAAAGCAGCTCAAAGGCTCCAGTGAGAAGATTGCATCCCTGTCGCCCAGGAGAGGCCGTGCAAGTGACTGTCCCTGGTATCCCAGCTTCACATTCTGTGTATTACGCTGGCAACACATTTAAAGTTGTGCCAATACACTCACCTGAATCAGAATCACCAGCATAGAGAGGACAAGAGTTGGGCCCTCTGAAAGAAAACGTCAGATGTCCAAGAAACACAATTCAGACTACAGAGCTGGGGTAGAGGGAGGTCAGGCTCCTCCGACTGGCCGCCATTACTAATCCGTGGAATGCTCGGGCTGTGTGTTGTACCTGTCCTGTGCTGGGGCTGTGTGTGTGAGAGAGAGAGAGAAGCTTGCACTGTTGCTGCCTGTGCTGTCCCTGTCCTGTGCTGGGGCTGTGTGTGTGAGAGAGAGAGAGAAGCTTGCACTGCTGCTGCCTGTGCTGTCCCTGTCCTGTGCTGGGGCTGTGTGTGTGAGAGAGAGAGAGAAGCTTGCACTGCTGCTGCCTGTGCTGTCCCTGTCCTGTGCTGGGGCTGTGTGTGTGAGAGAGAGAGAGAAGCTTGCACTGCTGCTGCCTGTGCTGTCCCTGTCCTGTGCTGGGGCTGTGTGTGTGAGAGAGAGAGAGAAGCTTGCACTGCTGCTGCCTGTGCTGTCTCTGTCCTGTGCTGGGGCTGTGTGTGTGAGAGAGAGAGAGAAGCTTGCACTGCTGCTGCCTGTGCTGTCCCTGTCCTGTGCTGGGGCTGTGTGTGTGAGAGAGAGAGAGAAGCTTGCACTGCTGCTGCCTGTGCTGTCCCTGTCCTGTGCTGGGGCTGTGTGTGTGAGAGAGAGAGAGAAGCTTGCACTGCTGCTGCCTGTGCTGTCCCTGTCCTGTGCTGGGGCTGTGTGTGTGTGAGAGAGAGAGAAGCTTGCAACTGCTGCTGCCTGTGCTGTCCCTGTCCTGTGCTGGGGCTGTGTGTGTGAGAGAGAGAGAGAAGCTTGCACTGCTGCTGCCTGTGCTGTCCCTGTCCTGTGGCTGTGTGTGTGAGAGAGAGAGAGAAGCTTGCACTGCTGCTGCCTGTGCTGTCCCTGTCCTGTGCTGGGGCTGTGTGTGTGAGAGAGAGAGAGAAGCTTGCACTGCTGCTGCCTGTGCTGTCCCTGTCCTGTGCTGGGGCTGTGTGTGTGAGAGAGAGAGAGAAGCTTGCACTGCTGCTGCCTGTGCTGTCCCTGTCCTGTGCTGGGGCTGTGTGTGTGAGAGAGAGAGAGAAGCTTGCACTGCTGCTGCCTGTGCTGTCTCTGTCCTGTGCTGGGGCTGTGTGTGTGAGAGAGAGAGAGAAGCTTGCACTGCTGCTGCCTGTGCTGTCCCTGTCCTGTGGTGGGGCTGTGTGTGTGAGAGAGAGAGAGAAGCTTGCACTGCTGCTGCCTGTGCTGTCCCTGTCCTGTGCTGGGGCTGTGTGTGTGAGAGAGAGAGAGAAGCTTGCACTGCTGCTGCCTGTGCTGTCCCTGTCCTGTGCTGGGGCTGTGTGTGTGTGAGAGAGAGAGAAGCTTGCACTGCTGCTGCCTGTGCTGTCCCTGTCCTGTGCTGGGGCTGTGTGTGTGAGAGAGAGAGAGAAGCTTGCACTGCTGCTGCCTGTGCTGTCCCTGTCCTGTGGCTGTGTGTGTGAGAGAGAGAGAGAAGCTTGCACTGCTGCTGCCTGTGCTGTCCCTGTCCTGTGCTGGGGCTCTGTGTGTGTGTGTGAGAAGCTTGCACTGCTGCTGCCTGTGTTGTACCTGTCCTGTGGTGGGCAGGGGTGCATAGGGGATGCTGGGAGTACCTAATTTATAAAACCCCCTATCATACCAGAGGCACAGAATCGTGCAGCGCCGGTCTCGTCCTCCAGCCAGGTACTAAACTTATTCAGACCTTGCCGGTTCATACATCCTGCCTTTGCTTAGCTTCTGACATCCCGGCACTTAACAATAATAAAAGAAACAAGAGGAAACATAACAGAGTTAAGCTGGAAGAGAAAAAAATGGATCTTTTCCTTTCGACCCAAGTCCCCTGAGACTATGGCCCTCCTAGAACAGGAATTTGACTCTGAATGCTTTGCCTTAGATCAGTTGGAGAGTCCTGCCCCAGCCCTGCTCTCCATCACACAGAGGAGTGGACATTCTCTAATTCTTATGTACTGGGGGTTGTTTGGTTTTTTTTTATTCTACAAGGGGATAAAATATCTCTTGACCCAAACTTTTGATATCAGCCATGATAATTCGAGGCTGAGAGAGGGCTACAGAGTGGCAGACATTAATGGATTTCAGAATTTGATTTGCAAAATGTAAAAAATGTATTAATCCTGGAACAGTCCCATCTATTCTCTCCTGGTACCTTCTTCTATTTGCAAAAGCACATCAGGTATTTGGTTTGTTTTTTTTATGAAATGGATTCAAGATGCCTCCAAAAAGAGAGTGAATGCCACTTTCTCTCGCTGAATGACTGGAATAGCAAATACTTTCTGTTTGTCTGAAGTGAGCTAGGGAAGCAAGTTGTTGCATCTGCAAAATAACACTTCCAGAAGGAAGCACAATGAGATTCAGGAGAGCAGTGACCGCCAGATCATTGTTCATTTCTCTCCCCCTGCACTGTATCCTGTCTAAAGCAGCTCGCAGGCTAGGGAGGCTCCAATACTGCTCTGGTGGCGAGCGGTGCATTACTGTGCCTGCAGCGCTCCCTGCTGACAGCCTCTGGAAGGACTGCGGCATGAGGAGAGGCATCTCAGCTCCTGCTTTCTCTGCACTTTGCTGGAGTCTCCTCTAGTATTTTCAGCCCCTGAGCTCTCTGCATTTCTCAGGAGTCTCCTCTGGTATTTTCAGCCCCTGCACACTCTGCATTTCTCAGGAGTCTCCTCTGGTATTTCCAGCCCCTGCGCTCTCTGCATTTCTCAGGAGTCTCCTCTGATATTTTCAGCCCCTGCACACTCTGCATTTCTCAGAAGTCTCCTCTGGTATTTCCAGCCCCTGCGCTCTCTGCATTTCTCAGGAGTCTCCTCTGGTATTTTCAGCCCCTGCACACTCTGCATTTCTCAGGAGTCTCCCCTGGTATTTCCAGCCCCTGCGCTCTCTGCGTTTCTCAGGAGTCTCCTCTGGTATTTCCAGCCCCTGCGCTCTCTGCATTTCTCAGAAGTCTCCTCTGGTATTTCCAGCCCCTGCGCGCTCTGCATTTCTCAGGAGTCTTCCCTGGTATTTTCAGCCCCTGCTCTCTCTGCATTTCTCAGGAGTCTCCTCTGGTATTTCCAGCCCCTGCGCTCTCTCTGCATTTCTCAGGAGTCTCCTCTGGTATTTCCAGCCCCCGCGCTCTCTCTGCATTTCTCAGGAGTCTCCTCTGGTATTTCCAGCCCCTGCACTCTCTCTGCATTTCTCAGGAGTCTCCTGTGGTATTTTCAGCCCCGCGCTCTCTGCATTTCTCAGGAGCCTCCCCTGGTATTTTCAGCCCCGCGCTCTCTGCATTTCTCAGGAGCCTCCCCTGGTATTTTCAGCCCCCGCGCTCTCTGCATTTCTCAGGAGTCTCCCCTGGTATTTCCAGCCCCTGCGCTCTCTGCGTTTCTCAGGAGTCTCCTCTGGTATTTCCAGCCCCTGCGCTCTCTGCATTTCTCAGGAGTCTCCTGTGGTATTTTCAGCCCCGCGCTCTCTGCATTTCTCAGGAGCCTCCCCTGGTATTTCCAGCCCCTGCACTCTCTGCATTTCTCAGGAGTCTCCTCTGGTATTTCCAGCCCCTGCACTCTCTCTGCATTTCTCAGGAGTCTCCTGTGGTATTTTCAGCCCCGCGCTCTCTCTGCATTTCTCAGGAGTCTCCTGTGGTATTTTCAGCCCCGCGCTCTCTGCATTTCTCAGGAGTCTCCTCTGGTATTTCCAGCTCCTGCGCTCTCTGCATTTCTCAGGAGCCTCCCCTGGTATTTTCAGCCCCTGCGCTCTCTGCATTTCTCAGGAGTCTCCTCTGGTATTTCCAGCCCCTGCGCTCTCTGCATTTCTCAGGAGCCTCCTCTGGTATTTCCAGCCCCTGCTCTCTCTGCATTTCTCAGGAGTCTCCTCTGGTATTTCCAGCCCCTGCGCTCTCTGCATTTCTCAGGAGTCTCCTCTGGTATTTTCAGCCCCTGCACACTCTGCATTTCTCAGGAGTCTCCCCTGGTATTTCCAGCCCCTGCGCTCTCTGCGTTTCTCAGGAGTCTCCTCTGGTATTTCCAGCCCCTGCGCTCTCTGCATTTCTCAGAAGTCTCCTCTGGTATTTCCAGCCCCTGCGCGCTCTGCATTTCTCAGGAGTCTTCCCTGGTATTTTCAGCCCCTGCTCTCTCTGCATTTCTCAGGAGTCTCCTCTGGTATTTCCAGCCCCTGCGCTCTCTCTGCATTTCTCAGGAGTCTCCTCTGGTATTTCCAGCCCCCGCGCTCTCTGCATTTCTCAGGAGTCTCCTCTGGTATTTCCAGCCCCTGCACTCTCTCTGCATTTCTCAGGAGTCTCCTGTGGTATTTTCAGCCCCGCGCTCTCTGCATTTCTCAGGAGCCTCCCCTGGTATTTTCAGCCCCGCGCTCTCTGCATTTCTCAGGAGCCTCCCCTGGTATTTTCAGCCCCCGCGCTCTCTGCATTTCTCAGGAGTCTCCCCTGGTATTTCCAGCCCCTGCGCTCTCTGCGTTTCTCAGGAGTCTCCTCTGGTATTTCCAGCCCCTGCGCTCTCTGCATTTCTCAGGAGTCTCCTGTGGTATTTTCAGCCCCGCGCTCTCTGCATTTCTCAGGAGCCTCCCCTGGTATTTCCAGCCCCTGCGCTCTCTGCATTTCTCAGGAGTCTCCTCTGGTATTTCCAGCCCCTGCACTCTCTCTGCATTTCTCAGGAGTCTCCTGTGGTATTTTCAGCCCCGCGCTCTCTCTGCATTTCTCAGGAGTCTCCTGTGGTATTTTCAGCCCCGCGCTCTCTGCATTTCTCAGGAGTCTCCTCTGGTATTTCCAGCTCCTGCGCTCTCTGCATTTCTCAGGAGCCTCCCCTGGTATTTTCAGCCCCTGCGCTCTCTGCATTTCTCAGGAGTCTCCTCTGGTATTTCCAGCCCCTGCGCTCTCTGCATTTCTCAGGAGTCTCATCTGATATTTTCAGCTCCTGCGCTCTCTGCATTTCTCAGGAGCCTCCCCTGGTATTTTCAGCCCCTGCGCTCTCTGCATTTCTCAGGAGTCTCCTCTGGTATTTCCAGCCCCTGCGCTCTCTGCATTTCTCAGGAGTCTCCTGTGGTATTTCCAGCCCCTGCGCTCTCTGCATTTCTCAGGAGTCTCCTCTGGTATTTCCAGCCCCTGCACTCTCTCTGCATTTCTCAGGAGTCTCCTGTGGTATTTTCAGCCCCGCGCTCTCTGCATTTTGCCGGAGTCTGAGGCAGTGAGTGGGGTGGAGTGTATTGGAGACCTATTTTGGTGGCTGAAGTTTGGGGAGGTGGGAGAAGACTAGGAGGAAGAGGGGTGTGAGGAGGAGCGGGTGGGGCGGGGGGTAGATGAGTGTGACTGGCTCAATAGATAGGGAAGGGGTGCGGGCAGTAGAAAGGGATGGGTGAGATAATGCTCCGAAGGTTTCCCCCACGTCCGCTCTGTACGCGGTGGGAGCCCTGGAACATGGGCGGGGCCTCCAGTGCCGGCGTGTTTGACGTCATCTTCCTGGGCCGGAAGCGGCGCGCGCGAGCTCTGAGCGACCCTTAGCCGGGGACAGGCGGGAGCTATGTTGCTGCTGCGGTCTCTGCAACGAGCTTGGACCCGGGACTGCGGGAGACGGGTGAGGCGCCGTTCGTGGCTCTTTATGTTCTCTAGCACTGTATGCGCGCTCTTATATACCGCCGTAATATTCACCGGCCCTGAACGTGCCCTGCTGGACTGTTTTAGTGTTACCCAGCACTGCATGCACCCTGCTATACATAGGACCCTACACCCCCCCCCCCCAGCACTGTACATACCCTGCTATACTGATTTAGTATTACCCAGCACTGCATGCACCCTGCTATACATAGGACCCTACACCCCCCCCCCCAGCACTGTACATACCCTGCTATACTGTTTTAATGTTACCCAGCACTGCATGCATTCTGCTATAGTGCTCTCTACACCCCCCCCAGCACTGTACATACCCTGCTATACTGTTTTAATGTTACCCAGCACTGCATGCATCCTGCTATAGTGCCCTCTACACCCCCCCCCCCAGCACTGTACATACCCTGCTATACTGTTTTAGTATTACCCAGCACTGCATGCACCCTGCTATACATAGGACCCTACACCCCCCCCCCCAGCACTGTACATACCCTGCTATACTGTTTTAATGTTACCCAGCACTGCATGCATCCTGCTATAGTGCCCTCTACACCCCCCCCCCCAGCACTGTACATACCCTGCTATACTGTTTTAGTATTACCCAGCACCGCATGCATTCTGCTATATATAGGACCCTACACCCCCCCCCCCCCCAGCACTGTACATACCCTGCTATACTGATTTAGGTTTACCCACCACTGCATGCACCCTGCTATAGTGCCCTCTACACCCCCCCAGCACTGTACATACCCTGCTATACTGATTTAGGTTTACCCAGCACTGCTATAGTGCTCTCTACCCTCCAGCACTGTACATACCCTGTTATACTGTTTTAGTATTACCCAGCACTGCATGCATCCTGCTTTAGTGCCCTATACCCCCCAGCACTGTACATACCCTGCTGTACTGTTTTAGTATTACCCAGCCCTGCATGCACCCTGCTATAGTGCCCTCTACCCCCCCAGCACTGTACATACTCTATTATACTGTTTTAGTATTACCCAGCAGTGCATGCATTCTGCTATATATAGGACCCTACACCCCCCCCCCAGCACTGTACATACCCTGCTATACTGATTTAGGTTTACCCAGCACTGCATGCACCCTGCTATAGTGCCCTCTACACCCCCCCAGCACTGTACATACCCTGCTATACTGATTTAGGTTTACCCAGCACTGCTATAGTGCTCTCTACCCTCCAGCACTGTACATACCCTGTTATACTGTTTTAGTATTACCCAGCACTGCATGCATCCTGCTTTAGTGCCCTATACCCCCCAGCACTGTACATACCCTGCTGTACTGTTTTAGTATTACCCAGCCCTGCATGCACCCTGCTATAGTGCCCTCTACCCCCCCAGCACTGTACATACCCTATTATACTGTTTTAGTATTACCCAGCAGTGCATGCATTCTGCTATATATAGGACCCTACACCCACCCCCAGCACTGTACATACCCTGCTATACTGATTTAGGTTTACCCAGCACTGCATGCACCCTGCTATAGTGCCCTCTACACCCCCCCCCCCAGCACTGTACGCACCCTGCTATACTGTTTTAGTATTACCCAGCACTGCATGCATTCTGCTATATATAGGACCCTACACCCCCCCCCCCCCCCAGCACTGTACATACCCTGCTATACTGATTTAGGTTTACCCAGCACTGCATGCACCCTGCTATAGTGCCTTCTACACCCCCCCCAGCACTGTACATACCCTGCTATACTGTTTTAGTATTACCCAGCACTGCATGCATTCTGCTATATATAGGACCCTACACCCCCCCCCCAGCACTGTACATACCCTGCTGTACTGTTTTAGTATTACCCAGCACTGCATGCACCCTGCTATAGTGCGCTCTACCCTCCAGCACTGTACATACCCTGCTATACTGTTTTAGTATTACCCAGCACTGCATGCATTCTGCTATATATAGGACCCTACACCCCCCCCCCCCAGCACTGTACATACCCTGCTGTACTGTTTTAGTATTACCCAGCACTGCATGCACCCTGCTATAGTGTGCTCTACCCTCCAGCACTGTACATACCCAGCTATACTGTTTTAGTATTACCCAGCACTGTATTCATCCTGCTATATATAGGGCCCTATACCCCCCTCCCAGCACTGTACATACCCTGCTGTACTGTTTTAGTATTACCCAGCACTGCATGCATCCTGCTATATATAGGGCCCTATACCCCCCCTCTCAGCACTGTACATACCCTGCTGTACTGTTTTAGTATTACCCAGCACTGCATGCATCCTGCTATATATAGGGCCCTATATGCCCCCCAGCACTGTACATACCCTGCTATACTGTTTTAGTATTACCCAGCACTGTATTCATCCTGCTATAGTGCCCTATACCCCCCAGCACTGTACATACCCTGCTATACTGTTTTAGTAATACCCAGCACTGCATTCAACCTGCTATGGTGCCCTATATGCCGCAGCCTGATACGCCCCTTGTGTTACTGTCCTATAGTCACTGTACACACCTTGTGTTACTGTCCTATAGTCACTGTACGCACCTTGCTATAGCATACTACAGACATGCCTTTGCTATGTGCCCCCTGTTCTAGCGCTGTGTGTCTTCACCCTGATTTCTTCTTTGTCCCCAGATCAGTCCACACGAGTGGATTTTTCTTCCCAGCCAGCAGATGGAGACAGATCACAAAAGCTTTGTTGTACTGTGGTTCTTAAGCAGTTTGCAGTTACTCCGTATTCTCAGTCTCCAACAGATGCTTGAGGAGAAAAACCCTGAATTCTAGTTAGGAGATACTGAGAAGGCTAAACTGCTTGTTGGCCCTGTTTAAGGACCATCCCCCTGGTAGAGTAGAGGCTAGCAGGGGGTCAGTGACCCTCGGATGGCTTCAGCCCTGGGGCCTCAGGGTACACTGGATAGGCAGTGGTCTGGCTCCCTGGGTGTGGTCTGCCCCTCTCTTCCGCCTTTGGTTCTGGAAGATGGCCTCAAGGAAGGCAGGGCTGCAGTAGCTCATAGGCAGGGATAGCAAGTCTGCAGCGAGTCCTGCCCCGGGTGGATGGCGTGCAAGCACAGTGGAAGCGGTGTGCAGTAGTTTGGCCTGTCCGTGGGGGGGAGGGGGGGCACAGCACGATGTGGAGTGTGAGCACCCGCTGACCACGGGGAAGGCTCGTGGGATCGTGAAAGGCGAAGCTGCGAGCCTCCGGGATAAGCTCCCAGTGCATGGGCGGTGGGGAGGGCGACTCGGAGTTCGCTGGCACCGCAGCCGCAGGATAAAGTCTGCGGCTGAAAGACCAGAGTCCGGCGCTTTGTGCGGTGTGGGAACGGTGGGCGTTTTGTCCGCTGTTCCCGAGGAGCAGAGAGCGCCGGCTGATCGGGCCTTCTTCCTCTCCCGCTGGGAATGATGATAGTTCCTGGGAGAAGAGTCTGAGGAGGCAGATGGCTCCCGTTTATGGGTTTTTTTGGGGTCCAGCCTGATGAGGGTGAACCAGTTTTTTTCTCTCTTGAATTTGTGCTATCAAGGCCTAAGGCCTTTCCGTTCCAGGAAAGAAGCAGAAGGGAAATCTTCTCGTCCTAGAGAGAGGCCCCTCCTCCCTCTAAGGTGTGAAAGGTGGCTCCTTTGGGGAGGGGGGGTGGGGTACAGAGGTTCTTGGCCGTTCGGGATACTCCTCTCACCAGAGTGTTTTCACTCTTCTGGTTCTCCTTCCCCTGCTCGTTTAAGGATGGAGGAGATAGTTATGGTTCCTATTGTTAAACGGGGGGCCCTGACTTTTAAAGTCTGGGAAACCGATAAGCGGGGGGACCTGTACAGCGCGTCTAATGCTCTGCCGTGAGCTCGCTGGTCTTTTCCTGCCGTCGTTTCTCTGTTTCTGTGCTTGGATTATGTTTATGCCGAGGGACTGATGCAACTACCACGGCGCAGCAAAACGTTGGTTCTCTGTCTCCACCTGCTGGTCAGGGAGAAAAACCCCACTTGTCTGGACTGATCTGTGGCTTTAAAGGAACAGAAATTAGCAAGTAAGAACCGGTTTTTCTATTCTGCTCAAACCAACAGACACCAAGGCTTTTATTTAGGAAGGTTTTGGAATTACAAAAAAAAATTTTTTTTTTTTACCAAATTAGACAAAATGGTACATCTTGGAATATTTGTTTGGTTTGCCTGTGATTCAGACGTTTCCCCAAAACTTAAGGAGGAATGGGGGGGAGTGGTCACAGGGTACATCTTTCTTTATTTAAAACCTGACACCCCCCCCCCATGGTCAGTGACTTCCCTGACCTCTCTTCTCTGGGTACCAGCTCTAGCTGCACCGGACCAAGGAAAGAAGCAAGCGGACATTGCTGTGCGCCATGGGGGACATTTCTGACGTTGCGGGACCGGTCCGGTCCGAGGATCTCCGCAGCCCAGTTCCCTGCGAGCCGTGTCTGCGTGCGTTTTTATTTGCACGATGGGTAACGAATGTTGCAGTCGGCCCGGTAACTGCTCGGCACGCTCACCGTGTCCTCTCTGTGTTCTGCTCCTAGATCTTGTCAACTTTGTCCTCTGAGGGCGAGGCGGCGGCGCCTGTGGACCCGCTCGATGCAGCCCATCCCAGTGAGTTCCCTCTGACTGCCCTGCCTCCCACCCTCTCTCGTAACCCTCCCCCCCCCCCCCCAGGCCTGCAAGCATCGCCCAGGAGGAGGGGGATGATGGGGAGACGGGGGTTATTCCTGGAAACGTGTAGCTCGTTGTCCCTCAGAGAGCAAAAAAAAAAAAGTTATGGTGCATGTGCCCCACAAGAGACAGTGGTGTTGGCCATTAAACCAGGGTAGATGGGTGTGGCCACATCATGGGGGGGGGGGGGGGGGGGGATGATGATGTGGCCAGACATTGAGGGAGAAGCGCTGATTCGGGGACCTAGGCCAGACTCACAGATCTGGGGATGGGGAAGGAAGTTTTTCTCATTAGATTCACTGGGGGTTTTCCCCTCTCCCCTGCATTACCAGCTCGCCAGATGACAAACTTTTGTTTTGTTTTCCCTGCCCTCTCTTTCAAAGGTCTTCTAAAACCCCCCTTTTTTTTTTTTCCTGATGGAAGCGACTGCCTGGACTTTACTGGGCGTGTTCCCCTTTTTTTTTTTTGTGCATCCCGGAAAATATCTTTGTTGTTTAATGCTCATCGCCCTCTCTCTCTCTCTCCCGGCCTGTAACAGAAAAGCAGCTTGCGCGCGATCCCGTCGCTCCCGTCATCCAGGAATGCAGGATCCCGATCCCCTCGCACCTGACGGCCGGGCAGGCCTGGCTGGAGTCCCTCCTGCGCTATGAGGACGAGCGCCTGGGCCTGGTGGACCTGCACCCCGATGTCTTCACGCTGCCACCCAGGTAAGGAGCTCTCCAGGGTTTCAGGGAGGGGGTAACAGCCGCCCGCTTACGTCGCAGCCGGTGGTTCTGCAGCCGCCACGCGAGTCGGGCTTGATGGAAGCGGTGGCTGAGTTCAGAGGGGACCTGGAGTGGAGGGCAGAAGCTTCCTGCATGGATTTTAATTCTCTTAGATGGTTAGAAGTGCCAGGGCCGGGTCAGACTGACGAGCCCAGCGTCCTGTCTGCAGCAGTGCTCAGTCCAGGTCACGAGTTACCGGGCCGATCCCAGTGAGTAGAGTCCAGTTCCTCGTCTCTCGCTCCCAGGGATGCCAGGCTGTTAACTGTTTATGGATTTTTTTTTTTCCCTCCAAACCTTTTTTTAAATCCCCCGCTGTGCCAGATCCTGTGGCCACGCCCTCTGGCAACAAATTCTCCGGTTAGTTTTTTGTTTTGTTTTTTTTTAAATCTGCTTCCTGTTAAGTTTCACGGAGCATCTCCCGGTCTTAATAACGTAAGCAAATAACTGCCCCCCCCTGGCCTGTTACCCCCCACCTCCCACTCCTGATTGTGTAAACCTCTATCATATCCTCTCCCCTTCCCCCAAGCTGAGGAGCCATTGCGCCTGACGACGTCCCTGGCGTGCGGCGCAGTGTTAGGGGCACCGAGGAGGAGGAGGGGGTCCGTGCAAAGAGGATGCAGCGCGCGGGAGCTCTGGTGGACTTTTTTGGGGGTTGGTTTGCTTTTGCTTTGTAAATTCATTTTATGTTTTGCAAATTCTTCTGATTTCACCAGGATCGATGTTCTCCATCAAGTGATGGTCTGGCAGCGCAACTTCAAACGGATAGTAAGTATGAGGGGGGGGGGGGGGGAATCAAAGGCGTGGAAAGGAGACAGAGAGAGAGAGGGGGGAAAAAAAAGAGAAGCTTTGTAAATTGTTTTATTTAAAAGGATTAGTTCGAGGCAGAGGCATGCACGGGCCGCAGAAATCAAAGCAAAACGCGCCGACGAAATGACGCGCAAATCCGCTCTGCGATTCCTTCCCTCCTCAGGGGAAGGTAGGACCCCTGCAAACGCTGCCGTAGATAGATAAATAAGCTTTCAGTGCTTTCTTACAATGAGTTTTAAACGTGCCGGCGCTCGGAGCCGTTCAGGAAGAGAGTCCCAGACAATCAGCCCGGCTACGGAGAAGGCTGGCTCGCCCGCCAGCCTCACGGAGGACTCCTCTGATACGTTTTCATTAGCCCACCTTAGTAATCAGCTCTGTTTTTATTGGGATTTGACGTCCACGCGTTACGCGCAAGCCAGCGCTTCTCAGAGCGATTTGTCGTATCGGAGGTTCTTGCCCACGAACGCTGGCGAGGGAGGCGGCGTTGTAAAACGTAAGCTGGTGTAGGTTACGCCGAAACGTGCAAGGGGGACCCGTACACAGAGAGGGGCGAGGGAAATGTTAAAACGGGGGTCACAGAATACCAGTTCCGTGCCGCACTGCCGGTCCCGATCTGCCGAGGGCGGTGGGGGCAAATAGGACGAAAGCCTCCGATGACAGCAGCACGTGGACTCGACAGCGAGACGGAGCTGGTGAATTAGGGCACGCTGCCCTGTAAAAACCCCCTAAGCCGGGAGAAGACTGCTGTGCACCGGAACGGGCCCTCGGGAGGGCGGGGCCTGGCTGCTTTGGGGGGAGAGTCCCGTGTGGGGAGTGGCTGCTTGCATGTGAGCCTTGCAGGCCCGTGACTTGCAGCTTTTCCTGGTTCGTCTGTAAATCCCTTTTTTTCTTCTGTTTGTTTGCATGCCTGGGTCCTGCACGATGGCATTAGCATTCGAAGGCCAGGGTGTGTTTTTAATGATATATAGGGGGGGCAGAATGGGGACTTTATACGGAGGGAATAAAGACCGATTAAATTCTGCCCGCAGTCTGTCCGGTGCCCACCAGGTGGCGCCATTGCTCCACCAGCCACAGAATATATTTTATTTATTTATGAATTTTAATTACAATCAAGTAAATAAAAATTCAATTTTACATATATTCAATATTGACATTGAATATTCCTAGGAAACAGGATTTCATCAATATTATAGTCGTACATATCCCATGGAAAAAAAACAAACCCCATAACCTATAACCTCTTATTTTGTCCTATTTCCATGTTGGCAAACCAAATTGGGAGCATATTGAGCAAAGAAAAAACTGTATAACAAATATATATCCCTGAGATACAGAGGTATGCAGAGAGTACATTTTATCTACCTAGTATATGTATATCTTTTAAACACCTTGGAAACATAGAAATGAAGGCAGAAAAGGAGCTTCACTCAATCCTCTCCCCCCCCCCCGGGTTTTCCTCTCTCGTTTCAGAGCCACGCAAAAGTGAAGACGCGGGCAGAGGTGAGAGGAGGCGGCAGGAAGCCCTGGCCGCAGAAGGGGACCGGCAAGGCGCGGCACGGGAGCATCAGGTCCCCGATCTGGAGAGGCGGTGAGGTTTCTGCTGCGTGTGTGGTGGAGAGGGCAGGGGGGGCATCCGGGGGGGCCTGACGGTTGGCAAATCCGCTTTATCCGTGCCCGAGTCCTGATCCTCCTCCCCCCCCCCCCCCCCCCCCCCGGCTCTGCCGCCGACTCTCCGCGCGCGGCTCGGGTTTATCCCTCCGTGCCGGGGCGTTAGTAAGGTGGTTCCTTCCGCTCCAGGGAGGCGGTCGTGTGTGCCCGGGGGGGGGGGGGGGTGTGTGGCTCGGGTTTATCCCTCCGTGCCGGGGCGTTAGTAAGGTGGTTCCTTCCGCTCCAGGGAGGCGGTCGTGTGTGCCCGGGGGGGGGGGGGTGTGTGGCTCGGGTTTATCCCTCCGTGCCGGGGCGTTAGTAAGGTGGTTCCTTCCGCTCCAGGGAGGCGGTCGTGTGTGCCCGGGGGGGGGGGGGGGTGTGTGGCTCGGGTTTATCCCTCCGTGCCGGGGCGTTAGTAAGGTGGTTCCTTCCGCTCCAGGGAGGCGGTCGTGTGTGCCCGGGGGGGGGGGGGGGTGTGTGGCTCGGGTTTATCCCTCCGTGCCGGGGCGTTAGTAAGGTGGTTCCTTCCGCTCCAGGGAGGCGGTCGTGTGTGCCCCGGGGGGGGGGGGGTGTGTGGCTCGGGTTTATCCCTCCGTGCCGGGGCGTTAGTAAGGTGGTTCCTTCCGCTCCAGGGAGGCGGTCGTGTGTGCCCCGGGGGGGGGGGGGGGGTGTGGCTCGGGTTTATCCCTCCGTGCCGGGGCGTTAGTAAGGTGGTTCCTTCCGCTCCAGGGAGGCGGTCGTGTGTGCCCGGGGGGGGGGGGGGGGTGTGGCTCGGCGCAGATCCCGTGCGCCGGCTGCAGTTGCATTTCTCTTGTTCACACGCGTGCACGTCTGGTTTTCAGGAGGCGTCGCTCATGGGCCCAGGGGCCCCACCAGCTACTACTACATGCTCCCCATGAAGGTGCGAGCCCTGGGGCTGAAGGTGGCCCTCACCACTAAGCTGGCACAGGTAATGCATGGGGGCCGTCTCCCTGCCCAGCTGCACTAAGAGGAGAGACGGGGGGGGGGGGGGGGTGAATAGGATGCCGACATTTTATTTTATAATTTGTCTGTTTTTGTTCTTTCCGCTACGTTTGGGCTTTGGTTCTTAGTGGCACAGCAGGGATCGCTTTGTGCGTGTGAGGGTTGGATCCAGGGTGACCTCTTCCATCATCCCCTCCACCTATCCCAAAGCCAAATAGGACACGAGGAGGGGAGGGGGGAAGGCTGAGACCCCTCTCCCACCAGCCCTCTGCTTTTCCTGGCTTCTCCACCGCTTTCTCAGTGGCTCCAGCATTAGCCCGAGCTTTCAGGCTGAAACGATGTTGGATCACTCAAGGTTTACCAGGAGAGCCGAGAGGAAAGCGAGCTGGGGCGCTGAGGGGTATTCCAACCCCCCACACCCACACACGCTGCTCACAAACAGGATCCCTGTATCCCCTGCCTGCAAGATCTGGGCTAAGAGAAATATCCACCCCCTCCTCCCCCGGCTTTGATACAGCTTGAGAGGTGCTCGGGTGATAAAAAGCCGATTCCCGTCCTCGGGGTAGCATCGGATCGCGCCTCCCCTGCTGATGAGCGTCGCCTCGTTTTACTCCCTCAGGACGATCTGCATGTCGTCGACTCCTTGGCAGTTCCAACCCCAGACCCCCGGTATCTCCAGGACCTGGCCCGTTACCGGCACTGGGGGGATTCGGTGCTGATCGTGGGCATGTGAGTACGTCTAGGCACGGGAGGGTCAGGGGAGTGGTGTTGAGGCATTTAGTGTTCTTTAGGAGGAGCTAGGTATTGTTCAAAGCAAAATTATTATCTCCAAACCCTCCCCAACTTACCCAGGAGAGAGGCACTAGCACCCGCATAGAAATTAAAGCGTTGCCCTGGGATAGGAGCGGGTGCTACACGGTGTCACCTCCTCCCCGCCTGATCCGATCCGCTGCGTGATGCTCTTGATGGGGCCGGTTCCGAGCAGGTCGACCGGGGCCTGGCAGCCTCTCCTCCCTTGGGACTTTGCTCACCTGGCCTGCATCCTGTGCCTTTAGCTGTTAGCATGATAACCAGTATAACCTTTCTTAAGTTTATTAAGTTCATCCTCTGCCCCTGCCTATTTCACTTCCCAAGTTCACACGACCTTCTTTTATTGTAACTTTTTTGCTTCTTCCTCAATGTTAATGTTATAACCCCCTTGTTCCTTGTGAACCGATATATGATACGATCTGCATCGTGAATGTCGGTATAGAAAAAGAGATAGATAAATAAAATAAATGATTAAAATGGGCTTCTCATGGGGGCAGCCAGCAAAGGACTCTCTGTCCCCTCCCTGTGCTTTGTTCACAGAGAGATTTCTCACTCCCAGCCTCCCAGTAATTTTCTCCCTTGATGTTGTTTTTTTTGTCTCTGATTTTCATTGGTGGCGGGGGGATCCAACGGGCTCCCCTGTAGCAACGACGACTTTCCCGAGAACATCCTCCAGGCAACGGACGCCTTGAAAACCATCAACCTGATCCCTGCCGTAGGTACGAGGCCGCAGGTGGGAAGGGGAGGGCGACAAGACGAGCATGGGCGGGGGGGAGTGTGACCAGGCGGGCGGAGCGAGGCCCGTGAGGGGCGGCGGTCGCTTCTCGCGGCTTCCACGCAGCTCTCATAAACGTTCCGGCTCGGGTTCGTGGAAGCTGCCGATGTGTTTTTTGTTTTTCCTTCCCCCGCTCGTGGAACTGAAACTTCAGCGGGAGCTCTTGGGTTATGGAAACGGGGGGGGCGTTTGGAGGCTCATTCTGGTCAATGCACGTTTCTGGTGGTGGGGGGGGGGAATAAGCTGAGGGTGACAGAAGGCAGGAACAGGTCTGGAGAGGGCAGCTAGAGAAGTGCCGCGTCGGGCCAGGCGGTCTGAAGCCGGGCCCCCACCCTCCCTAACCTTTTGTGCGTGTCTCTTACCCAGGCCTGAACGTGTACAGCCTCCTGAAGCACCGGACCCTGGTGCTGACCCTGGACACCGTGCGCTTTCTGGAGGAGAAGCTGCTGTGGCAGGACACCCGATACAGCCCCCTGTACCCCCTCAGAATGCCGTACAGTGACTTCCCCTAGGCCTCCATAATATTCTGCCAAGTTTAAACAAACAGAACTGTCACCAAATTTATTTTATTTTTTTTTCTTGTTGCATTTTAAATTGTGTTTTTGCAATAAATAATAAACGTGGTTCGGTACCAGAAAATGTAGTATTGACTTGTGTCTCTTATGTCGGCTTTTAGCCATGGCTCGGGGGGTGGGGGGTACTGCCAGGCTGCCTTCAGAAAGAAACAGGGGGGGCCAGAGATGGCATTAACCCCGCCCCCCCCTGCAGGGGGACTGGATCCTGCCTCAGCCTCTGTTAGCTTTTCTCTGCTCCAGGAAACCTTTGCACTGTGGGCGATGGGGGCCGAGTCTGCAGCCGAGCACCAGGGGATTACCGGAGCGTAACCGGAAAATAAGACCTGGAGGGAGGCAAGGTTATTAGAGAGAGGGCTTCCTGCTTCCGCTTGCTGGAGGGCAGAGGAGGAGGAGGAGGAGGCCTATGCTCTGCATTGTGCCAACCCTGCCCCTTCCTCCTCCTCCTCCCACAGTGAGACGGGCACCGCCTGGGGGTGCAAGGAAATGCAGACCCCGCGCTGCCATGCACACACTTCAAGCCAGGGAAGCCGAGCCTTCCCTCCCTATCTTATATAAAGATCCTATATAAAGTACTCACCGTAATTCATAAATCCATTCACAATATCTCTCCTCTTCAATTATGTAACCAACTACGCCCTCACTCCTCCTCTAGACCCATCAGAGGAGCATATAAAGGCACACTCTATGTACCTTCAACAAAATCCTCGCATCATAAACGTGCCATATCTACAGCAGGCCCCATTCAATGGAATGCGCTCCCACCAGACATTCGGCTTGAGCTCTGCCACTCTTCATTCAAAAAAAAACTTAAAACCTGGCTCTTTAGCCAAGCTTTTCCAGGACCATGATCATCATTTTTTCCCCTCCAACCAGCAAGAACATATCTTCTTCCCAAACCCCCATTTTCCATACCACTACCTACTTCGGTATCTAATCTCTTGCTGCAGGACACTTGAGACTTTCTCACTTATCCGTTATAATTTTTATGCTCAATAAGACCTGTCAACTTAATTGTTTAAGTCTTTTTTTTTTTTTTCTCCTTTATCTTTTGGTCATCAGTGTTACAACGTTATTGTTAAATTTTGAACTTATGTACACTGTTCCAAGTTTCATAACCTTGTTCTATGTAATGCCTTTTGGCAATTTTCATGTTCTGTTTCAGTGTAAACCGATGTGATCTTTATTTCATATAGGAACACCGGTATATAAAAATCTAAAAATAAATAAATAAATATCTCACCAGTGCCTGTGAGGCCTTGAGTCGTTACCCTATGTTATCTGCAAGTCCCGTCCCCCCCCCCCCCCCCCCCCCCCCCCCCCGAAAAAGCCATAGGCAGTCCTGGCTCCTACATGGTGCTCCTTTCGGGGGCTGGCTAACATGAAGGCGACCGAGGGCGGAGACTCCTGCAGCATCCCCGGCCCTGGCTGAGCCAAGGATGGGGGTCTGCACAGGGCAGCGGTGCCAGGAGCTCTCAGTGACATGCCCCCCCCCCTGCAGGCCCCCCATCCTCCCCAGGCCGGACTTAAACCGCTTGCTCTGAAAGCAGGACGGAGGCGATCGGAGAAATCAGCAGACATGCCAAGGGGAGCCCCCAGCACGCCCGCTGGCATCCATCCGCTGCAGGAGCTGGGCGCCGCGCATGAAAGAGGGAGCCTGTTTCCCCCCCCCCCCCCCCTCCCTTCCCCTGCCTTCCTCCGGAGGGCAGGGGATTGCCTTTCTTTCAGAGGATGGGGTGGGCGGGACGGAGGCCACGAAACAGGAAATTATGCCCATCCGGGGCTGTTGCGGCAGAGGGGTCTGAGTCTCCAGGGAAACCTTTGCAGCCATGAAGGCTCCCGGCGTTGGGCTCCCCTCGCTCCTGCTCCCGCTGCTCTGCTGCTCCTCCCTGGGTAAGAGCTGCTGTCCTTATAACAGGGATCGCTTCTATAGGGAGGGGGCTGTGTAAAGATGATCTTATAACAGGGGGTGTTCTTATAGCAGGGATCACTTCTATAGGGAGGGACATGCAGGGGGCTGTGTAAAGAGGATCTTATAACGGGGTGTTCTTATAACAGGGGTCACTTCTATAGGGAGGGACATGCAGGGGGCTGTGTAAAGAGGATCTTATAACAGGGGGTGTTCTTATAACAGGGGTCACTTCTATAGGGAGGGACATGCAGGGGGCTGTGTAAAGAGGATCTTATAACAGGGGGGTGTTCTTATGACAGGGATCACTTCTATAGGGAGGGACATGCAGGGGGCTGTGTAAAGAGGATCTTATAACAGGGGGGTGTTCTTATAACAGGGGTCACTTCTATAGGGAGGGACATGCAGGGGGCTGTGTAAAGATGATCTTATAACAGGGGGTGTTCTTATAACAGGGATCACTTCTATAGGGAGGGACATGCAGGGGGCTGTGTAAAGATGATCTTATAACAGGGGGTGTTCTTATAACAGGGATCACTTCTATAGGGAGGGACATGCAGGGGGCTGTGTAAAGAGGATCTTATAACAGGGATCACTTCTATAGGGAGGGACATGCAGGGGGCTGTGTAAAGATGATCTTATAACAGGGGGTGTTCTTATAACAGGGATCACTTCTATAGGGAGGGACATGCAGGGGGCTGTGTAAAGATGATCTTATAACAGGGGGGTGTTCTTATAACAGGGATCACTTCTATAGGGAAGGACACGCGGGGGGCTGTGTAAAGAGGATCTTATAACAGGGGGGTGTTCTTATAACAGGGATCACTTCTATAGGGAGGGACATGCGGGGGCTGTGTAAAGATGATCTTATAACAGGGGGGTGTTCTTATAGCAGGGATCACTTCCATAGAGAGGGACATGCAGGGGGCTGTGTAAAGATGATCTTATAACAGGGGGGTGTTCTTATAACAGGGATCACTTCTATAGGGAGGGACATGCAGGGGGCTGTGTAAAGATGATCTTATAACAGGGGGGTGTTCTTATAACAGGGATCACTTCTATAGGGAAGGACACGCGGGGGGCTGTGTAAAGATGATCTTATAACAGGGGGGTGTTCTTATAACAGGGATCACTTCTATAGGGAAGGACACGCGGGGGGGCTGTGTAAAGATGATCTTATAACAGGGGGGGTTTTCTTATAACAGGGATCACTTCTATAGGGAAGGACACGCGGGGGGCTGTGTAAAGATGATCTTATAACGGGTCACTTCCATAGCAAGGACATGCGGGGGTCTTTGTAAAGATTATTCTTGGGGATCCAAGATGGCAGCTGCATAGCAGATGCGGTTTAGCGCCTACTCCTGGATGTTCCCCTTAATTTCTTTCGAGTTCTTCGATACTTTTCCTTTTTGATGGTGGAACGGAAAGGAGCTGTTCGGCAGGGTAAGACGGCTGTGGCGCCGGCTTCCCTTCACCAAACGAGCTTGCCCAAGCCGCTTCATGCCCGCAGCACCCAGACCGGCAGCCTCTGGGTCCTTGGGTGGCCCCTTGCGTCTTCGCCCGGCTCTGCTTTTTCCCTCCTTACCAGGGCAGCTTCGGCGTCGGGACTCCATGGAGGGGACAGGAGGGTAGGCGGTTAGCAGCTGAGAGTTTTGGTCCCCGCAATCCCTCCTCCTCGCGCGTATCCTCGGGAGCAGGTTTGGTAGACTCTCTTCCGTCTACTGTGGCTCCCTTTTCAATTTCTCAGGATTCTGCTTCACTGTTATTGCATTGGGCAGGCCTATAGACCACTCTGTTAATCAATCTCTTCCCTCCTTGGTTTCTCTTGGCTACTGATTTACGTGGCAGATCTCGAGCTTATGAAACCCGGTTAAACTTCTTTGGAGCAGGAAGCGTCCGAAGGGGAAGCTTTCTATTGCAAAACTTCAAGAGCTCCAAAGGACCCGTCTTCTACGTCTCGAGGAACCGAGAACATTGAAAATTCCCTTTGGGATCTTTTAAATCTGAGATGACTTTGTTTTCCTCGGATTCCTCTCAGTACACCCCTCCCATCTTTTTTCTTCTTGTTTAAAAGAACTTTCTAAAGGCTCCCGAGAAAGCACTTTCTCCCACGCAGAAGTTTTTTCCCTTCCTGTTCCTAGAAGATTAATGGATAACCACGTCAACACTCTGAGTAGGTTCTGATTGGTCAGATATAAAAGCTTATACACAGTACTAGAACTTTGGGGTGGCTGGGTGATTGTACAGTTGTATGGACCTGTCGCCCCCCAGATAGAATAAACACTCGTAATGGGCGATCCCATTAATTTAACTGATTTCCTTGAACATTCTGGTGAAGGAAGCTACGTTATTGGTGACCTTTGGTCTTTATGGCAAGAAAGTAGTAAATATTCTTCGTCTGTATTTTGGCAGTGAAGACACTTTATTTAAAGGCCAGAAGATTTGGACCCTTCCAGACATAACGAAGGTCACCCAAGAACGACGGAAGAAGCTCTTGGCCATGAAAGATGCCGTTTCTCCCCCCCGGGAGCCTCGTGTACTATACGTTACAAGCATGGGTGTAGCTTGCTTATTGAGGCGGTTACTACCCCTAACTAATTAAGCTAAATATTTCACATAGCTGCAGTTCCAACACTGCTCTCTACATTAATGGTGGGGGTGGAAAGGAAATATAACCAAAAGGTTACTAAGAGCCAAGAGTAACAGATAAGTATAAGAAAAAAAAAAGTGTGAAGCTTGCTGGGCAGAGTGGATGGGCCATTTGGTCTTCTTCTGCTGTCATTTCTATGTTATCCTTGTGAAAGTGTGATAACTCTTAACTCTGTTAAATTTGGGTTTGTTTTTTTCTGATCCCGGTCAGTTACAAACACTTTTTTTTTTTTTTTTTTGGGAAGCTCGTCAAGGGGTTGTGGTTCCTTCGTCTTCTGCTAGTGGGAATATAGCATGATAGGGTGTTTTCATGCTGTGCAGTTTCCTTCTATACTTTTCTTACATGATTCTTGTTTAAGCCATTCCCCATGGCTGTTTTCTTGTCCCCCTCCCCCCTCCCTCAAATATTCAGGTCTAAAGTGGCTTTTTTTTTAAGCTGTATTGATGGTTTGTAATTTCCATTTATAATCCCTATTTTTCTTTGTCAAATATGTTTATATATATATATATATATATATATATATATATATATATATATATATATATATATATATATCTTATATGAAATTATAAATAAAGAGTATTAAAAAAATATTCTTATACGGGGGGGAGGTGTTCTTATAACAAGAGTCACTCCCATAGAACGGGACACCCCGGGAGCTGGGTAAAGATGTTTTTATAAGGGGAGGTGGCACCTTCACAAACCAGTAGTAAATCTCCTGAGACTGCGGTAGCACGCACACGGCTCTGGACACTCAGCCCTGCTGTCTGGCGCACACTCACATTCCCATCCTGACTGAACTATGGGGCTTCCTCGTCCTCTGAGCCTGTAATTCAGCCAGGAACCAGAAAGCGCAGGCAGGTGGGCATGGAAGACTGCTTTCTCTTTGGCTCATCTGCGTCTTCTTCCTTTCGGGCGGCCATCTCAGTTGCAATCAACTTCTACCAGACGGCGATGCAATAAGCTTTTATTCGCAATTCCCTGGGGAGGGGGGCTGGATGACTGCGTGCCCCCTCCCACCTCATGTAGCCTAGTGGTTGCAGCAAAAGTCATCAGCCAGGGGGCCATGGGCTTGGGTTCTCTCTCCAGATCTCTTTTGGTTGTGGATCCTAAGAGCAGCCATTAGGTGTCGCCATGAAGCGACGACTGGGATGCCCTCCTCCCCCAGGACCTGTCAGCTCTGCCTCTATCAGTGTCCTCAAACCGAGGAACAGAAAACCTGACCCTGCAATTGGATCCAGTTCCTCCATCAGGCCAGGTCTACATCCCAGACATGCCCGCCTTTGGGATCCGATGAGACACCTGAAAATTAAAAACGTTTTGTACGGTCCAAGACGTGGACTGGTGGCAGCCTCTTGCTCCTGAGATTCCCAGAGTATGGGGAATGCCCGCTAGATATCCGAATGGTTTTGTATCGCATCTCCCCTGCCCCATCTTTCTCCAAAAGAGCCACGGCTTAAGCTTCTTCGGTCCCTTTGTGCGAGGCTCTCAGCGCGGTCTACGCACTATTTCTCCGGCCCCCCTCTGAACTGCCTCCGCCGCGTCCTTCTGTGCAATGCAGGTCTCCAGATTCTCAAAGCAGGGTCTCGCCAGAGCCATGTAGAGAGGCAGCGTCCAGGTCCTCTTCCTGCTCGTCTCGCCTATCGTTGGGCATCCAGGCTACCATTCGCTTTCCCCTCTGCTCCGACACACTGACCGGCTACCTCGAGGTCATCACACCCTCCGGTCACTGCCATTTCTACACCGCCAAAAAAGGTACTTGGCCCTTGGATTTCTGAATCTCAGATGAATGATTTAGCAGATAAAATCTATATGTATATATATATATTTTTTTTAATTAAAGCATAGTTGCCAAACCCTTGACCACTCTTCCAATAGGTCAAAGTCATCTGTCATCTCATCTGTCCGCCCTGGCGGGTCTGTTCATGGCTCACCCAGGCTGCCCATTTTACCTGCTGCTACAATGCCCTTCCCTTCACAACTGCCTTTCCTCTTTTTCCTGCTTATTTTCTAGGCTCTCCTCCATCTCTGTATTTTCTGGATGCTCACTTGGTTTTTTTTTTTTCTTTTTTTTTGTTTTGCTCTTAGATTATTTCCGTCTTTGTTCTCGGTTTCAATGTGAACTGGACTTGTCCCTTCCTTGTCTTAAGTTCTGCTTTACTTTCCCCAAGTTCCTGTTTCCAGCAAGCGTCCCACGCCCTTCCCCTTTTATGTAACGTGCTCCACCGCCACCCCCAAAACTGTTCTCCTTCCATCAGCATCTGGATGACAGAGCGGCAGCTCGACCCAGTTTCTAGAAAGAGATTTTTTGTTGTTGTTGTTAATTTCAGGTTGCAGCTCTCTGAATTGAAATCAGGAAAGAGACTGTCAAACAAGAAAAAAAAAAAAAAAGCCAAGACCAGGCTCGAGTTTCCCTCTGGGGTACTAGGTCACTGGATGGTCCCGCAAATCCAGTCACGCCGCTCACGGTCGCAGTGGAATTTTATTTCCCCTTTCAGGACCAGGATCCTTTGTTACATTTCCATGACCGAGAGAACAAAATTCCATGGTTTGGACCTGGGGGGAACCTTGTCAAGAAGAAACCGAGCCTCTGGTTTAAGATATTTTTTTCCCCCGAGGGGTTTACTTTTATCTGATCTTACTCTTTAACATTGTTGCATGCAACAGATTAATCTGAGCATGTGTGTATAGATTTACATTGTTACAGGCAGGACTGGCAGGACCTATTAGCATAAGAAGCTGTTCAGCTTGGAGAAGAGACGGCTGAGGGGGGATATGATAGAGGTGTTTAAGATCATGAGAGGTCTAGAACGGGTAGATGTGAATTGGTTATTTACTCTTTCGGATAGTAGAAAGACCAGGGGGCACTGCATGAAGTTAGCAAGTAGCACATTTAAGACTAATCGGAGAAAATTCTTTTTCACTCAACGCACAATAAAGCTCTGGAATTTGTTGCCAGAAGATGTGGTTAGTGCAGTTAGTGTACCTGGGTTCAAAAAAGGTTTGGATAATTTCTTGGAGGAGAAGTCCATTACCTGCTATTAATCAAGTTTACTTAGGGAATAGCCACTGCTATTAATTGCATCAGTAGCATGGGATCTTCTTGGTGTTTGGGTAATTGCCAGGTTCTTGTGGCCTGGTTTGGCCTCTGTTGGAAACAGGATGCTGGGCTTGATGGACCCTTGGTCTGACCCAGCATGGCAACTTCTTATGTTCTTAAGACATAAAATATCCCCCACTCCCTGCTCCTCCCAACTACCCCCCACAGGGCACCTCCACTACTACCCCTCTCCCATTCCTGCTGCTCATACCATCC